>NW_027185341.1:8828198-9370698 GCF_022577435.1 Embiotoca jacksoni | reverse complement strand
TTAAGACAAACACACACCTCAGAGACACACTTGAGGTTCGAGCTTGAATCACTTGTTAATCAGTGTCCGAGTGTTTTTCCATAGACTCCCATTCAAATTCTCTCATGAAATACAAAGTCAATAAATTTTTTCAAGTCATGGTGTCATTCACCAAAGTCCATGTTTCTTACTAGTTTTCTGGTGGTCCATCTAAAAATATTTGCATCATTAATTAGATATTAGGCCTTGAAATGCGGTAAGTTTGGTTGTCTGTTTGATTGACAGGCCTTTGGTGCAGTCAGGTTTCCGCTATAGATGGGCGGGACATAGTCTCCTCAGGTGCCCAATCAGATTCAATCCACCACTTGTTTCTCTCCAGCTTGTCCAAATATGGTCACTTCTGGCTCCAAAAAAGCAAGATGGCGACGCCGACAATGCCAAATTTCAATGGGTGATGTCACGGTTGGTTGCCACTTAGTTAAATGTAGTACTATTCACATTTTCACTGCACTATTATCATTAGTAGGCCAAGAAAACCTTTTCATATTTACCTCTCTGCTGCTCTAAGTTACTTTTTTCTCACTACTTTTACTCACTAATTAATTCCACTATGTCATCTTTGCCTCTTTTCTCAATGTTAAGCTACTGGATACTAAACTCAACGTTTCCTGAAGTTTTTCAAATCAAAAGCCTGACAATTGAGGTTGGAAGACTTTTACTGTTAATTCTGCCTTAAGAGAGAGGACATTTTGTGTTTCCATGAACTAATCTAATTTACAAAATAAAAGCCTGTATCTAATAAAAGCAGGTACAGAATAAAGGTCTGGTTTCCTTTGCCATGCAGTGAGGAAAATCTAAAATATTTGTTCATAACAAAGTGGGCTGTGTTCAGTATGAACGCATCACTACTGAGGTGGTGCTATATTTATTTCACAGACAAAAGGACAGTTTACTCATCCTGAGGTACAGTAGACTGTGAGGAGTTGTATAATGCAGTTTGTGTCTCTAGAGGGAGCTCTCTAAAGACTGAAAAATCTCAGTGTGGAGTGTAAATATAAAGCAGTAAAACCTGTTATAAAATAGAGGAGTGATACTGATAAACAGTCAAATGAAATATGCATTTGCTTACATGATGGTAATACATAACCCCGGGTGAAGAGGACCTGTGTGCAGGCCTTCGTTTTCTTCTGGACTCTCAGCTGTGTTTGCTTCAGCCTTGCGGTTTTGGTGGGTGGATGAAATTAATACATCCACACTGGAAACTGAATGGAGCGGTGACATCGAGAACCACCACGTCGCTCTCCAATACAACACAAGGGGCAATTCTTTTCACTGTAAATCTACATTCAAAGCTTTTATTTCTGTGCTGCCAGAGAGACTCTGTGAAGAGGAATCCATCAGCCACAAGTAGCAGCAATTTTCTGCTGGAAAATGTAATAATCAGGGACGCTTATTCCGGTGAAAACAAAACCTACCAAACATCAGGTGTGAAGCACAGGAAAAAGAAAACGCTTTAACGATCCGATATATCCCGAAACTACAGCAATCAGAACGAGTGGCAGACAGAGCACGGAGACGGGGTTTCTTTGTGGTTAACAGCTTAAACAAAGCTCCTCATTAAGACCAGACCTCATACCGAGTCGTCTCCTCGCGCCCCGGCCTCGCTCTCCTGCCATCTCTTTTCCTAATTGTCACTTCAGTTCTTCGTCAATAATTGGCACTTTCAGCGTGTTGGTGGCGGAGTGAGTGAATTCCCACACGTGTACTGTATGGCGCGTCGGGAGCCAGTCGACTGATCTATCACTACTTTCAGTGAATCAGTGTTTTGGGCTGAGTTGAACACATCATGTCAAAAA
Source organism: Embiotoca jacksoni (assembly GCF_022577435.1). NCBI lineage: Eukaryota > Metazoa > Chordata > Actinopteri > Embiotocidae > Embiotoca > Embiotoca jacksoni. The sequence goes on along the minus strand of NW_027185341.1, from coordinate 9,368,863 downwards.
GAACCATCGCTTACTTTCAAACATCCTTAGCTCCCGTGAGCGTGTACACGACAGGTGTTAATTGCATTTAGTCAGGCAGCACGACACGGGCGACGAAACAGCACCGCCATCACGCTGGTAAATGTTTCAAGTGATACTTGGATACGATGAACGCTCACTCACTTCCTTCTGCCGGAGCCAAGATGCTCAGTGACTAACATCTCTACCAACTAACATTAAATTCTGAATGTAACAAAGATTTTCAGGCCCAGTAACAAAGCCCTACACCCACATGCACACGCCTACATAAATACCAGCTCTGGTGTTTTTGACTGTTCTCATTAAAGTTCTTTGCTTTGCAGTTATGTAAGTTTTTTTTTATTTTTTTTATTCTGGCACTTAGTTTCCATTTTAAAAGGGAAAATGCAAAGTGAGACAGAAGGGTTCGTGCTCACAGTTCAACAAATCTAACAGGGAGTTCGAAGAGAGGTGTTGGAGGAAACATATTTCTTGTGCCCATTATCCCCTCTTGACTCTCAGCTTCATAACGATGTCCTGCATTTCCCAGAATGCCTTGTGTTCAGTGAATAAACTTGAGCATTTTGGCAGTAACAGTACAGTCGGAAACTTTCCACATAGGAAAAGCAAAGCATAACCAGCAGTGAGACTGAGAGTCTCTTAATCTTCTTATAACACACCATTACAGCAAAATATCTTCAAAGTCCCACAAAACAGACTTCAGTGTTTGAATGTTATTTCTTAAATATCTAAAAAAAAAAAAAAACTCTTAAAGTTGCACCAATGAATATTTGATGGTACTAATGGACACATGCTCATTTCTTTGTAATGTGGAAGGGTTGCATGTGGTGACAAACCCACAGAGAATTATCACCCAAATTTTCTTTGCAGCACTATGAAGTGTTTTAGCGTCTTTCAGCTCGGTGTTTTTGGTTTTCTAGCCTCACCTTAGATGTTTCTCTCTCCCTGCTCCTATCTACCGAACACCGACGGGTTTTTTTTCATTAAACAACATCTCGTAAACTGATCGGACGTTAAATGCCACGGCGCGAAACAAGACGCAGCCAACATCAGCATCCAGCGGCTGAACATAGCGGCGCATGCAGCCAAGACGGGAGGCTCGGGAGTTAATGACGACAAACACAGTGAAATTTACATCGATCAGGAAGACAGCGTTGCTCACTGTGTCCCGCATGTGTTTCCTCATGAGCTCATTGCAACAACTTCATAAAGTGATCAATAGTTTCAGCTCGTCCTGCTGCCCCAAGTGGCCAAACAAAAATCAACTGATGCAGCTTCAAATTCTAATTAGACCAATGCCCTAATCCAGGATTAGGAAGATTATGACAACAAACATCAAGAAAAGTCACTGTAGGTAGCTAAAGTAGGGTTTTATGAACTTTTCTTCTAAAAGCAGATAATCATAAGCTAGATAGACACTTTATTCATCCCCTCAGGATGAAATTCATGTCTTCGGTAGCTGGGGCTAAAAACAGAAAGATTACAGAGATGAAACATGACAGTACCAGCATGTCATACAACTTTAAGAGATTAATGCTGCTTGTTTTCCATAACATTCAGTTCTACCATTTCTAGGCTAAAATGTTTCTGCCCTGCAGTCGCAGACACATTACCCGCAGTCCTCCTGCTTCTCTTCTTCTGATTGGTCATCAGTGAGTCAGCGGGGCTTCTGATTGGCCAACAGTATCTACATCACATCCATCGTGCATTAAAAACTGCCGTCCGACCCGTCCGTTTGACGGGTTTGTTGTTCTACATAAAAAACTCTCTTTTAAAACTCTGATCGAGGCATATGTTAAACTCACCTGTTAAATTTTAATACGACACAAATACACACGCACATGTTCCTCATGGCGAGCACTTTAAATGTAAAATACATGCAAGTCGCATCACATGCTCAGCGACGCACATGTACACACACACACACACACACACAAATATACACACACACACGAATACACTAAAAAGGCCTCAGATGGATACATGATGAATACTTCATCAAACATAATCTTTCAGTGCATAAGCAGGGTTCATATCAACCTCCCGGTAAGAACATATTCAGTTCATTTAGAGAAGAAATGCGCACACACACACACACACACACACACACACACACACACACACACACACACACACACACACACACACACACACACACACACACACACACACACACACGAGTAGTTTGCACCCTCTAATATTCAAATTCAAATTGATCGTCACTTGAATAATCCGATATCGATTCTTTGGCCACATCACGTTCAGACTGCCCACTCGCCCACCGGCATCGACTCCCTCGTGTACATCACCAATAAGAACTTCCACATCCTGTCCTCAGCCTACAGTAGCCAACCAGAGACGGTACGGAGCGAAGGTGTCAGATCCAGCCAGTCGGAAGCCTCGTTGGCGATGACTGACGCTTTGTACGCCCAATGAGATTCTGAACGCGGGTGTACGCGGACTCAGTTAGAGTCCGTTAGATGTATGTTAGAGGGTTCCTTGTACAATTTGCAGAATCAGTTCTCTGAGATTTAAACAACAAAATTAGTACTGTGATTAAAATATCCCTGACAGAATCGATATTGAATCGGAAATCGAATCAAATCCGGATCTTTTGAATCGGAATTGAATAGATTTAGGAAATCAGTGGCAATAACATATAATAATAATGATAAAAGTTCTGATTTCACAATGAAGAGGCGAGCTGATAGCCGAGCGGTTTGGGGAAAGCTACATGGACTGTTTGATTCTGCATGTCATTCACCTGCTTTCTTTCCCTGCATTTTCTGTCACGGATATATATATATATATTTTTCAAGAAAAATAAAATCCCAAAGAGGATCCAAGTTGCAAACTGCAAGAGGCTGAAAACATCCTCAACTCTCCAGGGAGAAACTAGGAAAGTTAAGTTTTTTGACGGGTATAGGCCTACTTCTTTCACCTCTTAAAAAATGCTCCCTGAAATCCCACTCGGCTCTCCAACTGAGCCTTGTGTTTGTTTTTTTTATTTCATTTTCTTCTTCTCTCCCCCTCCTACGCTCTTTCTTTTCTCTTTTTTTCCCCTCTTCTTCCTCAACTGGTTTTTAGAGGCCGTCAGAGATGACGTACACGCGCGCACGCACGCGCACACGCACACACAGACACACACACACACACACACACACAGACACACACACACACACACACACACACCTCGCTCTCCAGCCAACGTGAGGCTTTTAACTCCAGTGGAGGAAGGAGGAAAAAAAAAACAAGAAGCGAGGGGTCCGAAGGAGAAGAGAGGTGAGGGGAGGGGAGGAGACATTTTCTGCTGATTAAGTAAGTGTTTGCTTCGGCTTCCATTATTAGACAGACCGGCGAGCAACAAACGTGAACGCCTGCTTTGCTGATACGCACAGACATCAGCGAAACAGAAGCAAAAAAACCACCAAATCAGTAGCATATTTCGGCAAAATCCCTCCGCTCCCTCGGGTGCGAGCGGTTTATTGGCCCTTCCTGCGATGCTATTTGAACGTGATGACAAACACCTCGCCCGGGCCAGGTGTCCTCCCTCGCTGCTCGGGGCCGTGTAATCCTCTGCTCAAATCAGCATGAGCAGAGGATAGAAAGAGAGAGAGAGAGAGAGAGCCGGGCCAGTTCCCAAACTCCCCTCCTCCTCCTCCTCCCCTCCTCTTCCTCCTCCTCCTCCTTCGTCTTGGCACGACATGCAGCTCCCCGCAAGAGAGGAGACACCTACGGGAGTCCTGTGGAAGTGTGTGTGTGTGTGTGTGTGTGTGTGTGTGCTGCTTACACAACCTCGCTCGCACACAAAAGCTCTCGCCTCTCTCTCTCTCCTTCTCTTTCTCTCGATCATACAGATTCTGCAGGAATCATTAGCAAAACCAGCAGAGGGAATTTCACACAGGCAATGTGTTGGGCAAAGCATCACTCAGAGCGCGCATCCCAGGGGTCTTCAATTAGACCCTCTAAATACCTCCGCGAGCATCCAGGGGTCCTAATTACTTCAGACTGTTGAAAATGGCCGCAGGCCGCCCGAGGCCGAGGGCTTACCGAGGATATGCCTGTTTGGAATAGTTTCTGGCCCCGAGATCAGTCGGGTTTTCCCGTGTTGTTGGTCTACGGCTTCAGACGGAGGCAGCAGGCTCCGTGCCGCTGGTGGTGCGTTGGGGTGGGGGTGGGGGGTGTATTTATAGCAGAGAGAGAGAAAGCAACTACTGCAGGAATAATTCTCGAACCAGAGAGCAGAGAGAGAGACACGATGTGGAGAGGCAGAGGAGGGCCACGGATCAAGAGAGGAAGAGTTAAAAATACAGCCACAGATACATCTCCTCTCCTGGATACAAAGAGCTGCACAGATTCACACACACACACACACACACACACACACACACACACACACACACACAGGCAGGGAGTAGACGCAGATCGATCGCAGTAGCGTTACAATGCATTACAAAAGCGATGACCTTTTCCTAAATCGGTCCAGATACACATTGAAGGGTGACCGAGAAGACTGAGAACGACTAAATACAATCCTCACAGCCTGGGGGAGGCACGCCTGCACACACACACACACACACACACACACACACACACACACACACACACACACACGGAGGATCAAACATCATCACATATTACCCAACAGTCCTTTCAACGATTTCAGAGCAATCCTGCATTTTAAAGCAGAGTCTACAACACAGATCAAACCACTGACCTCATTTGACTGAAAAGATTCCGGCGCCGTGAGGAAAAAAAAGACAACCAAAAAACTTGAAGTCAGGTCAAAGCTCGGCGTTGATATGTGGCCGAAGAAACCAGAGACTCGTAGAAAACTGTTCGATTTCAGAGCAAAAACATCCAACATTCAAATCCAGACCGCGAAGCGCCTCAAACTAAGTTCGCAACGTATGTGAATGTCCGTGACAGTTTCTGTACATCTGTGTATGACGCAATGGGCTCCGTTGACCGGTCGGCTTTTATGGTGCGGGACAAGGACATCCAATGCATTTGTGTGGAGGGAAATTAGTTCGAATGATAGATTTTTAGCACAATAAACTGAACCAATGGGCGTGACACTCAATCAAAGTGAGGAAATATAGTCCCAAAGGTTTTCAAAAAGGAGCCGTGAATGGTTTTGGTTGCCGTCTCGTAAGAAGCCAGCAGCCGGAGTGTCCTTGTGACGCTTACATTTCAAGTCCTCGTCTCAGTCGATAAATGTACATTTCTGGCACTTTGATTCAATAGAGTCAATGATGTAATCTTGCTACTGTCAGCGGTTGTTGTGGATCCCTCATCTTAGGTGTTACTGTCAGATTTCAGTCACAACAGGTTCCTACAAATGTTTCACAATAAAAGCCTTGTTAGGGAAATGAAGGGTTTCTGTCCACCGAAACGCTTTTAATTTGAAATAGAGACAGGAAGTGTTGTATTAGCAGTAACTATAACAGGGCAAACGGTAGCGGATCAAAACGAGGCCTTTGAGTTGATGTCATTCAATTCAAGCACCTTACATGTTAATATGATACCTTTGACAATTCTGCTGGTTTTTATTGATTTTAATTGGCTCTCCTGCAGGACAAACGCTTCAAGTACTAAAAAAAATGTAAATGAATTTCAACCAGATCAAGAAAATGTTTGTTCTTCACTCGAAGATAAAAAAAAAAAAAAAAAAAGTGTCGGCGTCGTTCTGGTCACTCTTTGTTAAAAGAAATTCAGCAACTATCAGCAATCATTTTGATCGTTTTGAGATTTGTTCATTTTGATAAATCTAAGCTACTTTTAGCTCTTGCATCTCAGCTGCGAGAATTTGCTGCTTTGTCTTTGTGACAGAAAATGACTGAAATATCTGCCAACAACTTTACCTCCACCTGTACAACTTTAGAAAATTACATAACTGTATAAAAAAAAAAAATCCTCTGTATGGATCCTGCTGAATTCAGATAACCGAACAATAAACATAAAACCAGACTTTTGCACATATCCTCCATCTCTGATTGGTTTGGAGGTCATTACTCAGCTTCGTCCACTTCGAACTCATTCTCATTGTAGGTGTCAGGACGGCAAGCCAAAGATAACACTTACATTACTGTCACTTATCACACCCAGTTCCATGTTACCAACCCAACAGGACTTTCTTACATAATGTTAACCTGACAAGTGACAGGACTTGGAGCAAAGTGAATAAAACTGAGAAACTGGAAAAAAAAAAAAAAAAAAAATCCAAGCTCACTATTTACTATTAACGTACGTTTTGGGTGAATTACTTATCAAACAGGAACGCGTTGCCTTAATGTCGGGGTCTCAGCGGGGGAGGGGGGGTGTAAATGTTTGAGAACCCCTGACTTGGATAATAGTATGAAGGATCGTTTTGACCGTTGCTCCCCGAGGAGCCGCCAGGGACTCATGTGCCCCCGCTGCTAACTTTAAAAAAAAGGGTCTATTTGTAAGACCTTTAAAAGATTTGACATTTACAGACATGGAAATCAGCTGTGATCGCTGGGAGACCGAGCCAGAATCAAGGAGGAAAATAAAGATGAAAGGAGGGAAACGAAGGAGGGGAAGGAGGGAGGAGAGGAGGGTGAAAGAGTAACAAGTGTAAGCAGTGTCGCGGTCAACATTCCTGGGGGGAGGAGGAGGATGAGGAGGAGGAGGAGGAGGAGGAGGAGGAGGAAGGGCTGCGTCTGCATCTCAATTAAAACAGTACCAAATGGAGCTAAAAGTTCAATCAGGAAGATTTATCTTTTTACCTCAATTCACTCTCTCTCAAATCTCTAATCACATGACCAACGGGCGCTTCAGGTGAACCAATCAAACTTCACCACAACTTCAATCAGCCAATCGTAGCCTTGATGTCAAAGTTGAAATCTGTTCCCCTCTCTGAGCCTGGTTCTGACACAGGTTTCTTCCTGTTTTAAGGGTGTTTTTTTCTCTTTCGCCTGGCTCATGTCAGCAAATTCTAACTATTGGGTTTTCTCCTCTGTACCTACATAAAAAGTGAACTTTTATTTCATTCCATTACAATGTTTAGACCCCGAGGGTCATGCTTGTCGTTGTTCTGAAGGATGTCGAGTAAAATGCTGTGTCTGTTCACTGGCATCGAGTCTCCTGATTGAAATGAGGGGAGTGGATGGAGGGAGACAGACGGGGGAAGGAAGAGGTAATCCAAATGACATTAACTAACACACAAACAAACAAACAAACAAACACACACACAAACAAACACAAACACAGCACCTTACAGAAAAGCAAAGGCTGTATGAAACCTCCTGAGCAGACAAGGAAACACACAGATGTTGCCTCAACCCTCAGAGATAGAACAGCATCTCCAGCGCCTCCTCTCTCGGCCTGCTCCCGCTTCCCTCCTCGGTCCCATACACTTCGTGAATCAATAATCACACTTCATTGGCGAGAATGATTCAATAAGGCTCTGTGACATGAATAGACTCCGCCCCAAAAGGCGAGGACGGACGGACAACTCGATGAGCACAGGTGTGTATCAATACACCAATTATAACCCACCGCCCCTCGCTGCGGACCCAGTCATGTGAGGTCAATGGATTTTTTTATTTATTTTTTGTATCCCTCGCGCTCGTTATGAATAATCGATCGCGTGCAAACACCGCGGCTCAGAGGAATCAGAGCACGACGCGGGAACGGTGGACCAGGAGCGCAGGGGGCGCGCACACACACACACACACACACACACACACACACACACACACACGTCCTGACTCCTGCCAGGTGAGTGGATGTATTTCCAACACACACAAAAATACCTGATGCATGTTTGTTTTTGCTCAAACCAGACCTTCCAGTTCACTCCACACACAAACACGCACACTGATCAAATCAAATCTGCGCCCCAACGGGTCACGTGCTCACTCCACGATCCCTACTCTGCTGGTCACTCTACAACCCTTGAGGTCAGCTGGAAAAAGCCGCACAGCCAAAGCAACTGTTTCTTACCTGCCACAGGTGGGAGCGCACGCATGCGCACGGGCAGCCTCCGATCTTAATGTTTAAAAAGGTTAAAAAAAAAAAAAAAAGAAGAAAAAAAAAAAAGGATATGGGTTGCAGACCATCTTGATACACCAGCTCCGAGGCCGGGTGGTTTGTTTCAGGTAGAAGAAGACAACGGGGGCCAGCTTTGGGTCCCCGATGCTTGCGGACGTCGCCTCCTCCCCGCCGGTAGAGATCCCGTCGGCCGCCGGGGACGCCGGCTCCACCACCACCTCGCCGCGCTCCCCGCCTCCCGTCCCGAGCCCGGACAGGTCGTTGAGCCGGATGAAGGTCCTCGGCACAGAAGAGCGACCCTCCGAGCCCCTGGCGTCGGGGACCCCGGAGAGATTTCCCCCATCTTCGGCCATCATTCACCTCCTGCAGGGCAGCATAGGTGATCATACGCATATGATTAGATACAGTAAACAGAGCTGACAGCCGTGGAAATGTTTAAGTAGCCATATCTGCAGCAGCCAGGGGAGAGCGCAGAACGGGCGCGCAGTCATTCTTAAGATTCAGGGGAATATGCACATTTAAATCTGCTGATTTTTTTTAATTTCTGAAACCAACTTTTCATCCAGTGAAAGCCTGCTCAACATATGCCCACAATTAAATCTACATGTTGGAGGGCAGGCAATTTGGAGCGGGGAGGTTATTTTAGGAAAATATGCGCAAACATCATCGAAAACGATTCCACAGAATTTGTTTTTAAAGAATAAATATGACACAAAACTGTTTTATTTTAATGGATTCAGATTGTTTAGGTATATATTTGCTTTGGTAAGCTGGAAAATATAAATGGAGCTCCTAATCAGCCTCCAAAAAAAAAATCCGAGAGGCTCGCATTTCTTTACATAAAAAACAAAGCCCAAATCGTGCAACAATCGCCGCCGATTCTTATTATTCGTTTCCAAACTTTAGCAACATCCCTCATCCACCAACAACACTCGTTTTTAAAATAATTATCAAGCAGTTACTTATCTAAAAGAATGCACGGAGCATCTTTCCGTTCGATTTATATTACCTGTAATGGACTCGGTAGATGTGCCCAAAGCGCGCTCAGTCATCGCATGATCAGTTTTTTCTTTGTCGTGGATATTAAGTCCACACCAGTCTGAAAGGAGGAAAAAAAATAAACTGCTGGTAAAGAAGGAGAAACGAGGAGAGGAGGGGGAAAGATGAAGAAGAGGAGAGGGCAGCAGGGGGAGAAGACGAGGAGAGGGTCTGGTGGGTTTGGTGCGTCAAGCGGAGCGTATAGTTTCCAGGTGGTGCGCTGCAGCGCGGGTCCGGTGCGCCCAGGCCCGGTCTCCGGTGTCCAAGAAGCCTCTCCAGGGGCCTCACCAACACTTCATGACCATCCCCGGTTAGAAATCGAATAGGAGTAGGGAGTTTTGACTACTTTACAGCGATCAGCCTTTGTGAAAATATTGACGCCGCGCGCAAACTTCTCTATGATTCCTCGTTTCTCCACAGAGCTGATGGGCAAAACCCTGAAAAAGCAGAAATAAAAGTGATGCTCGATGCGCTTCCCCACGTTTCCTCCGCAGTTTTTCTTCATTCAAATTAACAATCCAACACTTTTTGGTGCATCCACAGGCGATTTATTTTAGCGCTTATCCTGCATCAGTGTTTTTTTACAGATCCATGGAGATGCTGCTGCGCATCCCGCCGCCGAACATAAACAGATCGTCAGAGAGAGACAACCTCTAGTACTCTCTAAATATCACCAACACCTCCCCTCTCCATTGTTGCTCACATGAGAAGACCGGCCGCTCGTGCTCTCCCTCTTGTCTCCTCCAGACTGTATTCGCTCGGTTCCGTCCATCAGCGCGCAGCTCACACAGCTGGATGAAGGGGGGATCCGAACTTCTCGCTCCCCGCCCCCCAACGAGCGCTGCGCTCTGCTCCAATCACAGCCCGGCCTGACTCGGAGCTGCCTCCTCACTGGCCAAGCTGCGTGTCAGTTCGAGTTGCGCGGGCGGGGGGTGGAGGGGGGGTGAAACAGCTGGAATCTTAATGCTAGCTGTCAACCAATGAGAAGCAAGGGAGTGATGGCATCTAAAGAGCACTGCTGCGTGATTGGTGCAGAAGTTTATTATGGGGGATTATGAGGGGGGGAGGGGGGGTTGCCACTCGTTGCAATGACTCCAACTAACTGTGAATATATGGGGATGTGTGTCAGAGACCTGTTGCCTTAGTCTAAAGTGTATCTAGGAGAAACTACGACACGTCATTATTTTGTTTAAAAATTCCACATAAAAACATTCTTTTGAGAGTTACATAAGAATACGCGACAGTAAAACCTGAATTCAGCATGCTTTCTCTAATTTTGCAGAAGGTCTGGTGAGTAGAAGTATCATGAAGTCATCCCACAGTGTGCAGGGCGAGTCCTGAAGACTTACCTCAGGGGACCCGGGAGGCCCCTCAGGTCCAGAAGCACCTTTACTTGAAGATAAAGTGCAGAGAATGAACAGAAAATGTCGATGGAAATTCAACAAACAAAAAAAGGAAAAAGTGAAATCTAATAAACACGAGTTTCAATTGATTTTTTTTTTTTTTTTAAGTATTTTTATTTATGTTTATCTGGGGACTCTGCAGATCCTGAAGGAGTGTTCTGACTACTGCTGGCCACTAGGGGAAGATGTTTCCCCAGACCGTCTGTCTTCAACACACACACACACACACACACACACACACACACACACACACACACACACACACACACACACACACACACACATAAGTCCCTCCGCAGCAGCTGCTTTATTTTCATTACAGCGTATGATCATTGATCTGCGAGCGAATCAATGACGAAGACCAATTTCTTTTTATCACGGCATCCGTTGCCGCTAGCTCGCCCGTGAGCAGCAGCAGATATTAATCACCTGGGCGCTTTACACATGGCTGTTTGTGAGAGCATGAAGACCGAGATTCACAAGCGCACGCATGACCTAAAAAAACAAACACCTGCATGTTCGCACAAAGGAGACAAGGAGAGGAAAAAGTGAGCGCGTGACTCCTTACAGCGCCTGTCAATACACCTTGTTTGGACTGATTACTTGACTGTGTACTTTCTTAACAGAGTAGCCATTAAAACATATTGATCCCGCACTGCTTGTACCTATTAGGCAGGAATGAGGCACTGCTCCGAATGCATAAAAGTACAACACAATTAAGCACACCTAAAAAAGTATATAAACGCAATATGCATTAATAATAAGCAATAGAAGAATGCATTTATTATTCATAAAATGGAATAAAGCCATGGCGATTGCCCACGAGCGCTTCCGAAGGCCAGCTTTTACGAGTGCTTGATGAATGATGTTTGTTAGTGCTGCCCACTTCCACCTGAGACCCCCAATTTATCAGAGTGAGTGATCTCGATTCTCGGGAGGAAAACTCTCTCGTGGCCGCTCCGCCGGCCTCCCGACCGCACCAACCGTTTGCATGGTCGCACAAACCCATCCGTCACCGCTCACCTGTCGCCGACTGTGATCGCAGACCTTTTACCGAGAGAAGTCCTGATACTGAAGAGGGCGACTCCGATCCACGGAGACGTGTTTGTGCCCGAGGGGGGAAAAAAGAGACAAAGATTTGATCTGATAATGAAAGAACATGTAAACAAACTTGATCAAAGATGGTCTACAAGATGCTGTTTGAAAGACTGGTTCTTAGGTTGTTCTGCTGCTGTCGCTGGGCGGTTTTAACTGGACATGCCAGAGGAGTGGCTCAATATCAGTCTGTTGTTTTGTCATCCAGCCCACCCCCCACTGTGGTCAAGGCTGAAATATCTGGAACAGCCTTTAAATATACTTTTGTTCCTTCGGCAGGTGCTTTCGTCCAGAGCAACATACAGATAAGGTACAATCCGAGCCACAGTGAATTGAATTTCATTGTCTCTCGAGGTGGAAGAATCCTGATCCCTGAAGGTTTTATGTCACTATGAGGCAGAAAGTTTTAGTTTTTAGCGAAACGGCTCAAGAACATTTGGATGAAATGGCATGAAAGAACTAGAAATCCAATTATGGCTCCCAGAGGATGAATCCACATAACTGTGATTATTGGAAACTGAAGTTTCTGAGAAAAACTAAGGTCATGATAGGGTAGAGTGAGGCACTGCCAAGATGGTGACGGCCAAAGCCACTGGCTCAACAAAACTGCTCCTCGTGAAATCGTACAGGTGACGTCACAGGTGCCATTTTTTTTATTATTATTTTTTATTCGGTGTGCGCAGCAGGTTTGGGAGCAAGAGGCCGGGGTTTGCTTCCAGATTCCAATCAAGTCACATTTGCTGTTGCCATGACAACGAAGACTACTAAAAAGTAGTAACTTAAATGAACAATATGCTTCAAGTTAACATTTTTACCCCAACCCTCCTATTTCCTCAAACATGACAAAGTGTTTTTTGAGCCCAAACCTAACCGGGATGCTACTTTAAGAAACACTCCTGTTGCTTGTTGATGAGGGTGGAAACAAATGAGCTATCTGGTCGTATGGGTTGGAGGACTTGAGATAAACTTTGAGATGTGTCCAGGCTAGCGAGCTACAGCTAATGTCCTGTTGGATACACGTTAGTTGTATGGGGCAAATAAAAACAAACAACAACAACAACAACAACACAGCAGTGCTCAAATCCCATTCAATAACATAAAATGCACTTTGCTCTGGACCAAAGTGTTGCAGTAACACACTGACATTACCATCCTCAGGGTTTGTTCAGATGGACGGCACAGTCCTGTCAGAACTACCATGATGTGATCATTCGTTGTTCCCAGAGGATGATCCCTCATGGATTTTGACCTTTTGTCTCCCAACCAGCAGGTCAAAGTTTCTCGGAGACAAGTATGTTGGTCCTTTAGGAGCAGCGTCCCTGAACCTTCAAATGTTCCCAGTGCCCACAAGCTGCATTTTAGGAACATAAGAGTAAAGACACTGAGTTTTATATTTTACCAACTGAAAGGATGGATGGTCAGGAAACTTTGTACGAACATTCATGGTCCCCAGAAAATACAACCCTCATTATTTTGTGCTCATCCACTTTTTTTTTTTTTTTTTTACTGAAATATCGCTGATTGCCATTAAAATAGATTAAAAAAAAAAAAAAAGAAATCCAGTTCCCTTTAAGATCATGGTCAATCTGACATCTAACACCATCATCAGAAAAACTCATTCACATGATACGCCTCCGTAAATGTTTCCTTTCTGTCATTGATCTTTTGACGTGTAGCAGGCAGGATGTCGGCCTTTCTGAGAAAGACGACCCGTATTCGTGTCAGCGAATTACACAAAAATCCCTTCAAGCTCCTGAATCTCTGACCTCTGATCTTCGCTTGCACGGATACAAAAGATTTGTATGTAACCATAAACTGTTTCCTATTCGAATTATCTGATAATCGCTGATTATCATGCAGCGATGCTCTGACGTGTGATTGCACTCTTTCAATGTTATTAAATACTCATTAGTCCTCCCCCTCCAGCCTCTCCGAGTCAGAGTAGTCCAGAGGAGGTAATTACTTTATTGATCATTGAGTCATCCTATGTTCTTGCTCCAATATTGTTATTACAGTTATTACAGGACTGGAGCTTGGTCCAAACACTCGATACTTTTATTGTACCTCTGCTACAAACAAGCCCAGAGTTCCTTTTGCACCCAGGATAAGGTGTCAGTGCTGGTAACACAGGCACATTGGTGCAAATGATTACTGTTGTCATTAGGAGAAGCAATAAGCCGATGATACCTAGAAGGTCATGGATTCATTAAAAAGGTCTTTGAAGCAAACATCTGATTGGATTTAGGGGTTGGATCTGGTTTAATATCACGCAAAAACATGCTTACTTAAAGGGAAACTGGGACTGTGAGATCAATATCAGTTTTGTAGAATCATTGCCATGTTAATCAAAATCATTTGTTTAAACTCCCAAAGGCATCACACGACATTTAATGGTTGTATTTCAACAATGTTTGGTTTTTGTACACTTTCAGTAGCTAAGATCCTCAAATATAAAGAAAAGCTGTAAGTATTTAAAGGAATTTTTTTTGAAACAGCAAATAAGTATTTTAGGAAAACAAATGGTTCTCCGGCATTTTATATGCTCTGTTTTGTCATGCGAAATCTAGCGACAACACTTTCCTAACCAGGGGGAGATATCAACAAACCAAGATGGAAATAAGGAGAAAAACAGTTCAATTGAAGTGACAGCATGTTGAAATATGTCAAGCTGGTTCCTTTTAATCATTAAAATCAGCTGAAGTTGAATATGATGTTTGTGGTTACTGTGAAATCCAGGAAGTTGTTATTTGCTTATGCTGTTTAACTTGTGGTATTCATTTTCTAGACCAAAAAAAAAAGCCTGTTCCTACATTTAGTGCCAGCAAACCTGCACTCATTTAGAGCTAGCAGTTTACAATACTCTGACATTAAAGCCCCTGAAAACTCACTTTGACTGTTTTCCTCTAACTTAATTTCCATGACTAGATAAGGAACAATCAAAGGTAAGATTCAGGAAAACAATCCACAGTTACTGATCCAGAGTTTAATACTCAAAAATGTATTTAATCTGCCTTAAGTGTGCTTTCATCACATTTTCCAACAAAGCCCTACTAACTCACCGTGAGGAAATCAGGGATAAAAACAAAAAGTGCAGAAATGTCTTGCAGTTTGTGAAATAATCAAAATTAAAACTGTAAGCAGTGATGTACGGGCCCTCGCACTCCCGCACGCCGCCTCCCCGACGTGCAGCGCGCGAGGGACTGCATATCCCCGCTTCTCGCAAAACAGGTTTATAATATATGGTCTCACCACGCCAGATGTATGTCACACGTTTTGTGAGGTTTCAAGCATCCGTTGACCTTAAACATCAACTTCCTGTGTCACGGCGAGATATCAAACTTTGCCGTATCGTCACGGCGACGCCCTTTGACAAAGTCAAACGAATGTCTCAACTACATGTTTAGGTTATTGTGACCCGACTTTACGTTCATGGGATCAACCAGCTCGACGTAGAACGTGAAAGCATGAAAAGTGTCATTTCCAGTGGCCAACAGGGGGCGCTATGACTATGAGCGAATATTACCACACAGGGGTCTTCAGGGCGGGGCTGTTATCATACCTGTGATGTTTGGAGAAGGTCGGTCCATGTACATCAGATTTAAAGCAACTCGTAGTTTCATGGCGAGATGCTCAAAATGGCCACCTCTCACAAGCGCACACACATCGATGAAAACAAATTATTTTGATAAGATTTAATCCCAAACACGTTTTCTATCCAGAGAAACTAAATTCAAGTCGGTCCGACAAAATCCCTCGGAGGAGTTCGACAAAGTACATGTCAGAATCGCCCAAAATGGCAACTAAATTCAAAATGGTGGACTTCCTGTCGAGTTGACGTAACGCTGCAATGTAACTTTTTTGTGCGTCTCGGTGTGATACAAGTGTCCACCGGATTTGGTGAATTTAGGTAAATGTGGCCGCTGGGGCATCTCTGTAGGGGGCGCTCTCGAGCCGTTTGGCCGTGGCCACTCGCAACTCCACTAGAATAAGAAATTGTTCATCGGGAGAGATATGTGTACCAACTTTCATGAGTTTTTGAATATGATAAAGCCTCCAAAAAGGAAAATCACTTTACGTAAGAATAAGAACGTCTAACGACGAACATTTTTACCAAAAACAACAACAGGGCTTTCGCACCGACGATCGGGCCCGAATTATTATAACATTGGCAGAAAATGTCGTGACTATGCGACCAAGGCGCCATCGCTCACCACAGGCAGCTCACCGACCTTTAAAAGAGCAGTGTGTAGGATGTAGTGCCATCTGGTGGTGAGGTTGCACACTGCAATAGACTTAACGCTCACATTTGTACACTGTGCTCAATGGGGTCATATTCAACACGCACAAGCGAAGAGTCCAGATGAACGGCGCCCTGTTGTGGCGTTCACGACGTCGGAACTCAAATTCTTCCGTCAGCCCCGAGGTCTTGAGTTGTGATGTGTTCCCTGATGTTTATGGAAACGTCAGAGGCCACGCAGGTTCATTTTTCACGAGACATTAAGCCAATATATCGCAAGTTCAGCCATGTGGAGTTATTCTTCATAACTTAGATAAAAGCTTACGTCTGTGGAAAATGTTGAACTCTGTTCTTACGACTTAACCACTTGAACGCTAAATCATACGGTTGACGCAACTTCGCATGTCGTAACCACAAAACTCGTGAGTTCCATTTGAGCGCAGCGTTAAATGTTTGACAAAAAGTCAGCAGCCGATGAGCTCAGCATTATCGACGGGCACGGTTAGCCCAGCTTTGTCCGAGGGTTAAAAAAAATAAAATAAAAAAACCCCACCACCAAACACCTCTAAAGCTCACTAACCAACACAGTTTGATCTCGTTTGTTAAATTTGCAAACAACAAACAAAAGAGTGGTTCAGTCAAAATGTCACACCTGGGCAAAGATGACTGCCAACTTTATGCTAAGCTAACGAGCTCCTGCTTCTTATTTAACGCTCAGCAGGAGGTCAAACCGGTTTTAATCCCCAACATGTGAAACTACTGCTTTAAGCACCCTGTATTCTCTTGGTGTTTCTTGGCAATGCAGTTGCACACACACACACACACACACACACACACTTACTGAACACACACTCACATGGCAGGACCGACGTGCTGGAGCGGACGCTGCGCGGCTGGCAGCGGAGGGCTGGAGGTGATTGCCTGCAGTCTCACTTTTCTATTTATTTGCTGAATGATAAATAGAAGAAAATGAGCATTTCAGTTTATTTTAGCCCACATGCAATCCAAACAATACAGTAATACAATGCACTCTGTGTGAGTCATGTGGCGTGTCCGTGCGTGTGTGTGGGCGTGTTATGGGAGCCCGAAGAGGGTCAACAACAATATCAGTCATTTAGAAAACACAAATCACTTCTAATTGAAAAATGTTAAACACAAGACTCCAGACTATACAAATCTGCAACTCTGAAGCTTTTCCATTCCTGCGTGCCCACCTAAAAAAAAAAAAAAAAAAAAATCACGTGATTTTCAGTGATACCGATTCACATGTTGGTAACCTTGGTTACAGAGCAGTGCAGCAGAGAGGAACATTTTCAACACTTCATAAATTATCTGCCTGTAATGACATGGAGGGGGGAGGGGAGGGGGAGAGAAAGAAAAGGAGGAGAGACTAGAGGAAGATGAGAAATAGGAAGGAGAAAGGGAAGGAGAGAGATGGTGCATGAGGAGAGGAAGATGAGAATGAAGCAAAAGAAGAACGAGGAGGAGAACGATTGAGACAAGGAAGAGGAGAGACGGAACAGAGAGGGAGAAGAAGAAGAAAGAAAGAAGCAAAAGGGCGTAAAAGGAGTGAAACGGTAACAGAAAGTAACTTACAGGCATAAGTAACTTTCTGCCTGTAACCCACACGGGGTTAACTGAAGACTCAATATGCAATGGACCAGTGTCTAAATTCATAAAGAGATAACAGACACAATAATCAACTGGAGCCACAATTTGTAATAACTTTAACAAACCATAAAACATTAAACTATTTTACACTCACATTTTAGGGTCAACATATGCAATACTTAGTGCGTTTAAAGTAACAATAACTGCTTAGCAGCTCGGAAACATAACACTCATGAACTTGTTATCAATATCACAAGTGATGAAAGAAAATTGTCTCTTCAGTGAAAACATTTCAGAGTTCTTTGGATCCAAATGTTTAAGATGATGCCGTGTTGAGGTCGTAACAGTTTTCAGTCAGATCGGTCCAGTCAAGTCAGTTTAGTTCAAAAGAGCTCTTTGGTTCAACAACAAAAAATAGTCTGAGATGTCGGTCTTTGACTGTCCTCCCACACTGGTGCACTCGGATGAAGGAATGAAGGGACGGAGGACCGGACGGTCTCCTCCGTGGAACAACAGCTGATCGTGGTCCAACTCCTCAGGGTTAAAGGAGGCTCGTCGTCTCCTTCGTCAGGGAGAATCCAAATCCAAAATCTACAGGGTTTTCCAGGTAACTCTAAAACCTAACCTGTATAAAAACAAGGCTGTTACTCTGAGATCACTAAATTCAGTTCTCTAAGGCCTTACTGAAAATCACATCCACATTCTCATTGTACTACTGTGACACAACAACAATTAAAATAATTAATTGGTTTCACTGTACAGTATTTCTTATGTAATAACATTTATCTTTTCATCATGAATTAAGATTTTCTTTTGAAGCATTTACTATGAAATTAATTCACATTACATGCTCATCATACATGGTAATCATTTAAGATTGACCTCCTCCTCCAATCAGGAACCTGTATTGCCTGATGTAGCCAATGAGAACTACGTCTGAACGAAGTGGCTATGATTGACACTGCGTTTAGCAAATAGACAACAACAAAGGAAACATACTTTAACCCGCGTAGTTTTACTACTGGGTTACACCCTCCCTTCTTTAATATCATGCCCGCTCCGCTGCATGTTCACTACTCTAAAATAGGTTTTATCATTTCAAAAGCTTGACTTTGTGATCGGTAATCCCTGTTATCAGCATTCAGTGAATCAATAAATGCTGTACTTAAGCCCTGGAATAGTGACTTAACTACTGTTACTAAGGGAGTTCAGGGTAATGGAGTCGTTGTCATGGTTGACGATTCCTCTCCGACCTCCTGAAAGGTTGAGTTGCTCCTGAGTCATCGCTTTTCACTGTCTCTGATTGATTGGTTTCTATATGTCATCTCTGAACCAGCATTCTTTTGACTGGTCTGCATGGAGTTCTTTTCAGGGAGGTCTGGCGTCTCTGCAGGGGGTATGGTCTGGTATGGATGGAGGTGAGTCTGGGGAACTGTCCTTTCTGAAAAAGGACTCAAGATTCTCCATCTGTTGTGTTTTCCACATCCGGTAAGTATGATTCTGTTTCCTTTTCTTCTTCAGGTAGAGTCAAGGGTTGGCTGGGCTCCTCATGATCAGGCCTCTCAGCAGAAGGGGTTCCAGGTGAGTGAAGAGCTCCACTAACTGTCTCTGTTATGTCGTGTCCACAAGGCAGGGCTTCCAGTTGTTCCAATGGACCTGAATAAATCAAGTTCATGCTTGGGTCACTTCCAGGTTTCTGAAGTTTCTCTCTGCGTTTGTCTGGTTTTGGTGTATCATAGATTTTTGATAATGGTGATAATGGGTGTCTCGGTCACCTCGTGATGGTGCAAACTAAAAACAGATTTCATCATCCTCTTCAGCAGAATTGTTACCTTCTGGTTGGATTGCACTCTGTCTAGTCTGTGGTCTCTTTTTAACACAGTTTTTACTGTCTCGTGTTTCGCTCAAGAATTTTCGCCATCTCGAGCCGCGCTCGTATGTTCATGCCGTCTTCACTCCTCTGCGCTCAGAGTACTACCTGAGGGAGGGGGAGGTTGGGACTTAACCTACTCCGAAACCTGCATTGCCTGATGTAGCCAATGAGAACTACGTCTGAACGAAGTGGCTATGATTGACACTGCGTTTAGCAAATAGACAACAACAAAGGAAACATACTTTAACCCGCGTAGTTTTACTACTGGGTGGAGAGAGAGGAAGGAGAGCGAGGCTGCAGAGGAGGATGGAGAAGCAGATGGAGGCCTGAGAGGATTAAGAAGAGGAGAGGAAGTTGAAGACCACGCTTGAGCAGTCGAATAAGATGTAGTTTGATGACTAATATATAGGTGCTGGGACAGGAATTCCACTCTCTGCTTTTGTTTTCTCTTTGATTCCCTCCTCCTTTCCCCGTCTCTGAGCCTAATTAAAACGGCATCTTTTTTTTTTTTTTTTCTCCTTTTACAAACGTAAATTGCCAACACAAAGTTGCTATTGCAACACGACAAAACAGAGTCAGAAGTGAGGAGGAAAAAAAGTTGAGAAAGGGGAGAAACAGAAGGGGCCCCTCAGCGCTTCCCTCTCTGCCTCCGCCTTTCATCTTCTTTTTCTTTTTTCCCTCTTTGAGCATCCTCCAGCTCTGTCAGGCTCCCACAGAACTCAGTGCTCCCGCTGGGAGGGAGGTGGGGGAGTGTGTGTGTGTGTGTGTGTGGGGGGTCTTTCAGAGTCAGCCCAGGACAAACTGCTGTCCCTGGGGTGAGGCGGGACGACGTAGGGGCCCTGGCTCTGGAGATCGCGCTGCTAATAGCCGAGGGGCACGAAGTGTTTTATATGGGAATGCTGTGACAGTCCAACACCGTCAAACAGGGACGACTACACTAAAACTACCGGGGGGGGGGGGAGGTCGAATGAATGGTGTGTGTTTATCTGAGTGTGTATCCACTCTATGCAAATTTATAAGGAGTGTTTATGCGTGTTGTGGATATACTGTAACACCTGTTTACATGCGAATCATCATAAACGGGGTCATATCTTGTACAATCCTAAATATTCACATCAGTACATGTACTGTAAGTCACAGAAGAAATGCTTGCATTAAAATAAAATAAAAACACAATACTTGGAATGTAAACACTGAAGCACTGATTCAAACAGATGCTATGCTCAGATGCTAATGATAGCAAGACTAAAGGCCTGAATCCCCCCCCCCCGAGACGGGCACGTACACGGACAGCTGCTGACACCTCCAACGTGTCGTAGTTCTGCTCGCAGTACATCCATCTCTGCAGGTAGATCTATTCCCAAACTCTGGGCAGTTTCCTTCTGAGAATGACATGTCTGAACAAAATTCCATTGTAATCCAATCAAAAGTGTGTGAGGATACAGAGCACAGCTTTGGTAACTTTGAAGACTTACTTACCAAAGTTGCTTTCCCTGGCTTGTTGCACGTTGGTGTGTGTGACAGGTACAGTCTCTGAACTTTTGGTTGCAACTTGATATTCACCCACAAATGTCAACCTCGTGGTGGAACTTGAAGAACACGTGGAGGATAATCAAATTCATCAGTACACCTCGCCATCTCACAAAAATAACCCTGAAATGTCAAACTCATGACGGCACTAAAGAAAAATAGCAGACAACCAAAGCCGTGAGGATTCATCTACTAGTATGAATATTTGTACCAAATTTTGTGGCAATCTGAAGTTGTTGCGCCATTTCCAAGTCTGGACTGAAGCGGTGGAATTAGACAGAACGGTCACCGCAGACACTCGCTTTCACACAGATTATCCAAGCTAATAGCTTTTCCCAACAACTGTGAACAGCACACTGGGGCTATTGCACACAAAGTCACAAATATAATATTGGCAACTTGAATCATATCTAAACGCGATTGCAATTTCAGCAAATGTAAACCTCTTCGATCAGAGGGTTACATGATCCAGAGAAGACCAGCTGCTGTTGGCGTCCGATCGGCAGCGAGAGAAATCACAGAGCGAGTGTCAAGCACTCAGCGATGGGCAGCAGTCTGGCTATGTGGGTTAAAAGCTGGCTGTGGCTGTTCACAGAGGAAAAGGAAAAGCAATCACAGCGATCGATCACTCCCACAGGGACAATATATATTGACACGCAGACTAGCCCCGGGCACACATTTAAAAAAAAAAACACACACACACAGACTGTGTTGCTAAATATCTTTTTTTTGTTGTTTAAATTGTTTTGTTTGAGAAAAATAAAATAAAAAAATCTTCCTTCTGACATCTATTCAAAAACTTTTTTTTACTCAGACTACTCCCCCCCCCCCCCCCGTCCAGGTGTCCCCTTTTTTAGATTCCTTCATTACCGGCTCTGCACTAATAAGGTGCTCTGACATCGCGAGCGTGGGCGTGAGTTGGAAACCTCTGACCTCCGAAATGATCTACAGCTGCAACCTGCCAATTGCATCTGACAAGCCGTCCGAATCACATGTCCACACACACACACACACACACACACACACACACACACACACATACACACACACACACACACACACACACACACACACACACACTAATAAGGCACATAGAAATAGACCCAGTACATACAAACTTCTCAGAGGTTGGGAACAAACAGAAAACACAAGCTGTCATAAGATGAGAAGACTTTTCCTGTTATTTTTCACCGCAGCCTCAGAAACAGAACGATCCCATTTCATCATGAAAGGAAGCCAACCAGGTGAAGGTTTTTACATCCGTCACATGATTGAAAAGTTTCTCTGTTCGGTCGCAGTTTGACCAAACGATGTCGTTTTCCATCTTGCAGGTCGCACTTAGCAGGAAGCCTCTTGAATTTACAGTGAACATTAAACAAAAGACTGGAGGCCCCTCACATTCGTCTCAAGACATTTCCCTCACTGAAATCCACGACTGAAAGGGGGGATCAATATTTCCATTTGCGTGATGGCTCGGTTGGGTGTTTTGAGTCATTTGAATGATGGAAACATGGGGGACTCTGAGGGGTGTGTGTGGGTGTGGGTGTGTGTGTGGGTGTGGGTGTGTGGGTGTGTGTGTGGGTGTGTGTGTGGGTGTGTGTGTGGGTGTGTGTCAGACAGAGAGGAGGCAGAAACGTTGAGAGAAAGGGGGGGGGGGACAGACTGCTTGCTTCACACAGCATCCTTGCTTTTGTTGGACATCCATACAGTACATTCCTACGTGATTGACTTTCCATATGTGTCCCCATTATGGTTTACCAGCTTCTTCTGTCTGCCATGTTGTAAGCCTTATATCCAGCACATCTGGATGCTTTGATTTAAGGGGATGATAAAAGAAGGAAACTATTCAATGTAACTTTAAGTGATTTTTATGCTTAACAAGACAGTTTAGAGTCACTTTCACTGATTGAGTTGAAGAGGTGCAAACAAAAAGTTCTGAGACCGTTCCTAATGCACACTACAGAAGCACAGCACAGCAATGTGCATCGAGCAAGCAGCAGACAACAGTGACGTCACGTATTGGTTTGTGAACGGCCGTTATGAGGTTCAGATTTTGGCTCAGAGTGGTATATAGCAAGATGTGACCATATTTGCACGAGCTGGGGGAGGGGGGGGGGGGTTGGAACTGAGTTGATCTGATTGGAAACCCAAAGACTTTACATCCCTTCCACTGATAGCTGTACCCTGACTGCACCATAGGCCTGTCAATCAAACAGACACACCGCTCTTTTTGAGGCTAATTTTCAAATTGCTGATTGGAATTATTTTTAGATGTACCACCAGAAAACTAATCAGAGGGAGTGACTTCAGCCAAAAACAAAATAAGAACGACTGATTTTGCATTTAAAGAGAGAAGTTGAATGGAAGTCTATGGAGCCAGATGCTTTCTAGAGCCAACCCCTTGTGGTCCTCCGTGGTATTGCAGTTTATTGCACTTCCACCTAGGCCTCATTATTCAACTGCGGATGCTATTACCACTTTTATATGCAGTCTGTCAGGGAGCAGGGCGAAGCAGTAACTAGTAGAATTGTATTGAATTGTATTTTCAAATTACGGCGCTTGACTCTGGTGCGACATACAATGATTGTCTTTGTGGGAAAGGAAAATGCGTTTTCAACGTGCTGCGAGTGGGTGCCGTGTCATGTTGGAGAACCTAATTGCCATGACTCACAGTAGCAACCAGCACCAAACAGGAGATTAACTACAAGACAAACAGATACATGAGAAGAGGAGTTTAAACTAAAGGCTGGCTATTTAATGCGCAGCCTGTTGCAAATATGGAGCGATGGCGTATTTCACATTTGTAGATGTCTGAACACTGGAGTTTGTAGGACATTAATTAAATATCAACAAATTGATCCACAGCGCACCTCCGCTGCAGCTCCCCCACAGCTGCGGGTCTGATGTGTGTCGGAAATTACACGATATTAACTAAAAGAAACAAATATATACTCAGAGGAGGCTTTGGTGAAACAAGCTTCATGTGTTTTGTTTTTTTAATTCACTGATGGATAAAGCCCTAACTACATCAGAGCATTGGTTTATGAATATATGCGTAGATGCATTTTTTTGTGTGACTCATGCTCAATCCACATTTTGCCTACATGCTAAAAGCCAAAACTGTGCAAAAATAAATAGGCCTTGACCTGAAACTGTGTATTGACAAGATATGGGCCAAATAAACAAAAAACACACCCAAAAACTGCTGTGCTGTGAACATGTTTGACCCATGTGACATCTGCCAGTGACAGAACTGAGCCATGTCCACCAGATCTGGCTCACGTGGGTTTGAAACGCCGTGTTAGTTATGCTAGGTGTGTCAATATAAATAACCCTACTTTGTTCATTTCCTTTTTTTGCTTAGTATTTGCTGCAGTAACAAACCGGTCTTAACCATCTCTAAATCTATATATTACAATTAAAGGAATGCAGATAGTTTAATTTGGGAAGCTGTAATGTTCACTTCAAATTTGTATACGTGCTATATTTGAACATTAAAACAAGTTTTGACCAAAACAAAACAAAAAAACGCTTCAGTTTTTTTTAAACTCTTCTGTCAGCTGAGGGTTAAAAAAAAACAAAGCGACAGCAGCAATTTGGATGGCTCGCCATTAAATTCATACATGCGGTGGTTTGATTACACAATGTGTAATGATGCTGAACATCCCAATAAAAACAAATATCAAAACTAGAACGAACTGGAGAGCAAATGTGTCTCTTTCAACCCCAAAAAGAAACAAAAGGTGTCTCAGAGTTCAGACAGCCGTCCAGAGTTCAAGCGGATTTCCTCTTCGGCCCCGCATCTCCATCTCCCGCCAGTTTATTATGTAAATGAGGTCGTCTCACTCATCACCGGGCTGTGATGAGGCCGGAGAGGCAGGAATGTCATCTGGACACAGATCAGAGGGAAGCAGGGGAGTGAGTGGTACCAGGGGAGCAGATGTGGTATCGTAGGTGGGAGAACATTTCCATAAGCCACCGAAAACCCAGGTCTCTAACACACACACACACACACACACACACACACACACACACACACACACACACACACACACACACACACACACACACACACACACACACACACGCTACTGACGCCATCAGATATAAAAGAGTGATTTGAGGTAATCCTGGATGCATGTGTGTGTTTTCTTTGGGAATCTAAAGGGTGTAACCTGCTCCTCGGTGGGTTTTTCTGAGCGGGTCTCTCCTGTCAGATCGGCCACACTTCATTAACCTGAGAGAGAGAGAGAGAGAGAGAGAGACAGGGCTCTGTGTGTGTGCGTGTGTGTCCACAATTTGGCTGGCCTTCAGCCTATTTTCCTTTTTTTTTTTTAACAGTCTGGAGAGAGTTATGGCCACAATAGCGAGAAGCCACGCAAGTGTTCGTTTCACTGCTGCAACATGTCCAGAAGAAAAATGATCTGCAGCTTTTATCCATGTTCTTTGTGGTCACCGCGCTGTTTGGAGTTTAGATGTGTCATCAAAAAGGAATTCCACTTCCACTTTATCAATCTTATTTCAAGGGGGCCGGGAGCCGGTGAAGTAGCTTGCAGATGTGACATGCCTGCTGAGGTTTAAAGTCGTGGTTCCGTCATTAAATATAGAGATATTATGCAATGGGTTATGGGTGAAATTAAGGGGTTTGTGTAACTTGGTAGAAGGATGGAAACACTCACTTACCCACATGAATTTAAAGGATACTTCTGGCTTATTCTAATCTGGACCTTATTTCTTCTCCCAAAATGTTTTTTTAATGAACAAAGTGAGATTTCTAGTATTTATATAGTAGACATTCCTGTGATTACAACGCCAATGCTTTTTGAATGGAGAGCATCCTGTTGTAACACTGAATTCTGATTAAAAAAAAAAAAAGTTGCAAAATGGGTTGTTTGTAACCTTGTTGCTAGGTTACCTTACATTGTGTATGTTAGGGCAAGTTCAGAAAAATGTGCAGAGATCATTGACTGTATATAAAAGTCAATAAATGTTTTCCACACATAAAATGGTGACTTTGGCTAATGTCACTCCTTCTTAAATTTCTGGTGGTCCATCTGAAAATAATCCCATCATTAATTAGATATTAGACCTCAAAAATCAGTATGGGGGGGGGGGGGGGGGGGGGTCCGTCTGACTGACAGGCCTGTGGTGCAGTTGAGTAATTTCAGATCCACTGCTCGCTCCTCTCCAGCTCGTCCCAATATGGACAACATTTCCCTCCAACGTTCTAAAACAATTTAATCTTGTCGCAAATCTTTTCTGCGACCTGGACTCAACAGTCGGGCTGACACTGCAATGTTTTGGCTAGACTTTTTATGCTCTCCTTAAGTAAAGATGTCCAAAAGCAACAATAACAACGATAGAATACGTATGTACAACGGCACAGCAATCGTTGTGACCAGCCTGAAGCAAATTATACATCTCTGCAGATCCACTGAGTATTTTAGCATCTTTTAGCTCATTGCTTTTAACCAGTAGCAAATGGTTAAAGCTATTGTATACCACCATCCCTCACCCATGACACATGTAGACAATCAAAACATGATATGCTTATACTAAGCCAGTGTTTTGTTATGTTATGCTGTGTTTGCACCAAGATGGACAAAAATAAATAACTAAAATGATCCAGTTTTATTGTTAAATTTCATTGACCAAGCTTAAAGATTCTGGTTATCGTCAACATATAAGCCATTTTTCCCCATGGTAGTTACCCCTATACAAATTTCTCAAACATCCCTTCCCTATATGCAGACAACCTGACCACCACACATTTTCCAACACATAAAATTAAATAAATATTTTCAATAAAGTCTGAGTGATTGCATCCTGTTGATGCGGACAAACAAACCCCATGTGAACCCTGCGGCAATGAAATTAATTTATGTGTGCAACCTGCAGCATGTGTCTTCTCATCACAGAGACCATTCCAGCTCTACGGCATGACAGTCAGTCAATGGAAATGAAGCAGTAATCCAATCATCAATACACCACGTGCTGCTCGCAGAATAAAGTTGTTATCTGCATATGTATGAGCATAAATTAATGCAAGAAAATGCTGAGATTTAATCAGAAAGCTGTTTGTTTGTTTGTTTGCAACGCAAGGCTACCTATTCCTGCAAAGATGGATCAAAGCTACTGAAATTATTTGCATTTATAGTGATGGATCACACTCGTGGGATTGCTGTTACTATTGACTTTACAGCATGTTCAAGAATCAACAGCAACTCTGATTGATATAAAGTGAGCTAATGCTGAGCTCATCGTTGCAATTTACCTTTCATCATTTATTTTACCGTTTCATTTCAACCCAGTATCACGGCAACGTGTGAAATAGACATGCCTGTCCACTACAGCAAAACGTGAGGTAGACACGCTTTGGGCTGTCTAGGCGTGAAAGTTACACGTTTTGTCAGCGTGAAACTATACGCATGTAAATGTCATTTGAGGTGGAATCATGTGACCAAGGTCCAGCAACAGGTTACAAAGGACAGGAAATTCTTTGGCCATGTTAGGAGGCAGATGGAGTGTGTTGGTGCCATTAGACTGCGTGCGGTATGATGAGGTTCAAATCAAGGAAGTGACAACATTTTTCTTGAGTTGTTTTTCTTCCCTAACCCCAACCATGTTCTTTTTCCTATCTCCAACCTTTCCCCCCCCCCCTTAACTCCAACCATGTGCTTATTTACTAATCCCAACCACGTGTTTTAAAAACTTAAACTTTCCTGTATATCACATAGCTCAAAACCTGCAGTAGGTTTCATTTTTGTCCACAACAGGAAAACATGTAACTTTCACGCCGAGTCATCCCAAAGCGTAGCTATTTCACATTTTGCTATAGAGGTCGGGCATTGTATATTTCACATTTTGCCGTGATACCGGGTTGTTCATTTATTATCCATTCATTCAATTGTTTACCCATTTACTTTCTAGTAACATATTCATCCCTTTTTGTTCAGCTTTCTAGAATGCAATAATCTACTAATGAAGACTAGACAGTACTATTTGGGATGAACATTTTGTATAAATATTTATGGTTGCGTGGGTTTATTCTTAAAAAGCGTCAACAGCCGTGCCAGCAGCAGAGGATCACCAAAGTCAACAGACTTTGTCCTCTAGGAATCATGAATGTCTGCACCAAATTTCAGGGCAATCTATCCATTAGTTCTTGAGATATTTTAATTGGAACTCAAAGAGGTGGACGTCGAGACCAACGGACACACTGCTAGCATGGCTAAAAAGAAACAATATGTCCCTTATTTTACGGTTGTCCTGCTCTTGGCGCCAAGTCTCAGCATATCTAAGCTTTAATCCTTTCTCTGTTGAGTAGGTGTGAGGCTGTTTCTGGAATATGGCAATCCTGAGTGTCTATATTGGTCTTTCACACAGTTAAAGTGGGACTGAATCATGAAGCACCATATGCTAACAATAATCATGTGTTTCGGCATGTCATACCAAATCTTTTAATATCGTTTCCATCAGAAGGGCTTAGCTGGTTGCAATTTCACTGACAGTGTAGGAGGAACTTTTGAAAGGAATGTTGCTTGGAGGTGATTTGCTGCTGATAAGGAATCTTGTATGGTGCTTGCATGCAAGGCTATGGTACATTAACGTCTTTCCAATTAAAATTACTTCCACAATCAAAAGTTGAAAATGATGCCAGGCCACATGTGTGCACGTAAAGGTTGTATATACCTAAATGTTGCCAAATATCCTTTTGATTGTTCTGTTGAATATTTATGCGACTCATGCCCTGTCTTTTCTCCTTACTCAAGCAGTATGTGTTTTCTTTTTCGCTTGCTTGTTTTTGGAGCTCAACTTCAGTGAAACAGTCTTGACCTTTGAAGTTCT
This sequence comes from Embiotoca jacksoni, assembly GCF_022577435.1. Taxonomy (NCBI): domain Eukaryota; kingdom Metazoa; phylum Chordata; class Actinopteri; family Embiotocidae; genus Embiotoca; species Embiotoca jacksoni. Next base: position 9,340,194 of record NW_027185341.1, on the reverse strand, counting down.
GGCAATAACATAATCCACTTTTATTTAACCCAGTCACACTGAAAGAGCAACGTTTTGAATGTGTCAATATTGCCACTTCACTGTCTACAAATAAGTCACTTTGTCACCAAGTTTCAAACACCGCCTCCAACTTGAGATCAAAAAGTTCAAAGATGTTAAGCAATAACTTTGGGAAGTGAAGTTACATTGTATACCTGAAGCAATGAAGCAATGAAGCAATGAAGCAGGCGAGGTGTTTTGGTTTGCGTTTCTTTAGGGCCAGAACATCACTGGTCAAAATCGAAGTCAGCACTTCAGGTCAGGAGCGCAACCAAGTGTTTTTTTTGGTCATTCGTGGGGTTGTGTAACGTTAATTCTTCCTCCGAGTCAGACTGTCAACACCGAGTTCGACTGCAACATTCTGAGACGTCTGCGGGAAAACATTCGGTGGAAACTACCTGAACTGTGGCGCGATGGCACTTTAGTTCTCCAACATGACAACGTGCCTCCTCACAGCACGATGAAAACACACATTTATCATGTTCAACAACATAAACGTTGACTCTACTTCCTTACTTTGTCTCCCTTGGACTTTTTCCTGTTCCCAAAAAAACTTGACACAAAATCTGACGTGCGCTCACTGCTCACGTTTCAGGTCCATGGTGAAATTGCAAATGCATCATATGTACCAGGGGTCACAGACACGTGTAACACGTGCTGATATTGATCACGTGACGCAACAAGCTATCGCTTCCCCGTTCTCAGTGTGCATCACTGAGCTGTGCTCCAATGGTACACAACAGGAACAGTCTCTGAACTTTTAGACCAAACCTCATATTTTTCAAGAACACATTTCCATCTATTCTATGCTCTCTATCAATAGTTTTCTCACTGGGTTGACTGCTGAGATCAGGGACCGTTTATCATGTGTACGAAGCCAGAGACCCCCGCCCCCCCCCTCCCCTCCCCCCGCCCCGTCCTGAAGCAGCACCCCGTGTCTCTGAGCCACGGCAAGAAGTAACCAGCATCACACTGTCCCACTTCACCTCGGTGCCGGCGCCATAATAACAGATGGCTGAAGCCCTGGTGACATTTGCCCATCACTATTCTCCTTTCGTTCTCAATAAGCTCTCATATCCTGCAGTTTACATGTGTCCACAAATGTCATCAAATGTCGGGGAAATGTCAAGGGCTCAGACATGAACACGGCCACCGATTCTTGAGTTTGTGTGTCTGTGTCTGTGTGCTTATGCGATTCATGCATTGGTGTGACTGGCTGATTTTTCTATTGTTTTATTTTATCATGTAAAAGCCTCAAGCTTTTCAAGAGGAGATCAACTCACGAAGTCAGCAATAAAAATAATATGACAGTAAATACAATATGGACAGCACAAAGAGGGCACTTAAGCTGTCAGCCACCGCGTAAAAAAAGAAGCATAAAGACTATATTTACCCACGCTGACTTTGCACTCCATTAACCCTCACCTGGACTTGCGTGAAATGACCCGAGCACCAGTTTTGTGGCGGTTCGGTTCAGCGAACCCCAAAGTCAATAATGACCACGCCACGTCAATGATGACATATTCTACCTTTCACCGGTATTGACAGTGATTCCAAATTAGAGGACGAAACGAGCAGCAGGCAGTGTATAATTACCCTCCCGTCTTGCGCAACCGCTCCGTGTTTTTCTCGCCATAGCATGACGCAAAACCATGAAAGAGGGAAGAAGGAAGGAAACGGAGAGGAAATAACAGGGGAAATGTGGAGTTGGGCAGAAGGAATGGAATGATTTAATGAGCATCTCTTTCTTTCTGCTTTCATCTAACTAGGCTAACATGATGAACTAGTTGCCCTGTTCCCCCTCAGCCTCCATCGCTCTAGTTACCTCTCTACACACCGCACAAACCGGTCCTGGCAGCACATGATGAATCTACGGGAAGAGCGGGTGGAGAGGGAGATGGAGAGCGTGTGTTCGCGCTGATAAAACGCTGATGAGTTCTCTCGTTTCTTCTTCACCTTTTTTTTTTCCACTTTATTTCTCAGCCCATCAGTAGCCGTGAGTGGATGCATGCCACATCTGTTTTTACTGTTCTTTTTAACGGAAAAAGGTAATTAAAAACCTGGTCGACCCTCTGCCGCAGCTGCAGTTTCTTAATTACCATAACAGTCAAGGCCTTCTTGTTTTTCATCCAGTAAAAATAAAAAAAGATTGATTCATTACTGTTTCATGAATGAGGAAATATGAAATCAATTTCCTCTAATGATGATGTCCGTCCACAAAAACACACTTAGCAAAATAAAATACAGGCTAGTTATTGTTATTTAACTTTCTTATTACAAACATTCTTAAGTTGGGTTTTGAATGGAAGCAAACTCAAAAGCAGCTCTAATTAAACTTGGCAGAGTGTGAATGTAAAGAGCCATTTGATGATGATCGAGTTACTCCAGCTTCATGACCTTGAAGAAAACCAGTACTACTGGATAGACACTTTAAGTTGCTCCGCCTCTTTAAAAAAAACAAGCAGAAAACATACTTTGCAAAATAACAGTGGAAATCTATAGAAGCTACTTTCTGCCAGAAACAGAAAAACACGAATGAGATGGAAAAATAAACATAATCATGGTCGTAATCAGCTAGTTTGACTTAATGGAGCAGTTTGAGATTTTGGGAAACACGTGTATTTGCTTTCATCAGTAAAAATTTTGGAACCTGATGTCAATATAATTTAGTTTTAATTTATATGACGAAAATGTGTATGAGTTTAACTCAGATTTGAGTCACCATGCCTTAGGTGCTTCTTATTAACAGTATGGGTCATCAATCAAGCAGCTAAATTTACCGCTGAATGAGGGATATGTTGGGTGGGGGAGGAAATCGGTAATCCAAAACCACAATGTGTGATTTTACAGATGCATGAAGGTCACTGAATAAGACTTTTCATTAAAAAAAATAGTAATTAATTATTTTGTCCTTTCGGCGGTCTTCATCTGTGTGACATTTCTTGAATGATTACATTTATTTGGCTGTAATTTTGTATTTGATATGAAAAAACTCAATTAAAAAAAAAGAATTCGCTGCCTACCAGCAGCTCTAAAAGTCAGAAATTAACACATACTGTCTTTCTATTTAGTATTTATTTATACCACATAAAATGTTTCATTTTTTTTAAAAGCCAGTGTAAACGTATGCACTCACTCTTTGCCAAGAAATAGTTATAGCACGTAACTCCCTCTAAAACAATGCACAGTGCTGCCAAGTGTCACGCCAACTAAACAAGTCGTTATTCGATAAGGTTTTAAATTAATTTATATCAAAATATGAAAGCGCATCAGGACAAACATGTTCTTGTCTGGAAGTGTCTGGAGGTTGATTGAAAGTGCTGTAATAAAAATGTCAAACTATTGTTATTGTTGTTTTTTGTTAAATTATTTTTAGGTCAACAAACAAATGTTTCATACATGTTTTTTTTATTTTTCTATTTAAAGCAGTACGGGGTTTCCATACAGGTACAAGCCGGATGTTTAAAAAAAAAAAAAAAAAAAAAAACTGCACTTGTCTGAGAAACATTAGGCTTCGCCGTACAATTTATAGACTGTTGTGGAGCCTTTGAAATGTTTCTTCTTGCTGTCATGAGGAGAAAGGAATCTCTGCTAGCGCTGTTTAATAATATCTCTCCAGGAGCAGTAGTTTATATCCACTGAGCAGCTTTATGGTGCAGTGGAGCAGCTGGAAGAAGCCAGCGCAACAACGGAGGGGCGCTGATAACATTCACACAAAGTGACTGAACGGGAGCAATAAAAGGAGCTACTGAGTCTCCCACCTCAAAGGGAACACAGCCGGCATTAAACGCAGCACTATGGCCATAATAATCTAAAGAAAAGTAATAAAAATCCATAGTGCTTTTTCCGACCACCCGACACATATCTCCGTGTCTCGCTCTTAAACTAGAACCGCCTCCTACTGACCTGTTGACTCTTTCTTCCTTCATTTGCGCCGTTCTCCTCTTCCGTTTGGTCTACATATTAATACTTCTTTCTCCGTTGTCACCTCGAACACCGAAAGCATTTAGATACCGTCAGATTCAACATTAGTTCATGTACGCAAGACATACACACATTGTGGCACATACTTAATCCACAGATGTGTAAATTCCACCTTTGATTTTTTTTTTTTCATTTTTAATTAAATAAATAAAAAAATGCTGTCAGATTCAGAATGTTGAATTACAGATAACAATGTAAGATATAGGTGGAAAAAAACCACCTTATTATGCTGGCAGATCTGTGAGGCTGTGCATTGGAGCTAAATGCTATCATGAGCATCCTAACATGCTCACAATGACACTGTCAGCATGTTAGCGTGCAGTTGAGGCCAGTAGTTTTGCTGGCATTTTATCGTTAACCATAGTATTTGAAAACTATTCTGACCCGAGGGTGGATGGCAGCTGTAAGGTTAATAAACATGTTCCTCATTTCATGGCTGTTCAGACATTTCCCCCCCAAAAAACAACAAACTCATGGTGGCACGTAAGGGTGAAAGAGAGTTTCAATAGGTCAATCCATCTTTTAGATGTTTCTTTTACCTGCTGGTAGCTGTGGATGAAAAGTCAGGAGATCACCAACCTCAGCAGGTATCCTGTTGATCAGCGGCTAAGTGTTGCAGATGTGGACAAACACACACAAATAAGACAAACAATCACGACCATTTGTTAATGGTCGTGATTGAAGTGAATAGTCTTGACGTGAGCGGTCGGCCGTCGTAGTCTGCGGGTTGAACGTGGGAGAAAAGGACATGTGTCGAGATCTCTGGATAAGCAGTGTTGAACTGTGAAGGGACAAACCGCGGAACCAGAGACGAGGTGTTAGAGGATGTACCGGAGCGAGTCTGATCTGCAGGGGCCCCCAAACTCAACCCAACTTCACGAGGCTTAAAGGATCTGTGGCGGCTGATAAACACGAGCTACCTCGTTGTGATCAGTGTCTCAGCTAGACGACTACTGTGCAGATAAGCAGAGGATGCAAACAGATGTTTGCGTGTTCTGATGGTACAATAAAAAAAAAAAAATTAAAAATAGTTGAAACACTTCTGGCACCATAACGGACCGAAAGTAAACACACACATGCTGTTTGTGTCGAAATTCCAAGATCAAATTGGGTGTTTGTCCTTTAAACGGTGCCTGTGACTCTATTACCTCCGCGCCTCCGTCCCGGCCGTCAGCTTGGCCCGACAGCGTCTGGCCGGCTGGATGCACTCTGCTGCTCATGACTGCTTTTGACACGCTGCTGCGTCCGATACGGTCTGAGCCATGATCCAACACCCAAATCTGTCATGTACATACAGCGTCGGCTAAAATGTCGCACAGAAAACAGCAGTAAAAAGGGTGATGGGTGTAGAAATGCAGCAATATGGGGTTTTAATTATGACGTGTCAATTTATAGCTGGTTTTTATCATCCTTCTATCCCTCCAGCAAACTGTAGAGAAAGTCATGATGTAGATGTTTTTTTTTTAATCTCCGTCCCAACTTCCCTCATCAAGTCCAATCAATCATTCTGGACTCAGTCGGTATTCTGATAACACTTCATGGCTTACAGCTCAATTGAAGGAGTTTGTTCGCCGACTGTTATGAAGCCTCCAGTTTGGGTTTCGGCCTTCGCCATCTAACTAGTTCGGAGCGGTTTGAAGCCAGAAGTGACCATATTTGGACGAGCTGGGGTGGAGTGAGCGGTTGATCTTCAAATATCTTCATTTGTCTTTGAACTAAAGTGTCAAAGGATATAAAATGAAGAAGGCAGCAAATAATGCAACCCTGACATGTCTGTTTCAGCATCTCGCAGCTCATTGTTTTGGTTTTAAAATCCACAATATTACTGATTTGGCTGCTGCACCAACTTGTTTCCAGCAGAAATGGGAACCCGTTGGATATCGATCTCTGGGGGCCAACATTTCAGAGGTTCTGGAGTGGCCAGTGTATAAGCCAGACAAGACTCCCTGATTATTGATGTGACACGTGAGAATTTAGTTGGAGTTGAAAGACAACCTCTACAGACGATTAGAAGCGGCCAGTTTACACTCAGTTTGCAGCTTCAAATCATTTCAACAAAGCTTATAGAAAGTTAAATCGTCGTGAGATCCCAGCCGCTGCGTAGCACCTACGCTGCTCTCCACGCAGACTGTTTACCAGATATCGATCTCTGGGGGCCAACATTTCAGAGGTTCTGGAGTAGCCAGTGTATAAGCCAGACAAGACTCTCTGATTATTGATGTGGCACGTGAGAATTTAGTTGGGAGTTGAAAGACAACCTCTACAGACGATTAGAAGCAGCCAGTTTACACACAGTTTAAGCAGATATCCGTTGAGAAATATGTCTGTTTCCTGCTCTTAATAAACCCAGAACATGCGACCTGCCCACTAAACTGCAGAGGCAACGTTAGCGCCTTGCTGGTGAACAGAGGAGCATTAGGCAGCTAAAGAAGTTAGTCAGGAGTTAACGGAGACTTACAGAATCAGCCAGCCATGACGTTCAGAGAAACAGGGAGCCAATCTTGGATGGCGTCTAACAAGGTGAGAGAAAACAAACTGCTGTGGTGACCATGCAGCGAGATGGAGAACTGAAGTCATCACCATGACTTATAATATGTATTGGATAAAAAAAAAAAAACCCGTCACAATACAACTGTACCACATCAACAGCATCAATTACATACATGGTGGAAGTATGTGGGATGTGGATGGCTTCCCAGGAGTCCCCTCACCTTTTAAGTCTATTTTGTGTGTGTGTGTGTGTGTGTGTGTGTGTGTGTGTGTGTGTGTGTGTTCTCTTGTGTAATCAACAAGCTACCAACCAACCTGAGCTGATCTGCAGAGGTATTGATTTTCTGGGAGTTCCTCAAGCTTATCAGGCGCCAGGGTTGAAATACCGAGTCTGAAACACATACACAACCCCCCCCCCCCCCTCCCCCCACACACACACACAGTGAGGTGATTACATACCTCAGATTATAGTAACTCCTTTCACATAAAGGCACATACACATACAAAATGCCGTTTTGCAAGTCAATTTGCAGCAGAAACAAACAAGAGTTTTTCATTAAAGAGAAACTTTGTGTCTCAAACTTTTTTTTCTTTTTTAAATGAAGCTACTTAAACAGTTCAGACGGTGAAATGTTCTGACGGACCTCATCTGAGCGGAGACACAATCAGAGGAGCTCAGTGACAGAAGAGCAGAATAAAAGCAGCCATGTCTTCACCCCAGATACCACAGCACCGCGCCTCTGAACGCTCCTCCTCTCTCAGTTAGTGTGTCGCTGTTGTCGGCCCCATGCGGCCTCATTATCACACAGACTGAGACACAGCAGCCATGTTTGATAGCAAGGATGACACACACACACACACACACACACACACACACACACACACACACACACACACACACAACCTTAGATAACCTTTCTTTACAGACACTTGCTTTCATCCCAAACATAGACTGTTGTGCACGCACACGCACACACACACACACACTGTGACACCAATAATGTGCATTCAAGAACCAGAAGAAAATCATGAAGTGAACACACACACACACACACACTAAATAAGACATTAGGCTAAATAATGCACACACATCTACCCCCCCAAAAAATAACACTACAAATGTACCTTCACTTCATTATTTGCACACACGCACGCACAAATGCAGTTTATACATGAATACAAATTACACAATCAACTACATTACGTCCAATTCTATTCTGAACAGGAAACACAATTGTGACACCCACAGTTTATTGATGGTGATATGAATTTTCAACAGAGTGTTTGAAAATGTCCCATTGATTTTAATGTGATGATTGCTCTTGTGGGTTATTTTTTGACAACTTTAGCCTTATTCAGACTGGAGAGCAAAAGAGGAAATAAAAACTTCAAAGGCCGTGCATTTTTTACAGGTTGATCTATTATCTTGAATTTAACCTGCTTCAGAGCAGGTGAGTTCAGCATCTTAAGTTACCATGGCGACGTATCCTGGTAAGAATTGAACTACCTTCGCAATCCTGAAAATCCAAATTTAAACCTGAAGTTATCTCGCTAACCTCAAATCCTGTTTCGTAGTCCAGACCTCTGATTTTACTTTTCACTTTTCGTTTCATCGCTGCTACTTGTTTGAGCTGTTTGTTTGCTGTCAGAAGAGCAACACAAAAGTTATAATTGATATCTAGTCAGATCTGCGGCGTGCAGATTACAGCTCCGTAATGAGCGGGGGCTGGCAGGTTAGCGGGGGTCAACCGCTAATCTCAGTGCTAATTAAAATTTAGCTTGTGCAGCTCATCAAAACAATTAGTGGCGAACAATAATGAGAGGAGTGATGGAATTGGAGAGGGGAGGGGGGATGACAAATGATGCAGCTATATGTGTGTGTGTGTGTGTGTGTGTGTGTGTGTTTGTGTTTGTGTGTTTGTGTGTGTGTGAGCAGGAAAGTATTGAATAAATGAGCAGACAGCAGCTCCAACATGCTCAGAGCGCTGCAGCACAGCCGAGCTGTTGGGAGACGGGTGTGTGTGTGCAACCAAAAGATAGATGGGTCCCAACCTGGTAGAGGATGATAGGATGAGACACTGAGGGAGGGAAGAAGGGGAGGGGATAAAACTGTGGAGGCATTTTGGTGGATATACATGAAAAGGAGCTCCCAAAGTGAAGAAAAGAAAGAAAAAAAAAAAAGCCTGACTTGTTCCCGATCTGACAGGTTCAGAAAAGTGAGGCTGGGACGCTCCGGAGATAAAATGGAACATTTTCTAACCCGTCTATCTCTGCGCCTCATGTTGCTCCTCCTCACCCTGTTTATTTTTTTGTTCTCCTCTCTTGGCAATTTCTTGTTCTTCCACAGCCGCCTGCCAAAAAAACGACTTCCCCCTCCTCCTCGAGGAGAAGAAATGCAAGATGGTCGAGGTGTTTTGGGGATTCGAGGGATACGAGGCCGACGCCGTCCTATCGCGATGGAAACCTCACACCTGCTGCCGTCCTTCCTCCCGTCTTCTAGGAGCGGCACCCTCCGAGACGAACTCCCTCGCCTCAACATCAGCGGTCCATCTGTCTCTTCTACACGCGCACACAAACAAACACACACACACAAAACCGCACCCTCCCATGTGCCTCCTTCTTGCTACAGCACACAGCCGCACAACATTGACATTACCTTCGGTGCAGCCTACAGGGGGACGAGATGAGGGGGAAGAACCCAGCTGAGGGTTTCTGTCTGTACGAGGAGTATTTATAGCGCGGCAGAAGAGAGAAGGCAGACGGCTGGGACTCCTTCACTCCCTTTTCCTGATGGAGTTTTCTCCATCCTGGACTGACTCGCACACAGAGGAACAACATAAAAGTATCACAAAACTACACAACACATCAGGTCACTTATTCTTCTCTGCGATTTAAATTTGTATCATTGTTTACATTGTTAACAATGCAACTTTATTAAAAAAAAAACCAAAAACAAACAGTCGTACACCCAAACAAATCCGTTCCAAAGATGAAATGGCCGCTGCTCGTGAGACAAATCTGTTTATTATTTATTTTTGTGCGTATACATGCGGTGTAGTCTTCATGTCTGAACCTGTAGGTAACATTTCACATGAAGTGAGTATCTGACGCAGTGGAGGAGAATCCTTTTGTGAGATGACGGATAAATAAACCAGCGAGAGCCGGTGGTGAACGGAGGCTCGTTCACTTCGACTAAATCAAACGCAGACAGTAAAACCAGGAGTCTTCAACCTGGCGCTCGGGAGGTACCAGCAGTTCGCCCGCTGAAGGCTCACACTGAGCTGGAAACAAACAGGTGTTCATTAATTTGGTCAATAACATAAATACAATATTTGTTTTAGCTGGAGCGCAAAAGCAATGCAGCGCTATAAAGCAAGTGTCACTGAGTGAGTGAGAGAACAAAGTTACACCGCAGGTCGGTTGAACGCCACAATTTTTCAAATTAAAAGCCCTCCAGTTTCACACAGGCTGCAGCCATGTACTAGGCCGACTTGTTTCTTTCAGAAGGAGCAGTGGGTCCCAATCAAAGGCGAAACACTGGATTTTATTAGTTGAATCTTATATCAGAACGCATCATTTGACACTTTTCAAACCAGTGTGGCCACACACAAGTTGTGTGCACTGCAGTAGGCATTTAAAACACATCTGTGTAATTGTAAAATAAACCCACCCTGCTCTCGACCGAAAACGTAAAATCTAAGATTTTTTTGAGAAGCTATACTTTTTGGTGAAGTTCAGCTATGTGAATAAATGTTGATCAGCTTTCAGACATTTTCATTTTGTCAACGCAGCTCTGGGAGTAAAAAAGGATGGAGACTCCTGGTTGAAACTGTGCGTACATCGTTACATACAAACCTCTAAACCAACCTTTTTTGATAAACATAAACACACACAGGCAGGACGGCCTCCACTGTCAGATCCACGGGACATGAGCGTGGGATCTGGAACTCAGGACAAGGAGAGGACAACAGCTCGCTTCATCTACAAAATGTTACGGGTCCAGTTCATCCATGTGGTCTCATGTTAGGCTCCATTAGCAGTCTGAAGTTGACTTCTGTGCCGACAGTCTTTTTATTAGGCTGCCAATGCTGCAGTGCGTAATTTCCTGATAAGGACATTTATACACCTGAATTTAAATCCGACTCAACTGATCAACGGTGCGCTGAAAGTCTGCTGAAATAAAAACCCGAGCTGATATTTGAGGTAATACTGAGCTGGTGATGCTAATAAAGAAAAGGCTGGAGCTACAGACCTGGAAGGACTGGCGGAAGGAGAGATGCTCCGATCACGTCCTGGTAACTACTCCTACCAACGTATCATAATCACCTGTTAAAGCCTTAGTATTCAATGAGGGCAGAGCCAGACTCACTAACAGCAGAAAGAAGCTAGGCTAAAGCTGCAGATCTGAAGACATCACAACCTGTTAAATCTCAGTCGGTTATCACTCTGCCTCCGCGGTCCCGTCCTGGAGCAGCCGGCGTAGTTCCTGCGGCTCGGTGACGGGGAGGGAACAGGTGAAGTCCTGGCAGACGTGGGCCGTGGCGACACCACCCAGCTGGGACATGGAGGAGAGGGCGGGCAGACGCTGGCACAGAAAACTGTCCACGTTTCCATCGGTGAGCATCAAGACCTATCAGGACCGACCGCAATCGAAATACAGGAAATGTTAGCAGCCAACAAAGACATTAGTGATTGTATCAATTAACAATATTGTTAGTTAAGTACATAAAATGGAGTAAATATAATTTCCTTTGACCAAAGAGTGTAGTATGAGGCGGATTCATTTCAGGTGAACTGGCTGCTGCCTGGCAGTGGTTTTACACTCGCTCTACTGTCATATCACACACATGCACACACTCAGATCCCTGAATCACACCTGTCCCGTTATAATTTAAGCTTTAGGAAACCTGGAAATGTTTTGTGAGGACAATAAGAGACGACCAAACAAGACAGAAGCAAAGAAGCTGAAATATAAAATGAGAAGATCAAGACAAGAGTAAATACATTTTATTTCTGTAATTGACTGATTGTTGATAAAGAAAAAAAATAAAATCCTGTCAATTTGTTTCAGTGTGCGCTGCTGCGGTAATATTTTCTTTGAGATTTGATTGTCAGCGTTATTTTGACTTTTCTCTGCGTGGCAGCAGCACAGTCACTAAAGATGAATGTTATTGTCAGGGAAGAAGATTCAGTGTAATTACATCTTTAAAACATTTTTGGGGTCAGTGGATCATCTCGTTTTGATCACGATCAATCTCTCTTTTCCTTTAACACAGCCAGAAGAATCACAAACATTCAGCCAAAATAAGCCAAAATAATTCCTTCAAAAAAACCACGCAACGACTCGTGGCTCAGTCGCTGCGGTGGTCTCACAGCCGAGTAAAAAGAGGGAACCCTTCACTAGAGAGGGTGTCACTGACATGACGTTGAAAACATAAACAAATGACTTGTCATTCAGTGTTTCTGATTTCTGTGCTTTCACACCACCGACCAGACCAGAGGCCCCAAAATATGGTCCGACCAAATTCCGTGGTCTCGGTCCGGATCCAACTGGACCGCGGTTCAGTTTTTTTGAACTATTAACACTTTTGGGATTTTGTTATTGTTCACATCAAAGAAGCTTATTCAGCTGGTTTGGTGGAGCTCAGCTATGTGAATAAATGTCAGTGAAAGTGTCACTTTCATCAAAGTTACCAAGTATTTAAGTGCGATTTGGTCCGACAAAGAGGTTGAAGTTCAACTTGAATTTTTTTGGGTGAAAAATGCAAAGAGGTATGACTGCTGGTGGTACTGCTATAATAATAGAAGAGGCTACAGCTGAAGTGACAACAAACAAACAAACCAATCGCTGTGGAGTACAGGGAGACGCAGCCCACTCAGCTGACGACGACAGGAAGTAGCTATGTTCTGCAAAGTTCTTTACTGCGCTCGTGAAACCAAAAGTAACCGGATCAAATGTTTACAACGTAACAGAAACATGAACCTCCATCTGACCTTGATCGGGACTTTCAGATGTGAGAGTCCCGATAAACATTCATAAAGACTTTTTCATGCTCATGACGTTCAGGTGTCATGCAGGTCTTATGCAAACCCCTTCAAGTAAAGTATTACTGCAGAGAATAGAGCGTGTGGACAGAAATGTGCTTCATGTGTTGGTGGCACCAAAAACAGACGTCAGTGTTGCTGCGTCACATCCAAACCAAGAATTTAATATCCAGAACTATTGACAAGTGTGTGAATACAGCTGAAGGTCAGAAAACAGCAGATGAAAGAGGTTGCAGTCGTTGTGTCTGCTTGTGTGTGTGTGCGTGTGAGTGCGTGCGTGCGTGCGTGCGTGCGTGCGTGCGTGCGTGTGTGTGTGTGTGTGTGCGCGTGTGTGTGTGTGTGTGCGCGTGTGGTCTTGGACAGCCAGCAGAGTGAAGTTAAAGAGGTTGCCAGTCTCTCTGTGTGTGTGTGTGAGTGTGTGTGTGTGTGCGTATGCTTGTGTGTTTGTGTGCGTGCGTGTGTGGTCAGCCAGCAGAGTGAAGTTAAAGAGGTTGCCAGTCTTTGTGTGTGTGTGTGTGTGTGTGTGTGTGTGTGTGGTCTTGGGCAGCTGCCAGCAGAGTGAAGTTAAAGAGGTTACTGCCCTGTCTGTCCCTGAAGCGGCTTCCTGTCAAACACGTGTCATTTCCTCCCGGCCCTGCAGCACCCCGGGTCCCAACTGAGTGAGAAATGACAACATAAAAAACCAGCGCAGACAAAAAAAATGACGAGACGAGTCCGAAGAGGGAGGAGACGGAAAAGAGGCGCGCGTGAGGCTGGAGGTTCGGTGATGTATCTCACGTCAGGTGAAGCTTCGCGAGGAGACGGACGTGTCTGTCGCTGTGATTGACTGAAGGTCAGTCAGAACGCATTAAAGGATACACAAATACTGATGACTGGAGGCTTGATGGATGAACGGAGCTGCACCCCGCAGTACACACACACCGTGTTATAGCTTCACAGCAGCTACGGCACCGAAACCCCAAATAATTAAAGCATTAAATCAAAAAGTTGCGTGAAGATTTTGAAAAGATGTTTCTGCCACAAAAGATCAACAGCAGAATGAATTCGTTTCAAAGACGATATTCTAAAAGAGACTATTTTCCACAGTGGGGTGAGGTAGCAACCTCAATACGTGTTCGTACCAAGTCAAACATGCTGAAACAAAAGAAGATGAATTACCCGAGAGCCGGCAATCAGTGTCGGATCAGATTTTGAACCTTGTTTACTCATTTCATCACGTTTGCTGAATTAAATCACATTTTGTTTCAAAACTACTGTATTTTTTTTGACAACGTAAACTACTGTTTGGATGCTATGTATCCTCTATATATATGTTGTATGCCTTCTTTGGTCAAACAAATCCTAATCTCATTTACAGGGTCAAAATGATTGTTCGAGTCGACACAGACGAGAAGCGTCAGAGGTTCAAAATAATGGAAATTGGTGAAGTGGATTTTGAGTTCAGATTGTTTTGTCAGCAGCAGTTTAAGGTCAAGAATCAACTGTGGTCACAGTTTATATGTATGTAATATTTAAGATGTATTTCCCCAGCTGTCAGTCAGTCTGTCCACACTGACACCCTAACGACCCCGAGGTTTCCTCTTGTGGTAAACAACTGGAGGAATTCCCGCCAGCCTCAGATGTACTTTGTGTTTCCAGCTAATTAGCAACCGTTAGCGTGCTAACATGCTGAACTCCAATCGTGAACACAGCGAGACGTAACGCCTGCTCATCATCAGCCCGTCGGGAACCGTCATATCCAGCATGGTAGCACGCCAATGTAAAGCTATCGTTCGGAGCGCCGCTGTGTGTACGTACGGCTTCACAGAGCCGCTGGTGTTCTCGTGAACTCTTAAACTTGGTGTTATTTCAGTTATTTTAAAAGATCTCTTTGGTGTCAGGTTTGAAAGGCAGATATTATATGTCGGATGCCCCGCTGATTGTCCCCCGCTCCGCCCAGTCCAACCAATTCATCTTAACCACGCACACATGTCGTCTGCTGGCCCGACCAGGGTGTCTCATATAGATGCAAAGCGAGGCCTAAAACCATGTGGTTAGCATTGGAGAAAGATCACGGTTTGGGTTAAATGGAACCCGGTCGCTGGTTGGTGAGGCTAAGACAACAAATCTACTTGGTCAGGAGAAAACCATCGTTTGGGTGGAAAAAAAAGTCATGAAATCCATTTGGACTTTTTTCTTTGTCATGTCCTCCAACTCCCGGATGAAAGTTCTGGGTTTGTTCGACCTTGTTCGTACTCGGACTTCAATTGTCTTATCAAACCTCAAACCTTAATGCTAACAGGGTTTCAAGACTACAATCACAGTTAAAAATGAAACTGTGAGCGATATTCAGGCAGCGGCCATGTACAGGTGGCTTTAAACTAACCAGTGCCTCACAGGTACACCTCATTCTGCCTTCACCGGGAATCTTTCCTTGGTCATTAGACACAGTGGTCCATTAGGAGACACTCGTCCTCTGTCCTCTAAAGGCCTGACAGCCAGCATCCACCCAGGCCACCATGCAGAACTGTTTCCATCCTCTCCATCCCGTCTCAATGAGCCTCGCAGTCTCATTCAGTGGCGCCTCGAGAGCTCCATTCGGCCATTTAGATGCTCATTTGTGCCGGCAGCCATCTGCACCTCTAATGCCAAGAAACTGTCGTTGGGCTACGCCGGCCGTCTTCCTGCTGGTGAAGAACGTCTCGGCAGAGGTGAGGTATTTCCGTTTCGATTACCGAACGCACTACAATTCTTCCTCGGAGGCCGGTGATGAAGTGATGTCGCTTCATCTCGTCTTGTTTTCAACAGTGGTTCACCCGAGAATCACCACCTGTACTGGCACGGCAAAGGAAACCATGGCTTCATGTGCAGCTGGCAGGATATCTTTAGATATGAAAAACACACACAAACCGACAGACGACTGGTAAGCAGCATGATGGGATGCGGTCATGATGGTGCGACCGTTGCTATGGAGACCGGTTGAGGATTTCCCCAACCACGCTGAACCTTCTCCTCTCCGCCTCGACTCGTCTCTTTGCTTGTCAGCTTCGCGCGGTCCCTCTGCGGGCTCAGACCGCATCCAGCCACGCGCCCTCGACTTAAAGGTTGCGCTGTTGTCTGTCTGTGTCACAACAATACTATCGGCACTGACCCCCCCGGGGACCGGACCAGTGTGTGTGTGAATGATGGAGAACAACAGGGAGACAGATTATGTGTGAATGTATACACAAGGCTTGTGAAGGTGATGGACTGAATGCAAAGTGTGTGGTCTTGTATTCGGTTCACCACAAAGCAAGCGTGTGTGTGTGTGTGTGTGTGTGTGTGTGTGTGTGTGTGTGTGTGTGTGTGTGTGTGTGTGTGTGTGTGTGTGTAACTGTGGCAGACAGCACAGTTGGCTACACATGAGAGCGCAGTCAAACTCCCACAGGGTTAATCCCCGTGTTCTGGGCAACCCTGACACAAACACATCAACAGACACACACTCACACATCAACACACACACATGAAGACGCACACAACTCCCATCCGTTAAATGTCCCTCCACTGACAGCTCCCTCCTACACTCCCTCTCTCATTCTGCCAAACCAGCTGAGCTCAGACACTTAAACAGAGCACAGTGTACCTGCGCTGATAGTAACACACACAGACACACACACACACACACACACACACACGCAGACACACACACACACACACACGCAGACACAGACACACAGAGCTTCGGGAGATGTTTTAACGCGTAACCCGGCGACCGTGCGCACGACTCTGGGGGGACGACTTCTGTCAGCGAGGGAGAGAAACAACCACGAACACACAATGCTCACTTTTGAGAGCCGCTGTCATACATGAGGAAGAGTGATGACGCTGCCTGCGAGTTCTCCGTGTGCAGCCAGGCAAGAGGAGACTTACTTCCTCCAGCCTCCTCGCTGTTGTTTTGTCCTACACACACACACACACACACACACACACACAGGCATACAGACAGACAGACACACACACACACACACACACACACACACACACACACACACACACACACACACACACACACACACACAAAGGGGACCAGTTCAGTCATCATAACAAGCTGGCATCTGGACGGCCGCCCCGGGACGGAAACAGACACACACGTTCACCCTCGGACATCAAATTTGGGCAGCGGAGGGAGTCGGGCGTTGCCACGGTATCAGTCATCCGTTGACTCAAACTTTTACCCTCAGCTTCGTTCGCCCGGCTGAATTTTCAGCAGGAAGGAAGGGAGGCGAGAGAGAGCAATGGGCAGGAGAAATTTCAAAAGAAAGAAAAGGTCAGAGAAATTGAAGCAACGAGAGACTGATAGCGCAGACAGATTGATTCGAGGACATCAATACGATTCAACAAGAAGGATGAGGCTGAGAGCGCCTGAAGAGCTGCCCGTCAATACACTTGATATATATTATTCACAACAGTAAATATGCTCGTTTCCGGGGGGCAGAGACGGTCCAGGATGTTGTGATGCGTGACAGAATGGGATGGCTACGTCTGAGTGTACAGACAGGTAAACAAATCTCAGGGGAAAATATGAATACACGAGTTAAAGATCCTGAGAAATACAGAGGTTGCGATACGGGACGGAGGGATTCGCAGTCACCTAATGTATAATTGTCGTGGACACGAAACGTGAAGATGCGTACGTGATTCCCCAGGAAAAAGTTGGAATCTATAAAAACAAACTTGACGGGAGACTGTGAATCCGTACCGGGACGTTGAACCAGGCGTACGAACATTTTGGAAACTGGCGACGCCGATGGTGAGCTGGTGAATTGACGCCGGAGTCAACTCTCACTTCCCCGGCTCACAATTGAGTTTTGCATTCATTTTGAAATACCGGTGCCGACTTTCAGAGGTCTGCACGGCCAAACACCACATTACATTACATGACATTACATTACATTACCGAGCACCTCGTCCTTCCTCATATGACCAATCGTGCCTTTAAGTCTGCAGATCAGAAATGACTGTTTGTGAGCACTTTTTGATTTTATATGTGAATATTTAAACCAACAATTTCATTTAGGCCAGAACTATTACATACGCAACTTCCCATTGTGAAATATAGAAGCCAACTTAAAATCTCAAATCAGATCCAGCTCAACACGTTCCCCACAGAGGAGGGAAGCAGCACGGCAGCTGTTAGAACGCAGGATGATTCTTGTACGCTGACCTCTACAATTCACATCCAAAAGGATTCAGGTCATTGGCAAGAGGGGAAGGTTATGACTGAAATCTTACACTACAGAAGAGTGGGGGGGGATGTAACATTTTAAAGACGTCTCAAGTCACAAAATCAAAAAATGACCTTTAGGCTGTCCAACATTTTCAAGAGTCAACTGAAAAGCTTAATACTAATAAATAGTTAAGTTAAATATGGAGTTATTAATGCAAAAATCATCCTAATCCACAATGATGTGCTATCTTTCCCACAGTGACCTGATACACGCAGAGATATTACAAAGGATGGCGGCAATCCACAAACTCTGTGACCAACTCTCTCAGAGAACTCCCACAGGGGAACGCATATTCAAATAACTTCACTTAGTGACATTTGGTCTTTCACTGAAAGAAAACAAACTATATCAAGGTAAGAGAGAAAAAAAAAAAAATCGAATAGATCTTAAAATAATTTCTTAAACTTAAAATATACAAAATGTAAACACACACACATACTTGTTTGCATTGCGACCTGAGTGAGACGGAGTGGGCGAGCCTGCGGCGGCGGTGAGCTCTGTGCTTTGTCACACCGGGCATCACTTCTCAGCTGCTGACAGTCTGAACAAGAACCTCTTCACTAAATCAACAGTGTCTGCAGCGAGATGTGAGGACGCCTTGTTGTCTGAGCAGAATTCAAAGCCTCTCTCGTCCATCGGGCCCCGACACTTACGGCATACTTCATCGGTTTATGTTGCGTTTTAAGATCGAAAGGAATCTTCCTGTAAAAGTCACGTCAAGTTTAAAATGCGAAGGTGATCAAATGTAAATGTTCCAAGGATGAGATTAGATGTTTAGAAAGATCCCAGACCCATTACATAAATCTCCAACACAGAAACATTTCAGAACACTGTCAGTGTTAGCAGCCCAGCTAAAGGTTGACCAACCCCTGCGCACGTCGTCACTTCTTGAGCTATACATTGTTGACTTCTTGGCCTGTTTAGCTCTAAGTACAAGGACTTAAGATCAGACCTACAACTACTCCCTTGATGAAATTATTTTTTTAGTAAGGATCAAGCGGCAACCAGCAGTAACGTTACCCATTAGTTTGTTAAAGGCCGGTGTGACGCCTCAAGTTCGGATTTTCGCCGCTGCCATCTTGTTAGTTCGGAGCAGGTTGCAGCCATAAGTGACCGTGACGAGCTGGGTGGGTGGAAGCAACGGTGGATGTGATTTGACCTGATAACAAACCCAACAATGTCCCACCCACTGATAGTGATCACGTTAGCGCACCGCAGGCCTGTCAATCAAACAGACACGCCGCTAAAAACGCAGCTTTTTGAAGCTTATTTTCTAATTAATGACGAGATTATTTTCAGATGGACCGCCAGAAAACTAATAAGGAGGAAAGAATTTAGCTAACGACACTGAAATAAGTTGTAGAGAAAATGTATTGGCTTCCTATTTCATGAGTGAAGTTGAATGGGAGTCTATGGAGCCGGAGGAACTTGGAGCAGCACTCGGTGGGTGGGTGGTTGTTTTTGTTTTTTTACCTCGCCGGTTATCTGCCTTTCTCCTAAAACAGCATTCACTGAACGAGCAGCGGCATCCCGTGCATCTTTTGAATTTTACATCCAGTGCTGACGCGACTAATCATGACAGCTCTTTAGCTGTCCGCCTCCTGCAACAGCTCCTCCAATTCACAACAACACAAGTTTTGCTTTCTCTTGGAGTCATTTTCTTGAAATTTTCATTTCCCCCCAACATCCCAAAACATGCATTTTAGGTTGATTGGTGATTGTTAATCGCCGGTAGTTGTGAATGGGTGTGATCCTGCTCAGGATAAAGCAGGTATAGATAATGAATGGACGGAGGATTATGGGATTATTAAATATTAAAGAACACAGCTGGGAACATCTGCGGGAAAAAAAACGTAAACGTGATTGAGGCCTGTTGATGGACCAACGATCACTCACTGTAAACGCAACAATTCATATACGTTAAAAAAAAAAAAAAAAAAATACACCCTAACTTACCAACGCAAAAGTGGAAAAAGAGACAGATTTGTTCTTTTGAAGTGACTGGAACAAATATACGTATTAATAATTCGGTCCTTGCCAGAGACCCTGGCTCTCGTTTCAGGTGCTCTTGCTCTGCAGTCGGGGTCAGATGAACAGTAATGACCCCTGAGAACCAATCTGAATTGAACTGTCTGAATGTGTGAGGTCAGAAACTGCAGGACTCCATCACAGGTGTTTCATTATCTCTCAGCTGTACAACGGATCTAAAATTCAGCTTCCGTCCCAACTCATCACAGGAAACTGAAAACTTAAGCGGGTGGAGACGTTGAGTCTTATGTCGTGTAAAAAACACAACGGGCACTACAACGTGACGGCTGTTACATCACTCTGTGGAGGAAATCATCTGCCGAGCCCATAGCTGATTTCACGCTACTGTAATGCACAGACATATGTTGTCTATTAATGACGGCACTAAACTACTTAGTAAACGTTGCTTCATTTACAGAAGGAGGGAAAATATAACAGAGGCGGGTGTGAAGAAGAGAAACGGAGGTTTGCCAGAGGGGAAAATGTACTACAGAATCACAGACCGCTTTTTTTTTTTTCCTCCCCTCTTTCCTTTGTTTCCTTTTCTTCTTTTCACAAACAGTACACATTTATGTCCTGTTTTTAAGACATCTTAGGATATCAGGATTTTGCCTTCAAACATTTAGAAAGATACAACCACAGGGACTGAATGATTCAAGGAAAAGATCTGTAGTATTTGACCCAAAAACATTTCTAACAAGCATAATCAAAAACCTGTCTTGTTTCTAGATACATAAAAAGTAAATAAAAAAAAACCTGTGATGTGAACATTCGACTCTTTTAACAGCAATTTTGATTTTTGAATTTAGGTCAAACATTCATGCATAGAAAAGAATCACTATTTACTGCATGTCGGTGAAATGTTATCCTGTATCCTACAAGAAGAAAACTTTAGAAAGGAAGTTGTGTTCAGGATTTCTTGTTTCACAGGAAGTCAGTGATTGGACATCTGGCTCAAATACTGCAGGCAAAAGCTCTGCAATCCACTGAAATGTGTCAATATTTGTCTGTCCGCTAACAGTAGAAAACTATTTTCTCAAGACTATTGATGTTGATTGAGGAAAAATTATATAAATTTGGAAGAATTCCTGAAAAAAAGAGCAAACGTGTACGTAAAAAACGAACAGCTTGAAGACCTAACAACAGAACATGTATTGTACAGAATCTAAAGCCCTTTGAGGCAAATCTGTGAAACAAAGCTACATACAGTAATTGACTTGACTATTTTTTTACCAAACTATTTTTTTTAGCAATACATGGGCTTTTTAAATACATGATATAAATGTAACCAAAAGCCATGACACATTTACATCTATTTTATTATTGAATGATACATATTGTTTTTAATTTAACATCCTTTTTAGTTGTGTTGAAAGTGGACTACTACTTTAGTGCTGGCTTTAAAGACCAGTGAGAACACAATCCAAACAGTTTTGAAGAAAATCATGTGGAGTAGCTGCCCAGTACTTCCTGGACTGCTTGTAGTTCAGAGACTGTAGAAGCAGGATGTTCTTCAACAGAGAGCCTTCCAGTACGTGTAAATGCAAATTGAGTCTTGGCATTGTCAGTGAACAAAATGCTCAGAACAGTTTTCCTTCTTTTGACTGCCAAGGAGATGTTGGCTTTCCTTTGAGTGCTTCCAAGTATATGTGGCCACACAGACTGTTCCGTTACAGCAGTTTTCAAAGGTTCTTTTTAAAAGTTAACGTGTAGGTTTGAGACCATATGTTTATGTTTAACATGTTTTTCAGTGTTTCTAAGTTAATACAGAAGTTATTCAATCTCACTTTTTCAAATACCACAGTAGGAGGTTAGCAACAGGACAATACACCCCGCCCACCAATAGCGGAAACCTGACTGCACCACAGGCCTGTCAATCAAACAGACGTGCCACCGAAAAAAGGCTTTTTGAGGCTTAATATCTAATTAATGATAAATTATTTTCAGATGGACCGCCAGAAAACTAATTAGAAGGACAGACTTTAGCCAACAACACCATAAGAACTTATGGAAAAAAGTTATTGACTTTTTATTTCATAAGAACAGTTGAATGGGAGTCTATGGAGTCGGAGGCTTTTTGGAGCCTAGTGGCCTTCAGTGGTATCGCAGTTTATTGCACTTCCGCATTGGCCTCATTTTACAGTCCCCAGAAGTTACGTCCAATTTTATATACATTGTATGTTTTGATCGACACGACTTGGAATAGTTACACCAGAAAGTTTTACCGCCCTCTGCTGCTCTATGTGCCTTACCGTGCTACACTGCGTTCATGCGCTACAGGAACAGTCGTTCTGATCACACCTCGTAGAGTTTCCCAGTCATGCAGCCCTTCACCAACTCCACAGTGCTTAAACTCAACTCGGATAACTCAGTCAACCGCCACTGCATCCCTGATTACGTCAGAGGAAAACATTCGCAGCCTATAAAGATAAAGAGGGAGTGACAGAGTGAGGTGAACACGTGGGCAACTCCGTACGTGTGTGTGTGTGTGTGTGTGCGTGTGTGTGTGTGTGTGTGTGCGTGTGTGTGTGTGTGCGTGTGTGTGTGTGTGTGTGTGTGTGTGTGTGTGTGTGTGTTTGTATGCACACACAGGCATCTTATCTGCTCAGCGTGGGTTTTATTTACGGAGCTGAGATGTGGATAAGTGGAGCGTCAAGCTCGACTGCAGCAGACGTACAGACCGACCGTTCGATTATATCAAACAACACCGCTGAAGCTGTCCCACTCTCTGCTGCACCCCGAGTGGACGCGCACTTCCCCCATAGATGTATGGATGTATGGACACGTGGGGGAATTAACTGGACAGAAAGATGGGGGAGAAAAATCACTCAACGGAGGCGCATGTAACATCTCAGATGAACACTTTTAAGAAGAACGAAGTGAGATAAAGGCTACGTGAAAGTGAATTTTAAAGCTCGACGACAAAATAAGAAGGAAAGCGGATGAGCGAGCGGCCTGCGGGCAGCGAACCATCGGGGACTTTTCCCACAGCTGTCAATCAACCTGGGTTCTGCTCTGCGGCTGGTCATTGGGCTTAGCAGGTCATTAACAGAGAACAGAAGAATCAATTCTTAGCACACAAATCACACACACACACACACACACACACACACACACACACACACACACACACACAGTCCCACAGGGAGCTTTAATGGGTGAACGGAGATGATTGTGAGAGGAGGAGGAGAGCAGCGGCAAGGTGGCAGTTTGGAGGAAAAGGGGGTTCAGAGTTCATCGAGGAGGACTGTGAGACCGCCGAGCTCTCATCCTCCTTCGCGCTGTGTTGTTATCAGCCTCTGACGAGGCTTTCTGTCTCCACCCGTCTGCCTCCTTCCGTCTCTCTGCGATCACTCAGCGTCCCGCTGCTAATTCTCTCCCCATGTCTCCAAGGTCTTGTTAGGGATTCCCACTTGTTTCCCTCAGCAGATGTTTTCAAAAGGTCTCTTTGTCCTCTAAAAAGGGCCACACGCCTTCCTTCCCGTCTCCCGTCTGTCCTCTATTCCACACCAGAGGTGATGCGGTGATGACCGAGGCGTTTGCTCGTGTCACCAGTCACGTTAAAAAGCACACCCTTGTGTGTAATAAGGCGATGACACAAGTTACCAACCAAATAAAATATGTAATCAAAGTGTGTTAATATTGTGAGGCAATTCAAAATACAAAACCTTTTGTTAGTGCGATCTCTGTTTCCATGGCAATACATGGGATTTAACTAACAGCTGGAAAATAATCAGTCACGTCAGTGGACTCGTATGTAACGTATGCAATGTTTACCACCCCACGAAGTAGGCCAACCCTTAGCAACCACCTAGCAACAGAGACCATTTCTAGTCCGTTTTTTTGCTTTGTAGAGATCGTGGGGTTTCTCAAACTGAATAAATACAACATAGAAACAAAAAAAACTGCTCAGCTAGCTCAGTTTTGTCGTAAGTAGGATATCCGCTGAAAAAAGATATCGATGTAGTCATGTGTTTCCTAAATTATTAGCATCGCTTCATTTGTTAAAACCAAACCGGTCAAGCTAGCTGCAGCTGGGCTTGTGCGACCATCGGTGGCGTTACGGTACGGGTACCAGGAGCAACGAAAAAGGACCCAAAAAGAAACGATTTCGCCAAATGGATCACATTCAATGGCAAGTAAAAACAACATTATATTATACATATTATATGAAATTTAATTCCAATTATATATTGCCACTGAGATGAGTGATATTTGTAGTGATGAGCACGGTGTGCTGTTATGCTGATTTGAGCACGTTCCAAATGTTCAGTTGACCAATCAGGTCGCTGGGGCGGAAATACGTGTTGTATTATAACCTGTCTGGCTCTCTTCTGGCAGGGAAACATGCCTTCTTACAGCTATCTCCACCCAGGAGCGCTCACATCTCGTTTCTTAAATCTGACAAAATCTCTGAAATACTTTTATGTCTTTCTGGCCCGAGCATCTTTCCACAACACCTGCCAGAGACACCTTCCCCAAGATCCTTCACCTATCAGTCGATTTCCAAACTCAAGTGCACTCCAGACGGGGCGAGCAAGCCAAGCGCTCTCTGCGACAGTCTGATTCTAACAGTGTGAAACAGAGACAGAGGCAGACTTAGTTTTCTGTGAGGCAAAAGCACAGACGGATTAATAAGCAACGCTGACGAAGAATTATCTGGTTTGTAAAACATTATTCAAGACCTCCCATATAAATCTGGCCCGGACAGAAATTTATACTTTAAATCCGCGCCAGTGCCACTGCCAAGATGTTTTTGTTGCTTCGGTATCAGAACAACCGTTAAAGCAGAGAAAAAAACAACAACAACATGATCTGTTCATGTAAATCTTCAGGTTCCCGCTGGATGGCTTCCAGTTACTGGAAATGTGTGAAAAAGTGCTAATGTAGAAAAAAAAGAAAAAAGAAGGAGAAGTCTACAAAAAGCCACCAGCATGCTGCTCGAGTCAAAACACAACTCCTTGTTTTTAATGCAGATGTCATTATTTATATTAGCATTAAAGCTGTCGCAATCTGGACCTGTTTGTCAAGCAGACTACAAGCTATATTTATGTACATATGGTGTGTGTGTGTGTGTGTGTGTGTGTGTGTGTGTGTGTGTGTGTGTGTGTGTGTGTGGAGGGAGGGGGGGGAGGGTGCGCTAAAATCTGGTGATAAATCAAGCATCAAGTCAGACACGAATCTGAGTGTTGGACAATGCTTTCCTCATTCATGCGGTGAGCCACATTTAGCTTCTGACTGAGCCGCTCCTACCCGGTGGATGACAACATGGACTGAACGCTGATAGAAGACGGCGTGTCACAGAAACAGCGGGGTTAGTAAAACTGATGGCTCGCTTCCACACCTACTACTTTACTAACTCGTCACAAACAAAGTCATTTTTGTGGTAACCCACAAAGAGTCAGTTAACATCAGTGAAGTCCACTGGAAGCCTCATTACATGCAGTTACTGTGATTAAAGTTGTCACTGGTCACAAACTGGATGCTTGTGAGAATTGCATTGAATTAAAACACTATTTTATTCTATTCTATTCCATTTGATGATGTCAGTTCTTACACTGATTCGCCAACATTGGTTTAGTAACTGGTATACGGGATTTAAATTAAAGTCTTGTCTTTCACTATAATACCTATGACAGTTAAGCAAATTGACAAAACAAGACATTTATACAGGTCAACTTGGAGTGTGATCAGTCTTTTCTTTTTAATCTCTCTCTAACTCTTTATCTCAGTGTGAAACTGAGAGAGCATGTGTGTCATGAGGGACCCTGAAACTAAAGCAGCTGAGATCATCCAAAAGGCTTCTTAACTGAAGAGCTCCTCCAAATGAGAGAAAGAAATTCAAGGAAGTCTCATTTCCTTTGGAGAACACCCAGACTGACCGTGACTGACGAGAGTTCAGTCACCATTATTTCCACATCTGCACGAGCGGTTTTCCTCATCCTTAAAATGTTTACCATGATCATGACCTCATGTCCTAATTAGGGAGCTAGACAACAAAAAGTGCTCCCAGTCCTACACTGTTCATCAAATATTGAGGGGAAAAGCTTTAACGCTAAATAGTCTCTTCTTAACCTCGTCGTTATTGTTTAATATCAAATCCAGAATGTTAACTATGTGCGCACAAAACTATGACGCACATATCACAGCACTAATTCTATCATATCACTTCCAACAATATTGGTACGCTCCAGTTTCATGCTTGCACTGTTGGCAACTGTCATTTCTCACTATCGTCTATGATCATGTGAAAAAGAGACTTTTCCATAGTAGGAAAACACTGTTGCTAAGCACCTGACCTGTTAACCAGCTGTGCCTATACACCCCTGACTGTTTCCCCGTGATAGCTTTCACACATTATTTCACACTTCCATAGGAGGGAGACAGAGAGCAGAAACTCAGGAAGCAGAATGATCACACAGGGCAGAAGGGTAGAGTGTGTGTGTGTGTGTGTGTGTGTGTGTGTGTGTGTGTGTGTGTGTGTGTGTGTGTGTGTGTGTGTGTGTGTGTGTGGAGAGGACTAATTGCTCTAAAGCCTGCTTCTCTATTTGTGCTCCGACTCCCTCCCTTCCTCCCACAATTTCAGCACCTCCACAATCAGCAAAGCTCGACCCAACTCTAATCAGGCTATATTTCTGCGTAATAGAAAAATTAACCACAATTTATTGCAGCAATTACAATCAGGGCCAATGTTTTGGTGCGACTGAGGGCCGTAATTGATTCCAACAAGCAAAGAGTGCAGAAGAGCCTCTGAGTGGCGGGTCAAACGGAGAAGCACGAAGAATCGTGGTGAATTAAAACAGTAAATAAATGAAACGAGGCAAAGATCTCAGTGTGTGTGTGTGTGTGTGTGTGTGTGTGTGTGTGTGTGTGTGTGTGTGTGTGTGTGTGTGTGTTTAGATTAGTGTTAGTTGGGTTCTGAGCTCCTCATTCACCACAATTAGTTTGTGCCAGCCCAAAACCAAGAAAACAGGCGAGGAGTAATTGAATTTAAATTGGACATGTTCTCTGCTCGTAGCTACCTAATGTAACGTGGAGCACAACCCCCTTCCTCCACTCCTCCTTCCGTTTATCTCATTTAACTTCTCTTGATCTCCTCCCACTCTTTAGCGCTTACATAATTTGCCCCCTTGATCATACACTTTCTCCTTTATCTGTCTCCTACGGAGTCCATTCTCTTCCAGTCTAATTGCTTTTCTTCCAGTTAATCTTATGCATTATCTATCAAAGCATACATTTTCTCCCGCTGCTCTTAGTGTACTTTGTTAACACTAGTAGGAATTAAATGTATAGTGTATTTGAGAAATCAATCGTTTAAGAGAAATCTCAGTTTCCCAAAACTCAGGCTAAGGACGTGGTGTGTTGTTTGATGGTGGCTTTTTTTTGTAGCCTTTCCAAAAATCACAGACACAAGAGCGAAAGTACAACGGAAATATTTATTTACTCCCTAATATTGGTATTGGCATCAGCCAAAAGAGTCCACTATCAGTCGGGCTCTAGATTAAACCGCATGTTTACCTGCTCTAGCATAAATTGCATTCTTTGACATGTCCTGCAAATAGCTTGCTGCAGTTTTCAACATGTACTGCTAACTAGTTTTCTACTGACCAGGCTAAACAGCAACTTCATTATTTGCTAACTAGGGTTACAGGTTATGTTAAAGAAATCTCAAAACTAATCCGTACACTACGTTGTGTTTTTCCCCCGAAAATAATGTTGTACTTTTTACTGGATTCACACCAGCAGCAACACCAGTGAACCTTCGCCAAGAAATTTGACATTTCATTAGTTTGTCCTAAAAAAGCTTTTGTCTGGCTACATTACAAGTGAAAACATGCAGATTGAAAATAGAAACAGGTGTCTGAGCAAAGGATCCAAACTGGGCTATACTTGAACAAAGTAACACTCTCATCTAAAGTTATGCAGATGATACACAACTGTACATCACCGCAGAACCAAACGATGATGCAGCGATGCGCTCCATCACTGAATGTCTTTTAGCAATACATAAATGGATGAGCAATAATTTCATCAAATTAAACGAGGATAAAACAGAAATCCTCCTAGTCAGTCCAAAACAAAAAGAGAAATCGTAGAAAAAGATCTGGGGCATCTAACTCCGTGGGTACGATCAGAGGTAACTAGTCTTGGTGTAATCTTAGACTCAGATCTAAGTTTCAAGGCCCACATTAACAAGGTGACCAAAACTTATGTTTTCCACCTGAGAAACATCGCCAAGGTGCAGCTGTTTATAAATCACAGATGCTGAAAAGTTGATTCATGCCTTCATTTCTAGCCGACTGGACTACTGTGATGCACTTTTTACTGGCCTACCAAAGAAAACAACAGAGAGACTTCAGCTCATCCAAAACTCTGCAGCTGGAGTATCAACCAGAACCAAGAGAACAGAACATCAGTCCAGTTCTGGCTGCTCTGCACCGGCTGCCTGTAAGACACAGGATTGACTTTAAGGTCCTCCTCACATATAAAGCTCTTAATGGGCTCGGACCGAGTTACATCACTAACTCTCTGGTTAATTATGAGCCTTCAAGAACACTGAGATCATCTGCTGCTGGTTTATTGGAGGTTCTCAGCAACGGCCGAAAGAAAATCGGGGATTTAGCTTTTGTCAGCTACGCTCCAAAGCTGTGGAACAAACTAGCTGTATGAAAGGTGCTATACAAATAAAGTGTATTATTATCTAACATTTCCGTCATCATACATGGAAGTAACCATGAACAGATACAGTAGATCAGTGAAGCTCTCTTTATTCACATGGATCATTAACTTGTTAGTAACTTTTGAAGGGGACCTGCCGTTTCAGCCTTGTCGACCTCCACTGTGCAATAAGATGAAGACCTTATTACAAAATCAGCTACAGGAGGAAATTTCACCTCTGCTTTTGGAGCTAAACGTAGCTCTCTTAGCGAGCTCCAGCTGACAAAATCTGATAAAGACAGCTGTCATTTCAGCCGATAAACTGGACGAGCTGTTGTAACATGTTGAACAGAGTAACGTGGGAGGGGTTTCGTCAGTTGTTCAATTATAAAAAACGGTTGGAGACAGACACACACACACACACACACACACACACACACACACACACACTTTTTTACCAGCATTTCTAATACCATTTGGATAAAAAAAAAAAAAAACTGTTTTTGCCTCCGTTTTAGTAATAAAAAAGCAGTTTTCCCCTCTAGGGAGTACTGAATGATCCTGACTCGTATCCTACTTTAAGTGGCTTTAAGTTCTGTCTCGCTTACTATCTTATGGCTCCCAGTAGTAAAGACCAGTGCAGCCCTCTGCTCACTATCATCTCTTCTCACAGTGTTGTGTCCTCAGCTCTGCAAGCATCGCAGTCATTATCAGACACAGGTCAACATCCTCAATCAGACTGAAGCTTTATTAGCTTGGATTGGGTACATTAAATAAACATTTGTGTGATGTTAATTAGACTGAACCAAACAGGGGTGGGTAGACCTTAGATGTACTTGGGTGGAAAATGTGCCTGCATGTGTTTAGCAATTTAAAAAAAACTGAATTATTGATTGATTTTACAGGAGAGGTATCATCAGGTTAAAATCCAAATATAACTTCTGCCTGGTAAAATGTAACTGCATTAAAACAAAATGTTATGACTATAACTAATGTTCCCTGAAGGAGAAGAACCAGGTACAACACACAATGTATGCAAGATATCCCACACAATATGTGTTGTACTGAGTGAATCGGCTGAAAGGGAACCGGTTGAAAGATTTGAAATGCTAAAACACTTTTTCTGTCTCCATGAAACTACACTTTCACTGACCTTTTTTCTTATACTATATCTTCACCAACACTCCCATCAACTCACCAAAAAATAGACCTGCCTTCGTAACATAATAAATCAAACCACTTCACACGATGTTTTTTGAGACATCTCTTCAGAGAGTTCCACGTGATTAACGTGACAGCAACAGGGCCGAGCATGTGACTCGTCCTGGCTGGATGTGACAGTACATAACATACATCCGCCTTAATAATACATCCCTCCTGATAATGGTGCATCCAGCTCAGTCCTGGTCGCTGCCTCTGTGCAGAGATCTGGGATGGCCTGATGTTACTGCAGCCTCTGCCTGATACTGCACAACTCATCTATATTTCAATCGACCCTGTTGAGCGTGTGAGCGTGTGTGTGTGGGTGTGTGTGTGTGTGTGTGTGTGTGTGTGTGTGTGTGTGTGGGAAAGAGAGAGATGGAGTGTGTTGCTGGACAATCACTGATTTAATTTAGTGTTCTAAATCTGGTTTCAGGCTGGTCGAATGAGCAGAACTCAGTGAGCAGTTGTACGCTGCACTCTTCGTCGGTGGGGGGGGTTTCTGCTGATCAAGCTTGCAGTCCAAACCAGAGCTACTAACATTAGGATCCTTGATACTGTCAGCAAATACAAGTAGGGTGTGTTTTGAAAATGCTGATATTCCGTTCTTGTATGAGGTGGAGGTTTTTCCATTGATAGCTTAATTGAAGCTTTTGTTGGGATCTTTTTTTTTTACAGTCACGTCATGAGTGCAGTTCATCAGCTCGAGTAACGTTCCCTTACGTCCATTTTCTGTCGGGCTGCGTTGCGCGTCTGTGTGAGGGAGGCACCGCCCCGTCCGTTATGAAACAGACACACAGCCCTCAGTGAAAATGACAAATTACCGCGACTTTCAGTGACATAAAAAATGCATGAGGGTCTCTCACACTGAGCTGAAAGGGATGCACAAGAACTAAGTAAATAAATAGGAGTTACTGGACGTAACTGCAGTTCCATGAGTACATTCGTATTTTGTTCCTTTCACGGGGGGGGGGGGAGGGGGGGGACTGAAGGTCCCGTCGGTGGGAAGCACAGCATCTCACAACAACATCTGCATCCTCATTCCTCACATGTGCAGCAACATCCATAAAAGACACCAGAAAAAAAAAAATCCACCTACTCTGCACATTTTAGTTTCTCTGCTGCTACTTCACGTAATCAGATACATTTAGTGTGAAATGCTGAGAAGTCTTTGAAAGTTAAAGGATGAAAGCACTGAGAAACGTAAATGTTGGCCGTCCACACTGAAGTCTGACTCAGACTGGCAGATGCCCAGGTCTTAACAAACATCCTGCGTTAGGGCCAGTAGGAAGACTCGCACTAACGCAGTACAAGAACATCACCGACTTCAGCGTTAAGATTTAGACCCACTATGCATTTAGCTGTCAGAAAATGGCTTTAAGGTCAACTGATGCCTGAAAAGAGATAGCTGGGAAGTTATTAGACTGAGGAGAGGAGAGAAGAGGAAAGGAGAGGAGCTCTGGCTGACCTTTAAAGAACCACACTTAAAGCAGCCAAGACCCCAGGCACTGTTCGAGGTCGCTCCCACTCTGGTGTCTGTGTGTATGAATGTGTGTGTTTATGTGTCTAAGTGAGCGTCTTTCAAAGGTTACTGCGAAATCTGCTGCCTCTAAAAAGGTACAGATGTTGGAGTAAATCAAGTTGATCTTTGCTGTTTTCGCGGTTCCTTCGGGGAGCGGTGACATGTTTGTCGAGATGAAGCATCGCTCTCGGGACGTGGCGCGCTCACCTTATACGGAAGGAAGAGGGAATTGACTGCCGCTAGGAGACTTGTGGTGTCTGGAGCGTCCCTCTGGCCGCAGACCACGATCTAAAAAAAGGGAAAAGGGAGTAGGAGAGGAAGAGAGGAGGGAGATAATGAGATGAAAGAGACCGTATGAATGGAGGGGAAAGGTGAAACATAAGAGGAGGAGAGACAGGGGAGGAAGGGATACAGGTCAGTGCTGTATTTGTAGCAGTAACAAGGGAGGCAGGTGTTTTGTCTGGGACTGGCTCGCCTTGCTTCACTCCTGAGCTTGTTACCTTCACCATGCCGCCCCGACTCCTCCTCCGCAGGTCACGCATGACTGGCAGAGAGCTAATGAAGCCTCTGTTACTACTCCTGTTATTCCCTTCTCTGTCACTTTGATTGGACACCGTTCACACTAGAACTTTTCCTCAGGCGACGAAGAAACTTTGGGGTAGCCCCTTGCTGTGCTCTGCTAGTACGCTGCTTTCAGGCTCAACAGGAAGAGTTAATATTTCAAATGTGATTATATAAGTGAGGCTGAACCAGCTCCAATAACCCTTTAAACGCATTACAAGTCATACAAACAGGGAGGAGAGATTTTGAGAGTCTGTGTGTCCAGAGATTGAGTGTACATGTAAGTAGAGAGCTGAAGTAGAGCCGGTGTCCTCAGATTACCTCCTGCAGTTGAAACGAGGGGAAACACAGTAGCTGCTCGCAGACACTTGGAAGCAGACGTTTATCCAAACATGGTTTAAATCACGGTGTGTTGAGCTTTCACTCAAGCTTTAGTGAATTCAGTTAGGTTGTTACTGTATTGTGAATAGTGACGTTAAAGAATAATGAGTCAATAAAATTCCATGTAGAAAGACATAAAGAAACGAAATGCAAACATACTCAGAGCTGAAGTTACTATTTACTACTATTTATTGACCCCGTTCCGGTGCACCTGTTTAATTTAAGCTCAGTGGAGGAGTTGCTCATGCATTTTTCTGTCACTGACGCTCTCAATAATTTGTCCTGTTTCTCTGCTCTGTGTGTGGATAAACATTGAAATCTAATAATTGTGTTGCTAAGCCCTCCAAAAAAATCTTTGAAAGGTGGGTTCAGCAATTTTGTCAATATGTGAAAAATGTGCATTGAAGCTAAAATAAATATTACGTTGCTTTACAAAGGTTAAAAAAAAACTGTTAGTTATTACTAGGATGGGTCATGATTTTGAATAGTCATAGTTTATGTGACTATTGTCTTATTTTCCTTTCCTCATCGCCCGGTAGTAATTCATCATTCTCGCCAGAAGGTGACGGTAATGCATCTAAAAGCTGTTTGTCAACTGCCATTAAAACAACAAGGTAACTATCAGCCTCCAATAAAACCAAGTGCTTCTGTGAGATTACATGTTACAGTACCAACAGCAGAACATGCAAAGACAACTACAGCAGTCAAAAACTCTTTAAAGAAATAAACAAAATTGAGGTGGAGTGCAAACTCCGTCAGGTAAAGCTAGCACATTGTAAGTCATTTTATAAGTGAAGTACCGAGGTCACAGCTCAACAGTCGATGGCCAGCTTGAGGATATTTGAAAAATAGTCGAAAAGTTCAGAGCAAAAATCAAATAAATGCACATCCCTAACTCTTACTTTGTAATACTGATGACCATAACTAAACTTAAACTTTACAAGGGCTTAGTGTTGAATTACGCCAATCAATCCAGAGGGAAATAAAAAATGTCATGCTACCACCATCACCTAGCTGATGTTTTTGTAATCTATAGTTATTGAAACCTTTAACACAAACTAAGCGTTACAGCTCGTACATGAATCCTAATGTAACTCTGAGCTTTTAATACATCTTTACCAGTTGTGTTATTAATGTGTCAAACACAGAGATGACAGAAGGGAAGAAAAAGTTTCCATCTACATGAAACCTTTCATCTTTTCTACTATTTCGCAGATTTAAAAAAAGCAATAAAAATAACTCCCTTTAGGCTCCGGCTAAATTGTGCTATCCACCGCATTGGAACTTACAGTAGATTAAGGGAATGAGTCAATTCATAAAAAAAAATATAGAAAAATCAATAGAGTTGATAATGAAAACGTTTGTAGGAACAGCTGTGGTTTAATAAGTATCATAGTATATGGAGCCTTGTCTCTGTACAGTGGCACTATGGGCTGCTGTAGAAGCACCGTTTACATGCACTGATGCGTTTCCTCTTCACTGCACGGTCAATAGAAGTGAGTCAGCACAATTAATTCGGAGATGTTCATTGTTTCACCAGCTTCTTTCTCAGCTATTCTTCTGCTACTCTGCATTGTTTTGTTCAGTTCCTGTTTACCGGTACACGCAACGTCTATTGTGCTCGCACAATTTGCAAGCACAAACACTTGCTTTCAGTAAGCGGACATGAAAATGAGTTTCGGCTAAGAGTCAGGTCACCTGCTCCCCAAACTAAGGTGGCTTTTATACACCGACTACTCGGTCAATAGCAATGGCAAAGTATAATTGTAATGGTCAATACAACCCAGCAGGAGACTCGATTCCTACGTAATTATCTGCATTTTATCGTATTTAAAGCCTACATATTCATTAAAGCACTTGCGACCACGCAGGACAAAGTGACTGAACTTTTTCTCAATGTGTGTGTTGGTGTAAGAATAACCTGTTTGAGTGTGTAGTGTTGGGCCATGAGAGCCCGGACCATTTCAGGCAGGGCGATGGGAACCCGGGTCAGACGGTCAGAGAAGGCTGTCAGCAGCTGCTGGGACTTCTGGAGCCACTCCTGTCTCCCGGTGAAGTGGGACAGACGCAGGAGATTGGACGCTGACACGGAGTTAGCACTGGGCTCGGCTCCATCCTGATCTGAGAGACACACAGAGAAGCACGTTTTCAGAGGGTTTTGAGTTACACACTGAGGCCGGCAGGAAACGCCGATCTGGGATATAATGAGTCTGGCGGGTTTCACAGTGTTGATGGACGGGAATAGAATGACAGTCTCTCCTGGTCATTACGTTCGGACTGTATATGGGGCATTTAACTATAGACAAATACAATACATTTAACTGATTCCTTTGGCTGAGGGCAGAAGAACTCATTACAAAGCCTACCTCTGACTTTGTATAGCTACATTCAATTTACAGCACAGATACACAGCAACCTTTGCAAGTGTGTGTGTCGGGTGTATCTGATCCAGTTTGCTAAAACGAATAACCAAAACAATAGGCTCAAAGAAACTAAAAAAGCAACGTAGATCTGAGTGGAAGTGCAGCATTGTGAGAACTTTTGCGTCTGGTTACTTGATCCATTGCAAAAATTAAAAAAACCTGAAAAAACAAACAAACAGTGATTTAGGGAGCTTCGACTGTATCAACTGTTGTGTATTTTTACAACAATTAATCTGTCGTTACCTTAATTATGAGATTATTAAATCCGTTTTCCTCTGGTCGTTTTTCTGTCAGAACATGAACTCAGCTTAATGTATCATACGTGCATGGCTTTTCCTTCTCCAATATTTTTTTAGTTCTGTACCAGGTGGAAAACTCTGTGCAAAGACACACAGGTTCAGTTAGGTGCTCAATCAAAGGCGTTGCTCAGGGATTTTTATACCTTTACAAAGAGGCAAAACTTCAAACATCTAAATTTCACCGGGATGGAGTGATTTAGAAGAAAATACATGTGCCTAGCAGCTATAATGAATCTCTTTCACGAGACACGAGTATTAAATTGTG
This sequence comes from Embiotoca jacksoni, assembly GCF_022577435.1. Classification (NCBI taxonomy): domain Eukaryota; kingdom Metazoa; phylum Chordata; class Actinopteri; family Embiotocidae; genus Embiotoca; species Embiotoca jacksoni. The sequence goes on along the minus strand of NW_027185341.1, from coordinate 9,305,053 downwards.
TGCAAACGTGAGGCCTCCGCATTTTCTATTGCAATTTGTTAAGTCAAGATAGCAAATGCTTTCCTTTCACCCCCAGTAGACAACCATCCCAAAGTCACGGTGTGATGTGAAGTGATGTGATGTGATGGGACTAACAGATGACCTCATGACTTAGCTCTGTTAAGTGAATGGTCCTTATCTTTAATCAGCGTCCAATGAGAGCCTGGAGACGTTGTTAGCCTACGATCTCGCTGCCTGTCTGCCTCTCAGCAACGCCATGACGCTTGTGTTTTTAAACACGTGCGGGTATAAGCGAGAGAGAGAGGGAAAGACTTTTAAGTTGGGAACTGACGCAAGTCGCTTTTAAGTCAAATTGAAGTTTTAGGTCAAAAACTAAAAATAGAAACCAGATCCCTCCACGTCCATTAACACAAAGCCCCACAAACCGTACTGTACGGTGCACGTTCAGTATTTCTTATGAGAAGCATGAATTAACAATCACATACAGATGCACGTGAACACCCATGCATGACCAAACTGCAGAAATAATTTGATTTTATCCTGCAGTATGTCGCATTTCTGCCTGAGCCCCGTGGCAAGGAAGTTTCCACACATACACGTGTAATGTAAACACACAGAGGTTGAGCTCGAGAGCCTGTCTGCTTTCCACATTTCACATAGCTCTCCTCTTAAGCAGCCCCGTAGAAGGAGGTCACACACAAACACACATAAAGCCGTGACTGAACTGCTGACACACACACACACACACACACACACACACAGGGAAAGACTCATTGTTCTACAACACCACTTGCACTTTGATTCGTTTTTGGAAGTCCACAATAACGCTGATGTTTTTAAATGAGGTCCCCTCATCCTACATTTTTCGCCTTGTTAAATGATGTCACATCCCCGTGTGTGTGTGCGTACCTGCCTGTTCTGATTGTTCTCTTTTAGGAAGTCCAACCATCAATCAACAGCACCTGACCAATCAGTGGCACCTGACAAGGCTTAAAAAGGCCCGTCCTCCAACCCGCTCTCAGCCAGCACTCTCCGCACTACGTTATTTGTTCTTATAGTTTCCTTTGTCTTAATAAATGTAATATTTGGATTATCTAATTTTGGCTTTTCTTTAAATGTTGCTGCCCTTGAGCCATGATCGCAAAATATGGGGGCTTGTCCTGGATACAACTTTAGTAGTTAGTTATATTTAGGCCATTCTCCTAGATTTTGGTACAGTTTAGTGCAGTTTGCGTCCTTCATGTGGTGTGTTGGTGAGTAGCCTGTCTCTCCCTTTCATTTGCTGCACAGTGAAGCAAGTTATTGTTGACTTTAGAGGTAAACTCTGGTAAGTTAGGCAGCTGTGAACCAACTGAACTGATTTCTCACTGTGGCCTCAATCGGCAAAATCTGTGTACGATTTTCACAAACTGATATTTTTTAAGAAAAGCAGAAGAGATACTGTGCGTGTTTTTACCTCACTCCTCAAAATCAAACCCACACAGGGGAGTCTGGCAGGGCTGTAAGATGTAGAGTGGCAGAGTGGTGGGGTAATCCGTCTTGCACTGACAGGCTGCGCTGCTGGGACGAGCGTCCACACTGCAGCGGCTGTAGCGTCACTAATGGGCTTCAACCCTACGCAGCGCCGCCACCATAATGGCACCGTCAATCCTCTCAGATGAGAAACCTCTCGCACGTCAGCTCCGATAAACACAGACAGATGCAGGTGTGACGGCGCGCGGGGAGTCGGTCCCGAACACGCACACACAAGCTCGCATGCACATGCGGCCATCATCTCCGATCTGTCAGCGGTTCAAAACAAGAATAACTATTAGCTTTTTCCCTGTTCCCTCGCCAATCTATGGTATCGCATCCCTGTCTGAACTACTTGCTATCTGTCACAGGGGTTTGTGTGAGTCATGCTTTTTAAAAGGTGGGAAAAAATATATAGAGCCGTGGCACCTGGTGCATTAAAACTGACAATCTTCAAGATGGAATTCTCAGTTTAGAGGGTTTATCTTGTTATGTGGAGGTTGAAGGTGCAATGTGTGGTATTTTAGTTTAAAACATTCATTCGACATCCAAAACAAATAGCAGGGTTGACATTTTGTCAAAGTCGTCCATGTATGACGTTAGCATGGTAACCTTCTAGCCCTGGTCTGTCCTGTCTCACCACTTTGTAACACAAGAAGGGCTAGTGAGTAACTGCAGTATCTAATCTGCCCTCCAACGTGTCAAATATGAAGAGAAGACGTAACATATTATTGCTTCTTGTTCTGATGATTAAAACAGTTAACAGAGCAATGGTTTAAACTCTTCGCATACCAGAAGCAAAACAAGAGTTAACATGTTTCTTTCCACAACTGGAGACTAAATAAATGAAGTCTGATGCTGAACTTGCGTTTCTTCTGGACAGAAGAGTAAACAGCTAGTTTATAAAGGCAGCTAATCGTATAACGTCAGGGATTTACTGGCCGTCGGTTGCACAGGGGTTTGCGGGTGAGCCGCCACATCAGAGGTCCGGTGGTCCATCAAGAAATGCATAAAGTTTTGAACCGAAGCTGTCCGTCTCTTTAAAGGTACTATCTGTGCTCCTGTCATTCAGGGTGCACGTTAGAGCGCGCTATACATTAGTGGTCCACTCGCAGCTGATGAGTTCAGGATGGAATTTCTTTACCCAGTACACCTCTCTATAACTTTACTCACCGTGTTCATATGTTATTTAGTTGTTTGTTGATACGCAGTTCAGAACCAGAAGACTTTCTACCAAACTGAAGAAACCTTATGTAGCAAACAAACAAAGTGTACCAGCCTTGTTTGGACAACTTACAGCTGATATTCAGTGCAGCTAATAACGAGACAAATTGTTCAGAAAATCATTCCTAATGGCATTATTTTATTTTTGGATCAACTGCTGGGTCCATACAATCTAACGTTGTAAATATCAGCTATAAAAAAAACTATTACTTGTGGCACGGCCAGAATAGGCAGAATTAGACCAAACTGTTGAAACTCTGAGCCGGACTGAAGGCAGAACTGACTGGATGCTAAAATGACTCACTGTCGTCTTCTGAAGTACGACGTGGTATTAAAAGGAGGGACTTACTGTTTACATATTGAATCTTTAAATGTTTACACTTGGAAACTAGCTTTGAGTTTCAAATCAGGACATCTAAAGCGGACTGAATGAAAAGCTGTCAGCCCCTGGAGATTGAGTGAACTCATAAGAACTAGTTTATCAGAACACTACATAAAAAAAAATAATATATTTTTTTTTTTTTTTTTTAAACTGAAATTCCTTCTGGAAAAGCTATTGACAGAATATACTGTATTATGAAAGAAAATATGAAACTGAGTAGGGATGACAAGAGAATATGAATAAAAACACAAGTGGGAGAAGGAAGCTGTTCAAATAGACTGCTGCTGTCAGACAGAGAAATTGGAGAGCAAAAACACAAAGAAATAGGCAACTAGAGCCAAACGGGAAACTTGGATCCGACAGATCAAAGGTGAACGTCTGTTCATGTCTACAAGGTGTCAGTTTCTCTGACCTGCCGGCAGCCATCAGGTCGAGGAGTAGACTGGCAGCTGAAGAGAGGCTCGAGTGTAAATCAAAGTCAGAGGAATTTATATTTATATCCCATCAGGCCTTTGGTACAAAAATTTGATTTGCAACATTAAACTACATACTGATACTACAAAATATGAATATTTTAGTAAAGACTGCAGACTGCTTGTAAAAGATCACAGTTTAGACAGAATATGTGAGGAAGATTTCGACTAATGGTGTTGACCTCGTTATACATGTTACACATATACTGTATGTATTTGTGTGTGTATATGTAATAAGTCCATTTCAGCTTATAGTTAAATATACTGGTATCAGCCTATATGTAAAAAGTAACGAGGAATTCCCAAACAAATATGCCAAAGACATATTTGGAAAAATTCAGCTCCATTATAGAGTTTGTCCACTCAGTGTCTGTGCTCATCATTAGCGGAGTGAAATATATTTGGTTATGTTCTATATTTCTATAACCACATCCTGTAGTGATCGAGCACCGGTGCCAGTTTAGAGCAACGCTAGCAGCTCTGTGACGCTGTAATTACAGAGTGTGCAAACAGCTACACACTATTATCAGCATGCTAACAAGGTGTTAGCTAAAATACATCAGTTTATATGCTCACATTTACTAATTAGCAGTAAAAACAAAGTACAGCTGATACCAATAGAATCGTCATTGGTTTTGCAGTTAACTGTTCAGAAATCGACATGTAAGGCAAATTAAACGTTCTTCTTGATAATGCCAATAGGAGAAAAGTTATTTAAAGGAAGGGGCCATGAATATCTGTACTAAAATCTTGCACTCTATCCGTTGCTGTTGTGATCTTTATTAAATACTAAAAATGTTATGGCAGTGCAGAGAAAACAAAGTCAGTAGATGTCAATCTCTGAGACCCGAGTGCAGAAAAATGCACAAACATTTTGGGCCAGGGAACTCTATCTTTGGAAGAAACTGATATTTTAGTTTATGAAATAAATACAAATGACTTGTTTTAACATATTTTCTAAAGAAAATTGTAAAAGTTTCAACAAAACTGAAATACAATGACATTGCTGGAAGAAATTGCAGGCGACGTATCAATAACTGATCATTCAGTTGTTTTAACATGTCACACTGCCATGTCAGCAAGTTTTTTTTTTTTAGAGTTATTCCACTTTGCGTCAATGTGAATCTTATTCCTGAGCTGTTCGAGGAAAAAAAAAAAGGGGAAAGTGTAATGTAATAAAAAAAAAAAAAATCCAGATGAAGTTAAGACGTAAGTGGGATGAAATGAGGCAGAAGCACAAAGTGCATTCCAGGTCTCCGGCTCTACATTGTGCTGCTGTTTCAATCTGTCAGGAGCAGATGGACTGAGAGACGCAGAGGAGACGGATCTGACAGGTCTGGTGATCAGAATATGTGAAGAACGCGAGTCTGAGTGCTTTCATGGTGGAAAGGTTCAGCCTGGAACGAGTGAGCGTTGCACAATACTGACGGTAGCTAGAGGAGGTCAATATTCCTCTGCTCCCCTTCCTTCATCCTCCACCTATTCATCCATCTATCCCTCCATCCACCCGGGCCTCCCTCCTCTCTCCTGGTTTTAGAGTAGCAGCGGAGTGAAACTTGCAGGGATATTACAGCAGAAGCTTCCATCTTGTTGAGCTGGGAATCGATCGATAAGGATACAGGCAGGCGAGAGAGAGAGAGATGGATGTTGGTTAAATAGATTAATGAATTAATGAATAAATGATTACACCCATCCACGAACTCTTCTTTTGTTCCCTCCAGTCACTGCGGTCAAACTGTGTCCATGAGTTGATATTAGCGAACTGTCTGCGGGCCTCAAACCACGTGTTTATTCACCTGTCTGAGCTGTCCATCCTTAAACTTGTCTGAGGCAGAGAGGTGTGCTCCCGTTGTGCTATTATCAGCTCTACCCTGTTATTTCTTTTCTACAACTGAATAAACCTCCCAATATTACAACAGGTTTGTGTGTCCATGAGCTGGAAGTCAGTGAGAAATTTTACAAAATTATGACACTGCATCACATCATGCCCCCAATAAATTCCCAGAAGTCTTTGCCCAGGAAGGTTTTGGATGTATTCTATGTATAAAGGCTCATTAAGGGTTTAAAAAAAGAAAAGAAAAAAGGAAACAATAATAATGGTGATAATTGGCTCCGTCAAAAAATGTGATGTCACTTGTTGTCATGAGCCATGTCTCTCACATCATTATGTTAATGTCTATCACACATACAGGAGAGCTGGGTGTTAAAAATCAGCCCCATGAAAAAAAAAAAAATCGATTAAAGCCACACATGAGGCCAATTTTCAAAGCTATTTGTTTCATTAGTTATGTTTGTTTTAAGATCTATCCTGATGATATGAACTCAATGGTGGGACACTGTAACACTGTAACCGTCCCTCACCCTGTTTGAGTTGCAGCAGCACGGTGCTGTCGCTGGGGTCGCTGCAGAAGTATCCTCCGCCCTGATCGTCCCAGAACAGCACGTCCTGCCGGAGCTGCAGCTCCTCGGCCCACTGCAGCCACTCCGTCAGCAGCGTGGCCTCGTACAGGTCCAGCAACCCGCAGATGATGAAGGCGTAGTCGTCCAGAAAGCCGGAGATGGGCGGAGATCTGGAGAGAGAAAATAGAGAGAAGACGAGTGGGAACGAGGACATTTTTTCATTAAGAATTTATTGATAGATCAATGCGAGAAGCATTGAGACGTATTACTGCCGGTGAACTAGTTCAAGCCTCTTCATTTTTTTTTATACAAAAAATGCTTGCTTATAACGCCTGAAGATAAAGCTTTGGTTTCTGTCAAAAAAAATCCAGAATAAAGACGGACTACAGAGAGTCTGGAGGATTTATTTTGGGACAGTACAGGGCTGCATTATTATACACATAGCAGGCTGAGTATAATCTCTCCCTGAGGCATTTTTCAGCATGTGAAATTATTTATCTGCCTTCTTGGTGGTAAAAGCAGAGACATTCATATACACGCCCACAACTGTGTACACACCATCTCTGGAGTTTGAAGTGAAGCAGGACAATAATGAGACGAATCTGACCATAGTTGAACCATCCCTCCTCCCTCAGGCATCAGTGTGTCACCTCTTTCTTCTTCCTCCTGCACTCTCGGACCAAACAGCTCTCAGGACTTTTTCTTGAGATGAAAAACCCCCCAGAGAGTTTCCCCCAGAACTAAATAGGTTCTAAGGCCTTCTGCTGTTTGCATTCGCACCACCAATAGGAACTGTGAAATGACGTAGCACCAATGCCGGAACGACGCTCTGACAATTATTTTTCCAATTGAGGAAATACCGTTTTCAATTTTCTTGATCCGGTTGAAATTCACGTACATATATTACCTGTTTAAAGATCCAAAGCATTTTATTCAAGAGAGCCAATAAAAACCAATGGAATGGTCAAATTTGTCATAATTACATTTAAGATGTATTAACCGATTCACAAAATCAACTTGAAGCCTCGTTATGATTCGCTATCATTTGTGCTGTCATTGACTGCATTACACTCAATACAAACTCAACACTTCCTGTATTATTTCTAACTAAAACCCCATAAAAAAGGCTTTTATTGTTAAACATTTGCAGGAGCGCGTTGTGACTGAAGTCAGACGAAGACACTTTAGATGAATAATCCAGAACAACCTCCGGTACTTCAACAAATAGCACAACAACCCACGACGTAACTGGAGCAACTTTTAATATTTCTCTTTGTCAAATCGAAGTCACGCTGTATTTCCTCCGATTTGTAAAGACTTAACAAAGCCTGGACTTTGTTGTCGGCCCATTTCTCAGTATCGTGGGCCTCCGTTTGAAACTCGTTCCTCTGCTGTTTTAAAGGTTTGGTTCATAACTGTAGTTTACGGGGTTTAGTGTTTACACAATGTTTTAAACATGACGGTTGTCTGTGCTCCTGTGTTCAGAAAACGGAGTCATAGGAACTTAAAAAGGTTCTAAGTTCCCCGTGTCCGGACACACACACACACACAAAAAAAGGGGAACTCCCTCCCACTGTTCTTTAAACTGTGAAATAGTTCCTGTGGTCCGAAAACGCCGATGTCACCTCTTTCTTCTTCCTGCACTCTCCATTTCTGACATCCCCTCCACACCTGGACTTTGTTGTCCACACCAATCTGTCTCAATGTGACAAGCTGCCATTCTCCACCCTTGATGCTGCATGTGATTTATCAGTCTGGACATGCCTCTTCCTACATGTTGGTATTGAAGTCACCAAACGCTGCCCTTAACTCCAAATCAGTTTCTAAATTCTGCCGACCTTCGATTCTCACGGTGACGCCCCGTCTGAGTGGGTGCGGGGGGACGGACGGTGACGGGAGGAGAGATAGCGCTGTGTCAGGAGAGGCTGATGGCTGCTGGTTGGCTGAGTACAGGAGGAGGCTTCCGAGGAAATGACGGGCACGACTTTGGGAGATCACAGAGAGGTGAGGAGGTGAGGAGGTGAGGAGGCGTATCTCAGCCTATCTTCACCTGACTGACAGACAGAGGTCGAGCCACATGTCAGATTGAAAGGAACAGGGAACCCTCTTGCAGCGGACAGAGCGTGACCGGTTTAGTGTGAATCCCACATATTTCATGTAGCTACAATCCAGTTCCATGTAAAATCTCAAACAAGTTGAGATTTAGGGAAAAGACGAAATATGTACAGCTATGACACGGCTTCTGGGAAGTTCTGATGTTCATTGTAATGAAAACCAAACTGTAAAATGGATACAGTGCAATGTTTACCATCAGTTGAGAATATACTTGTGTTGGCGGTGGTTTATTAAATTCTGTGTATGCAACTCATGTGGGGCCAAAATAGTTTGAAAACTGTCAAATACAGCATTGTAATATATTAACAAGGAAAATCAAGTGTTTCTCCTTCGACTGGGACTCCCTGATCCTCCTGGAAGGAACACGTCTCGGTCAAAACCTAGAATATGACTGGACCCTACGTGAAACTGGAGGGCTTTTAATTTGAAAAGTTACGACATAGAGCCGACCAGCAGAATAACTTTGATCTCTCACTCACTCAGTGACAGAAATACTGTATTTATGTTATTTACCTTATTTATGAGCACCTGTTGCTTTTGGCTCAGTGTGAAAGTCTCTGCTGCTTTTATGTCCTCTGATCTCTGTGTGTTTCACAAAGGACGGAGCTCAACCCTGCCTATTCACCCTCCTCTACACTCACATAGTGGGGAGGAAACACAGGTGAAGGAGAGCAAGGGAGATTGTCCACTCATAAATCGATCACCATTGAAAGAATAAATAAACAAAAAAATGCTGAAATGAGGCATCAAATATACTTGGGCGGTCGTTAATTTATATGATACAATGGATACAACAGAGTTTAGCAATTAAATGACTTTCATTGAGGGCCAAAACTATAAAAATAGTAAAGTGAAACTGGAAATTTGCTATAACCTTTATAAACTTATAACTGGGCGGCACGGTGGTGCAGTGGTTAGCACTGTCGCCTCACAGCAAAAAGGTTCCGGGTTCGAATCCGGTCCTGGGCCTTTCTGTGCGGAGTTTGCATGTTCTCCCTGTGCTTGCGTGGGTTCTCGCCGGGTTCTCTGGCTTCCTCCCATCATCCAAAAACATGCACCTCAGGTCAGGTTACCTGGCGCCGCGCTAGTGGCAGCCTGCTGCAGCAGCTCCCCCCTGAGAGGCCCCCTGCTGTAGCGAAGAAATTTCCCCTCGGGGATTAATAAAGTGAAATAAAAAAAAAAATAAAATAAAAAATAAAGGCCTCGGCGGAGAAAAGCCCAACACATGATCTACACACACTCTATAAAGATTTAGAGCATATTTTGAACAAGTACAACTTTTTAACCTTGCAAAACAACTTTGGTGATTTGTCGCCATGCTGCCTGTTTCCCCACGGGAACGCCCTCCCGGCCGGGAGGATCCCTCCTCGGTCACACAGCGCCGTGCCATCTGGCTGAAGTGACTCCAGCCGCGGGGATGACAGTCTGAGACGAGACCCCGAGAGGGCCTCCCCCCGACACACAAACAGAGAAATGTAAAAGCCTTTCAGAGCCACTCGACAGCCCTTTCATTCACACCTTCAGCGGTGCGTGTTAAATGAGTCATTTCCCTGAGAGCGCGGATAAAACACCTCGTCAGTCCGCCGTATCGCAGCACTGGGAGACGGTCTTAGAATAATAGCTTCATAATGGGTTCCCTGATACACGAGCTACTTCACTTCCCCCTGAACAAGCCGAAGAAGTAGAAACCTGCTGGGGCGGTAAGGGTCACGCAAACAAAATGAGTCTCATCATTTTTACAGCAGCGGTAACCTTTACGTGAGAGACTGATTTACTATAATGGCTCATGCTACAGAATGTAATGTTTAACTCTGTTCAATTACATATGAAATAACATACAATAATGTCACATAGGAAATTAGTAAGGGAGGGTGAGCGAGAGAAAGACAGATGGGAAACGGAGTGACGAACTATAAGGCATCTGGAGAAATGTCCCCGTTTGACTCATTAATCGCACCACGTAGCCGCTGTTTGTTTTCCTGTGATAATCTGGAGACCCGGGGAATTCATCTCACACGTCCGCTATCTCTGGTGGAACTGCTCTTTGTGCACCAGACCATGCGGTGACACCAAATACGTTATCTCCGGCTTTCTATCTCTGCTTCTGTTTTCTCAAATCACTCACTGCATCTCTTTAAAGAATGAAGGATGCACTGCAAAAGGCACTGATATGAGCATAAGGGGAGGAGGTGGATCAAAAGTGGACTATCACAGTACAACTTGGGCTCATGTTTGATCACTGACAGACTTTGACACACTGTTTGATAATTGTTGTTGTTCTGGGATGTGTATGTAGCCAAAGACTGACATATCTCCTTCCTTTATGCAATATTATCCCCCAAAAAATGTGAAACTGAGCCACACTGTTGATCCTTCCTTACCATAAACATCAGCATTTGATCTTATTGTTAATTCTTATTGATAATTAATCTGTGGCTACATAAAGCGGAAACAAATGCACCATTTACTTGTATCTAAAAGCTGTTCTAGGAAATGACTTGGGCCTTTTTTTTTGTCTTTTTTTTTTTTAAACAGAAACTCTATTTTGTGAGGTGTTTTTAAAGATGTACATACTTAATAAAAACAAAGGATCTTCGGCTGAGAGCCACAGCAACAACGGTAGTGAGGTGGAAAATTACTGAGAGATGTTGAAAACTAAAAATAACGATGATGTGTTTTGTGTTAGCTGATAATGAATAAAAACACTATTCCATATTCACCAGTGACCCGTGCCGAGCATACACACCCACACACATATGCACAAAGAGAGAAAGAGAGCATCAAATTTTGTTTGCATGTTTTTCCTGTTTGTACGGTAACATCCGGTCTGACAGCAGCCTAATAGTAAGGTCTTCTTCTACTTCTTATTTTGTTATTTAATGGGAGTTAGAAAACAGCTGTTAGGTGCAGTACTGCCACACTCTGGCAGTAGTAACATGTTACTACCAAAGGCTGATAAACATAGGAAAATATATTTGTATTTTATGACTAGATGATAGGCACATAAACTACTCCATTTTATATAATTTAAAGACCATTCAACAATTTGAAAATGATGACCCCGCCTCTACACTCTATGGACCAAAGCGTATATAGTATGTGTTCATTCTGGACCTTTTCTTCCATCTGAAGAAATCTTAAAGCTACAGCAAAAAATGATTTGAAATTAATTTAAAACAATCCAAGTCAACACCATGTTTCCAACAGTTTGGGGAAGGCCTGTTCCTTCTGCAGAAATAGGAACTCACTGACAAGTAATCTCTGCCAGATGCAGAGCAAAACAAGCTGCATGTGACCAAACATGTTGACAAGTCAGCTAACAATGAGTCAACATCACCAGTGACCCACCAAGGACACTGCGAACCACATTGTACCCATTCTCAAGCCTCCTCGTGATCCCTGAAGACACTAGAAAGACTCTCCATCATCCAGGGTAAGACGAGGGCCACAGGAAATCTATGGCATCAGCTCCTCAACACCTCCACAGCCTATTAACCCGGTTAGTCTGAGCACCTACCATTCCTCCTGGTAAATTAGCCCCCAGCCCTTATGTGCCTGGCATAAGAGTGATTTACCAATGAATGGAAACTAAACCGGCCCTGAGAAAAGGGCCTTGGTAAGCATTCTCAGTGCCGACACCATCCTGAATTGGACAAATATGAATGAGACAAAGTTTGTGGAAGAAGGCCAGAGTGCAAAGTTACCAAGTGTGCGTCTGTGCATGGGTGGGTTTCAAAAATGTATGCATTTCATCATGCGTGTTGTGGGACTCTTGGCATACGTTTCTGCTGATTCGGTGGCATGTCCCACTCACTCATTCACAGTAACTGGGGCACAGGGCTAGCCAACGGAACGAGGACACCAGGAGTGGTGGTGGAGCATCGGTGTTTATGTTTGTGTGAATGTACTAGTGCTTAAAAAGATTCTCAGGCAAATATACTGACTGAGAGATGACATGAACTTCGGCTTTTGAAGTAACCTTTACAACGTAAACAGTAATGAATAAAAGGTGTATATCCTTTGGAATTACCTGGTTTTCAGCCATAATTGATCATAAAATGTGACCTAATCAAGATCAGATTCTTAACATGTCCGATGAAAACAGCTCTCTGGAGGGCGTGTTTGTTCGGTTAAGGTCTGCGCTCTGACTGGGCGACTCCAAAACCTGGATTTTCTTGGTTCAAAGTCATTGATGACTTCGATGACACCTCAATGATGCCAAGCTCCCGCGTCATGATGCCGTTGCCATGTACTTCAACTTTGGGGTGATGTTTTCATGTTGCTTTGCAGTGTCCTTTCTTAGTCCTACATATTGCTCTGTGTCCTTCTCAAACAATTAAACTCCCGTTTTATCAACCCAAAAACCACTTTTCCAGTAATGTGGGAAACTTCAGGTGTGCAGTGATGGTTTTAGTGTTTTGTATCTTGAAGAGCAGCAACTTCGTTGTGTCTTTCCATGGACCTGATTTAAAGCATTAACCAGCTCCAATGATTCCTTCAAGCTTTTAGATGTTATTACGGGTTTCTTCTTTACATCACTCTCTGAGGCAAAACAAATGAATGAGTGCACTGCAGTGTTTGAACTCCAGAAGGATTTCCATCATCAAGTTCGGGGTCCCGCCCACTTTTCCCATCCTACACTGAGGATGCTTGAATGAGTTTAGTTATTAGTTAAAATACATTGTTTATTGTTGTAATTTATATGCAGATCTGACCATATTTTAAGACTAATTTATATAAACGTGCAGATAATTCCACCTTTTACTTTTTGCTGCCACTTTATGTTATACAGTTTACGTTTTGTCAGGTTAGGGGATTAAACATATTTAAGATATTTATTCATGAGAAAACTTTTTAGCCTTGTTTAGTTCAAGCAAAACTTAAACTCTAACTCGTATAATACGCTGCTGTACTCCTCCACAGCAGAACAGTAGGCTTAAAGATGAAAATGCATACTCAGCACATTCTTCCTCTAAAGAGGCTCTCTTACCACATTAAACAATGTCTGACCAGGGAGAACTTTTCAACATCATAAGTCATTCAACAGGCCTCTATAATCCACTTATAATATAGCCAATCTTGTTTCAAATCTACACTGTGAGAGGCTGGAAGAGAAATCAAATTACTGACCTGCTGCATGTAAATGCAGCTTTTCTGTAACCACGTTACTGCAGCGCATGTGAGCGTGTTCTCTGATTTCTTCTGTAACCTGATTTGTGCAGATATCCTGGTTTCCTGTTTGCATATGAACAGCTAGTCGTCCTTGCAGAGTGCAGCTGCTTATTGTCCTTAAAAGTGAAACTCTTTCTTAAAGAATTTGCCACTTCATTATAAATATTAACAACAACATCCCACTGCGTGAAAGGGACTGAATGTTTCTCCAGGCATCGAGAACATTGAGACACAAGACCACGTAGTTTTGGCATAAAAAGGAAGAGAAACACAACATTGTACTCAAAGTGCGGATTCTAATTCTTGATATGAATTCTTAAAGGTAGCCTGTTGAGTTCCTGAGTGTTAGTGATGCAATAGGGGAAATGTTTTGATGATGTATTTCACACATGCGGACACTTCAGAGCATTAATGCTTTCACACTCCTCCACGGACTGCCGGGCTTACAGTAATGTGCAGGGACAGGAAGAAATATGCTGGCAAAAATTAGGCAAAAAAAAGACCGCAAGTCAGCAAATATGGAGAAAACAACGCAGACTTCTAATTTTTCAAGAAAAGCAGCTGTTCCTGTTTCATGAGGAAACAAATGTAATCGAATGTGCTTTTTGGTGTAAAACACTTTGTTTTGAAGAAAACTACAACGGATATTGAAGGGTATTTTTACAGCTGCCTCCCAAAAGTTGACAAAGCGCTGGTCCACTGAGAGAATCTTTAAGTCAGGGCAGCCTTAGACATTTCGGACAAGAGATACAATAAGTTTGAAAGATACCTACTTTAATAAATTAACTTACGACTGAAGCCTACTAAAAGTCATATTTAAAATTTGAACAAACATCCTTTGACATTATTTATTTACCAATCAAAAACTGGCCTAATCTGCTTTATCAAGACTGTGAGGGTGTACTTTGATCTATTTGACCGACAGCAGTGTGGGAATAAATGCAAACAGCACACCACAGTGGCCATTTAAAACCACAAAGAAAGCCACTGACGCACTTTATCAAAGCTCAGCCTCTTACATTTGTTGCACCTCCATCTCTTCTCCACGGTAACAAGACCGGAGGATGGTCTGCCGCTCTGCGTCCCACAGGTGCTCCTTCAGGAAGTTGCCGGACTGCACCGCTCTCTCCAGCAAGGCCTCGTTCCCCAGCACAGCTCCGACGCGGGCGTAGGCCGACAGCATGAGGCCTGCCGGGGAGGAAGCAGCGGTGATGATGTCGGTGATGGTTGTTTTTAGGTGATTAGCTCTAAAATGACTGCTGCTCATCTTGAAAACATCGTGTTCCCTCTCCGCTGAGGGACCAACGCGTTGCCCCAACACACTCCCAGGGGAATTATTTTTCCCGCTCTTTGAATTTTCCCTGTTCCCTCTCTACATCCGTTCCCTCCTCCCTCTTTCACTCCACTCCCCTTTCATGTCGTGTATCAAAGCCCGCCGAGCGCACAGCCTGGTCTTCAAAGTGTAGCGGCGGAGGACAGGTGATTAATGGAGGGGTTTCTTCATTAGAGAGGAGAAAGACAGTCTTGCGTCCAATTGAAAAGTTCTTGGGATCACCGAGGCTCATTACCTCACTAACACACTCTGTCTTGACACCTCAGCGCAACTTTGTGGGCGCAGGTGTGTGTGTGTTTGTGTGCGCTCCGGTAATTCATCACATCTGAGGCAGTGTGTTGGACAAACAATGTTAAAGAATGTCCAAATTGGCATCACGCTAATGCAAGATGACAACAAGTGTCTAAAATAATGTGTGTGTGTGTGTGTGTCTGACAATCTTTCAAAGTATAGTATATCTCGTTTCTTATAACTTTCTTATGTGCTTCATATCCTAAGATACCCTGTGTTGTTGTTTTCTATCTACCACACTGGACTGTTTGAATGATGCGAGATGATGTCATGATGTCGTGCAAACTTGTCCGAACTTTACCGTTCCAAGACGCCAACATTTTGGTGTCCAGATGTGGGCGTGGCCGACTCGTCCTCACTTCTGCCATCTTGGCTCGGGCGGAGGCCAGGAGCTCGTTGACTTTCTCCTCACTGATGCCAAAGCGAGCAGCTGTTAGCTCGACAGAATAACGCACGATCAGCACATTCTGGCCCTGCAGCTCCCCGTGGGGGTCCTGGCAACACACGATAGAGGGGTAGAGGACGGTGTTCAAAGTGACCCGCACTGACAGATGCCACGGTAACGGTCTTAATGGGCAACCTTTAACACCTCAATGCGCCGTCTGAATGAAGTGATAATCATTATCTTCATATGTAAACTTTATGAATAGGTTGTTTTTTTTAACATCAGTGTTACCTGCTCTAGATCAACATTGCCTGGATCCTTGACTCCGTAGTGGTGCATAAAGACGTCGGCCTGCGTGGCAGCTCCGGTGGCGTCTTCCACCACATCAGGCAGGAGCTCTCGAACCTCTGAGGCGGTCCACACGCAGAAAGCCCCCTCTCGCTTCTCTGGTCCCCCCGACGGTGGGACAGAGTCTGCATCCTCAGCACTGTAGAAGCCCCCGGACTGTTCCAGAGGGGACGGAGGGGGTGGAGAGGAGAGTCAGAGATGCTATTTTAGATGATCACAGATTAAAGTTGTACGAAAGCCAACAAAGATGTAAAACCGGAAAGCTCAAGCAAAGTTTTTCATCTTCGACTAACCTTGATAAAACAAATAAAGACTAATAGCGTGACACTTGGCTGCTGGGAAAGAAAAGTGACTTCAAATCTGTGTTATTCCTCGCAGACTGAAACACTTCACTTCGGTTTACTCACGTTGTTTCTCAGCTGATAACTGCCGTATTAATCTCAACTACATTAGACAAATGGCCTCTAAATGAGGCTCCCTCTTCGAAATCAAGGTCAACCAGAGTCTGACGCGTTTCCACTGTGCGATAGACAGAATGACTCTTTAACTTTCATTTCAGCCCTCAGTGAGATCAAGCTTCAGGAAATGGAAACACTTTAAAATAAAATACATGAAGCCTTAACAACAGAAGTCGAAGGACTTTGCTTACTGGACTAGTTTTTCACCAAACAGCTGGCAGGAAAACCATGTGACTGTAAAGGTAAAGAGGAACTACAGCAATTTAATCTCACGCTTCCACAAAGTTGGGGGATTTATCGGAATATTGTTATTAATTATTTAACTCTTTAAGTCTGAATAACCAACTTGATAAACCTAATGATATGATCCGTCTTATTTTTTAGACTTTATGAAGTTCCCTTCAGCGCCCCTAGAAGACAGGGTACATTTGTTTTCACAGGCTGAGCGGTAGTGACAAGGAAATTGAATTTTGAATAACAAAAGTGACAGTCATGAATTAATGAACACCTCTGAAGAATGTGATTATAACAACGTCATGTAAACCCTCTCTCAGGACCTGACCGCAACGGTGAGCTCTATTTTTTACACATCTATTTTTTATGACGAGGGAAGTTCCCACCCATTGTATCACCAAAAATTATTTTTTTTAAATAATGGAGCCTGCAGAAAATTACCTTTGCAGCGTTAATTCATTAGCCTGTAATTACATAATAAATCTTGGGGAATATAATGATTACAACGAGTGCGGTTGTAATTGTGTGCCCCGCTCGCTGCTGTCGCCTCATTAATCAACAGGAACAAAATAAAAGGAGGTTGACCCTCAGAGGAGAGCAGCGGTTTAAGAGGCTATTTGTCAGCGGGGTCCCGTCCATTTGCCCTCGAGAATGTGTGAACAAGCACACACTATACGCACACTGGTGGGAGCTACCGTATGTTCACACTATGTCATTAGCAGAATGAGACACTGAGACAACAGCCTACATTGTACTGGTCTTTAACTTTATCCCGTTCAGCTGCTGCTGGAGGAATTGTGGTTCCCAGGAAGCCGACCGTTACCATTTGTTTTGGGCTTGTCCAAAAGAAAATACTTTTTGGTGTCAAATTTATACAGAATCGGTGACTATATTTTGGTCAAAAGTTGCCCATTAGTGTGTAAACATGGTTGGACACTCCATCTATGGAAGATTGGTGTGATATTATTTATGAAAAATTTATGAAAGAATCACCTTCTCACTGTGGCTTCAAGAAATCAAATTCAAGGAAATATGGGACATTTTCATATGTATTTGTAAAAGCATAATACATGTATATAAGAAGACATGTATATGTTTGTACATCAATATTGGTGTGTGTACATATATTCTTCCTTAAATAACAAAACACCCGATGTTCAAATTTTTTGTTATTTTACTGTAAATAGTTAAAAAAAAAAAAAAAAAAAAGGGATCACTGTAAAACTGATGATGACTGTGAAATGACTTGTGATTCTAAATACAATTAAACAAAATAAAAAAACGTATCCTAACTCCCATTGTAGTTCTTTGTAAACCCTTCGGCTTTCGATTATTTCCACTACTTTAGTTTCCCATGCAAAACCACACGGTCCCCATAAGACCAGTAACACAAAAAAGCAGCAACAAGGCTGCAGATGATTCACCTTGTCGCTCAGGTCTCTGGAGACGTAGAGCAAAATGTCCTCAGCCACATCCGCAAAGAACTGCTCACCTGATACCTGGAGAAGCACACAAAAAACACACACACACACCTGCCTGAGAGTCATGATTCAACACGAGCGTAACATTAAAAGAGGGCGCCATGTGATTTATACGCGGGGGCATTTCCTGCAAGCGTCCAATGAGAGTGCTGAGGTAGCCTCCGTTTCCTCATCAAACCTGTCTGCATTTGAGTTTGTCTGCATGTTGGTGTCCTAATTAGGGTTTTTGTTTTTGGGTCTCTGTCCACATGCACATGCACCCCCCTCCTTTCCCCCACCACCACACACACACACACACACACACACACACACACAGAAAGCAAACACTCACAAGGAAACTAAAACCTGCGGTGTTCCAGAGTTGTTTGCTGCATCTTAATTCATCTCTGCCCAGCACTGAGGGAAAAGATTAAAACTGTTTGTTTGAAGTACTGTGTGTATTTTCAAGTAAACATTAGTCAAAATATTAAACATAAAAAAAACAAAAAGCCAACTGTGATATGTGTGAGATATCACAACAAATATTCCAACAGCCACTGTGACTGTTTGTATTTACTCCGAAGGAAAACAAACGTTTGCCAAGTCTCACCCTGAAAGAATTTGGTTTTCTGGGTAAAGATGGTGATACATTATGTGGATCAAAGATGGAGGCTAAATCACCCTGTCAGATACACAAACAAAAACACACACACAGAGAGACAATCACATACCTGGAAAGCGGTGATGTAGGCCACAGCCAGCTGAGCCTGGTCGTACAACATCTTTTCAAAGTGAGGAACGTGCCAGGAGCAATCTGTGGAGTAGCGATGGAAACCCTGAGGAAGATGAAGACGAAGAGGGAAACTGCGTCAACTTTCTGCTGCTAATAACGAGTAAATATGATCTACTGATGGCAACATCAGCTTCTGTCACGCAACTTAAACATATCTGACCTGAACTGAACGAACAGAACAGAAGATAGAATTCTGTTCATGTAAATACACATACAGCACATCTAAAGGTTTGTGTGTCAGGCTGCACATAAACAATGTTTTCATTCCTGATAAATCTGATGATTATCTTCATCAATTATTTAGTCAATAAGATGCCGAAACAGTAAAAAAAGGCCAACATATTAATATTAATTACGAGAAAAGATTCATAATTACTAGATTCGGATCTCAGAATTATTAAAAACGATAAAGGTGGATCAAACAGGATATTTGAGAGGAAGCATTATGATGCTATCTGATTTACCTGTCTGGACTATATAAGATATATCTATGTAACAAATATGAGCTGTTTTCTTTTTATTTGATTATATTTTAGAGCTGTACTGTGTTTAAAGTATTTTGGAAAAGCCTCATTAAATGTTAAAGATGTACATTTTTTACAAGAAACAGGACGATGTTGCCATGGATACAGTGAGTTACACTGAACATTGTTTTTAGCCTTTATTTGTTTATATTTTGGAAAATGAAATATGCCGAATTAAAGATAAACAGCTCCTGTTTGTTTTGTACTGACGACTCTCACTGGAAAACTTGAACGATGAAGGAATAAAAAAAAAATGAGGACCCTCAAGCAAGTTCTGCAGTAAATCCAGTGAGCTCCAGATTGGGCCTCATTTTTTTTTCAGCCTTTATTTACAATTCAGAAAATTAATTATGCCGAAATATCTTTTAAAAGTTCATTATTGCTTTGTATGAGATAAGGACTCCTTTTATGAATGCGATGCATTTCTGTCTGGATTTCTTTGAGATCCCACATGGGTTTTATTCATTTTTTTCTGCATCGCTCAGCAGACGTTCATGAACATATTGTACAGACTGCGGTGAGTCGCTGGCAACCGGACTCATTCAGCTGGAGTAACTTTTACACTTTGCAAGTTTTGCATTGTCTGTGACTCATGTTAATCCCCGTGTTTCATCTTTCCATCACCGTCCGACCTGGAGGGAAGTTTGAGGGCCTCATTTTATGCTTTCGCTATTTGGTAACCTTTTGTTGCTCTTTCCTGCTGTGACGTCGTCCCTCCGGGAGGGACGACCGTTACATCGCTGTGAGAACTTATTCATCAACATTTGTAACCGTCCCCGCCCCGAGTATGAACCTGCGCCACGTGGTCGTGGATGCCTCCCAGTGCCATCATGCGAAGCGTGTGCACGGCCATCTGGAGAGCCTCCACCCCCTCTGAGGTGGAGCGATTCACAGACCAGTAAGACATGAGGAACATCAGATTACCTGCAGAAGGACGGAGGAGAGAGAGAAGGGGAGAAAAATAAAGAAGCGCTGTGTCACGTGACGAGTATTCAATAGGTCCAAACACTGACATGAGCGCTCCTGTATCGTCTACCTGGTGAGGGGAACTTGGGAGCATCTCTGAAGCCTCCGTACTCCTCCTCGTAGGAGTGGGCCAACTGCTGGAAGCAACGATTAGCAACATCTTCGGCCAGTGGAAGACTGTCTCCGGGGTTCGTGGTGATGGCTGTGCCTTTCTTCAGAGCGTCAAGGATCCTGTCCCCACTGGACTCCACGGCAGGGCGATTATTCTGCCACTGAGGAACACAAGTTCAACTTCAGACGCGGCTTTACTACAGAGTCTTTATTTTTTTGTGCCAAATTATAGAGAGTAGTATCGATAAGAAAATCAATAAGTATTGGGTCTTAGTACCTGGTTCATGATTCTGGTGAGGACGGTCTTGAATCCAGGTCTCCTTCCATGGTCTCTGGGAGGGAAGTAGGTGCCTCCGATGAAAGGTCGAAGGTCAGGAGTCAACCACACACTCATGGGCCAACCTCCACCTCCGCTTGTCGCCTGGCAACACCAGCAACCAAAAGTCATGACGGTGCAGTCGCAGAGAAAAGTTTACAGAGATGTGTGTGTGAAAATCAAAACGTGCACAGTGTACACACACCTGTACAAAGGTCATGTAGACCTTGTCCACATCGGGTCTCTCTTCTCTGTCTAGTTTGATGCAGACAAAGTTGTCGCTAAGGATTTTACCGATTTCCTCATCCTCGAAAGACTCCCGCTCCATAACATGGCACCAGTGACATGTGGAGTAGCCCACTGGTGGTCCGAGACACACACAGATTTACAGGAAACCGATGCTTCACTAATGCTGTTTGCACAACTAAAGCAAGTCAGTATGAAATCATGTGACACGTGTGAAGAGTGTCTACACCCTGTATTATCTGATGCCATCTCATATCAGAGGTCTCGGTATAATTTACATGGAGTCATTTCTTTTCTCAGACTGAAACATGAGAAAATTCAAGGTGAAATGCTCCCAAAATGAAATGCATGTTGATAATAGGTTTGAAAAATGGCATGTTACCTGATAAAAAGATTGGTTTGTCTTCGTTCTTTGCTTTGTCGAAAGCATCTTGTCCCCATGGATACCTGAAAGAAACATGACATCAGGCTACGTATGACCAGCTTCCAGAACATGCACCTATTTGTAGTTTCAAGGTTGCTCACCAGTCCACGGGGTTGTGTGCGTGTTGCAGCAGGTAGGGCGACCTCTCCTCGGCCAACCTGTTGGTGTGTTTGCGAGGAGTGGATGACATCCCTTCACCCCCGGACGCCATGCTCATAAAGTCAGTGGGACTGGATGCACAAACACAACACATTCGCAAATGTAGTCTGTTTTGTAGTTTGTAGGTCACAATGCAAAAGAAAATATATTCATTTTGTGGGACATAAATTGAACCAGATATTCCCAAAGAGCAAGAAAGTGGAAAAAAAAAAAAAAAGACAAAAAATAATTCAGAATCGTGAATTGCTTTTGAAATAATGACATGGATATTTATTGATCAAGTTTATAATTGTTATCCCTTTCAATCATTAATATTTGCTAGTTAAAGAATTATTCAGCTTTAATAATTACACACACGTCATTGATTGAAATACTTGACATTCTGCAGATATTTGCTGTAATAATATAACAAAACGTGACATACGTAATGTTAACAGACACAAATCAATGCTTTATTTGACTGTAAAGTCAAATTAACGAGTTACAATACATTAGTCTGGCTGTTTAGTTTGTTTAAACCCGCATTCATACTTTCAAAATAAAGTGTTTTCACGCTGCCAGCTGATGATGATGGAGGCGTTTGTTCAGCAGCTGTCAAGGGCTGCAGCTGTTAGCTATCTCAGCACCGTGTCGAATCCCATTTGAATATTCTCTATTTTTATAAGACCTGGCTGAAAAGCAAATGCTCGAGCCCCTGATGAACACGACCGAGCAGCTCCCGATATAATAGACCTTTTATTTCAATTCGGGCAAAGTAGCTACGACACACAGGACACACAACGGCTCTATTTTGGACATGTAACCCCACAAGGACGACGCTGAATGTCACCGTCAGCTGAGGGAGGTCCTGGAGTCATCGGGGGAAACCAGCGACAAACACGGACTAAATATTGGGAAATAAACGCAGCTCGGCAGCTTCTGTAGTCGTGCCGAATTGAAAAACGTGGCATCCCGGCCCGAGTTAAATGTTTGTCCCCGCGAAGGCATTTCTCTTGGCGCAGTTTAAAGTTAGGCATATCTTAAAATGTGCGATTTTGTAGAGAAGTGTCGTGTAGCTCGTCAAAAAGCACGCTCACTTTTTCTTTTTTTTTTTACTGCTAGCACGACGCGAGCAACTCAACACGCATCCAAAAAAAAAAAAAAAATGAACCGCACACGACTTCTGCTGTTCAATCAGATGTTCACCGGTTCACATCGGGAGTCACGTCACGGTACAAGCCGGCGTTAGCGCACTACGAGCCGGGGGTTGGCTTTACCTGCAGTAGGCCGGCCGCGGGTGGAGGAGCGGCGACCTGCCGCCTGGTGGGTGGGGAGCTCGTCTGAAGCGCCTGACGTGACCCTCCGAGACGCGCTGCGGACTCTCCGCTCCCAAAACAACTCCAGTTAAAATGCGCGCAGGCTCCGCGGGGCTATTTCTGGACGCCGGCCGACGCCATGCCAGTCTTAACATCCTAATCCGACAAGCGTGTCGTTGTGTTACTTAAGCGAGCTAATGTGAGCTAATGTTGACAGAGACCGGCCAAACTTTCCGGGCGCGGGGTGAAAGACTTTATAGTAATACCGCTACACGCCGCACGATGGCGCGCTAACGGGACAGAAAGGATGAGAGGGGGGGGGAATCAAAAGTGTGAGTTGGTTCTTCCAAAGCATGTTTGTAAGAAAAAGAAGAAAGAAAGAATAACTCATTTATCATTTAAAAGAGTCTTCAGTACTCGTAAATAATGATTTCCTCTACAAAAGCCGCAATTACAACTGTATATTAAAAAGTGAAACTAACGTGAGTGTTATGGAAGTTATACCACTGTCAGCTGTAATGGGTTTTTTGTTTGTTTTTTTTGTAAAGTATTACAAAAATTATTATTTTGTGAAGCGTGATCATCTAGTAATATTTTGCTAAATTTGGAGAATATAATATAGAACCAGAAGAGAGGACAACGAAAGGCTAGAGACGAGGAGACAGGAGGACTGAAGTGGAATCTGAGAATATAAGAGGAACGCTTAAAGACAACAGAAACAAACCTCGGTCACAATATCTGGAAATGTCATGTTTGTTTTTTTTGTTTTTTTATGAATCCAAAAACTCCTGCGCCACACGCACACGCACACACACACACACACAAAACTTGACTTCCTCCAGCCTTGTCCTCTGATAATGTGAAAACAGTTATGCACCAAGTACCTGTATGTATGCACCTGTATTATTTATTTATACATTTGCATGTGGTATTAATTACTTGTCTTCTTTTTGAATTACGTTCTGTGGGGAAATATGATTTCAAAAAGTGAAGATTAATGTTTACAAAGAAAATAACAATAGGGCTTTCGCACCTTTGGTGCTCGGGCCCTAATAAAGTCAGATGAATTTTCACTGTGCTTTCACATGTTTCCTATTGAATTCCACAATCGTTGTGACGAAGTTATTACGAGTCACCAAGTCTGAAGCGACAATGTTGACGGGCGTTTTGGCAGACTGCTGTTTCACCCACTGCAGGAGCTTAAACAGACTCCTCTGTATGACGTTGAGGAAGTTGTCGCAAAGGCGAAGGACGTACTTCAGCGCCCTGGCATCATTTGGCAGAGTCAGGTTCAAGCCACATACGAAGAAATCTACGAGTCATAGGGGTCAAATTAAAGCTCATAATTATTTCAGAGAATAAAATGACTTTGCATTGTGTGACCAAATAAGAATCCAAACCCTTCATTAACATACGGCGGGAACACAGAAGACTCACATTTGTAAGGCCTTTCCTTTTCCAAAACATGAGCCAGCTCTGATTCAATTATTGTAGGGTCCATGCTATCGCCGTAGTAATAACGTATTTTTGTCCACAGCTCAGGATGCTGACTTGTTGGATAATCATATGAAACTATGACGTTACTGCCTTGGGTCCAGCAACTCTTCAGGGTGGGGCTGGCCTGTGGAGAAACATTGAAATGTATCTTATTTTGAAAGAATAAACTCCAGGTCTTTTAATTTGAAAGTCACGGTAGCTTAAGTTAGGTACATTAATGATGAAAAAAGAAAAAATTATACTTTACCGAATTAAGGACGAGTTTGGCTCCAAACGTGGTCTTGATGAAGTTGATAAGATGTTTGTGCAGTTGTGCTTTATTTTTTTCGTCGAACCCTTTGAAGTGGGATAAATCCAGGATGAGGATCTCTTTGGGGTGCCCCTCTGCCCAGTCACGTATGTCCCGGAGAACAGTCTGACCACAGGTAGTGAAGACAATAGGCGTCAAATATATAATAACGAATGTAAATAAATAATCTTCTCTGTTGTACTTTTTCTTTCATGTACATTTTAATTTAGTTATTATATATTTTAAAAAGAAAAACTAATTTCCTTCAGTGGATGATTTGGATTTTGTATTATATAATTTTTTTCAGCTCATTGTTCAGTTATTTTTTATATAGGCTATATAACTTAACCATTGGGTTAAAATGTCAAATATTAAATTGATATATATATATATATATCAATTTAATATTGATAATATATGTATATATGTATAGATATATATATGTATATATCTATAGATATATAGATACATACTGTAAAGAGTCTGATTTCCCTGTTTTTGTCCATGTACGTCCATCTTTACCTCCACATCCGTCTGCGTGTAGAGCCCGTGGTAAAAGTAAAGCCGAGTAGGATTGGTGTCGTTTGGCTTGCGAGCGATCCTCAGGTCAAAGTAGCGAACTCCTGCGTCCAGCTGATTTGTGATGGTCGCCTCCTGTGATAAAAGACAACACCAGTCAAACGGCTCCCTCTCTTTTGATTACTTGCACTAATTGGGGGCTGACAGGATATAAACTCCTCTCACCTGAGTGACTGCCCATTTACGCACTATTTGACGCACGCAGTACAACTTGCTGAATCTCTTCAGTCCGTCCGGCTCTACTATCGAGGAGTTGATGTCCAAGTCGTAACTCATTGAGTCATGGCTTCCTGGGAATGACACGCACGTCACAGCAAAGTCGTACTGTCGCTGTACAGTGAAAACAACGAATATACAAATTTGTGAGCGGCTCTAAGAGTCACATCATTGGTCTGTTTGTTAAATGAAATCTACTCCAGCAATCCAAGAATTGTGACACTTTCAGTGCTGTTTCACCATGAAGTCAAACTGTTATGTCTGTACTTCTTTATGTCAAGCCTAAGCTGTAGGCTACTCTGTTGGGGCGTATTTAGGGCTACTTTTTCATTGCTGGAATCTCAGCTCTACTCTGTTTGCTTTTTTTGGGTTTTCCATTGTCCACAAATATTTATGGTATTACCTCCGATACTAAAAAAGTGGCGTGTGAACACTGTAGATCACCAGTTGGTCAGAGGGAATAGTCACAATCTCTGCATCACTGCTTGTGCAACACGGGACATCCTACACACATGTACCATTGTTAAGTAGCCAAGTAAAGGCAGCCCGCAAAACCACGCGGCACTCAGTTGATGAGGTTCAGACGTTCCTCTTTGGTTGCCAATAAAAGGATCCAGTGAGAGTTGATGAGGCTACTTGGAATGAAGTATAACAAGTAGATGATCTGGTGACCTGGTTCTGACTCCATCTGATTGGAAACCCAAAGACATAACGTCCCGCCCACCGACAGTGGAAACCTGACTGCACCACAGGCTTGTCAATCAAACAGACACGACCCCAAATTCATCTACAGCGGAACAAAAAAAGTACATGAAACACACCCTGTTTTTTTTAACAATCCAATAAGGCAATGTAAGGCACATTTGACATGCTGTGTCTGGAATAAATCCCCTCTTCACTAAGCTATCAGTCCATATATAAAAACAAAGACAAAGAAT
Organism: Embiotoca jacksoni; assembly: GCF_022577435.1. Lineage (NCBI taxonomy): Eukaryota > Metazoa > Chordata > Actinopteri > Embiotocidae > Embiotoca > Embiotoca jacksoni. The sequence goes on along the minus strand of NW_027185341.1, from coordinate 9,278,913 downwards.
TCTGCATCCCCAATTTCAGTTATGGAACTTTTGCAGGCACTACATGAATAAATTCTCACACAATCAAAATGGTGGACCAATAGTGAGAAGTGAAAGAGTGAACAAAGGGGTGACACCAACATTTTGCTCACCACGAAGCTGTTTGTGTGACTGCCTTGTTCAGATGAATTAAAGGAAGCATTCGTTGATTAATTAGGCTAACTCCTCTAGGTACTCTTTTGGCCAATCTCGAAAATGTGCTTCGTCCCAAGGCTGTAAGCAGTCGGCCTTCATACCTGGTACGGCCAGATCATAGAGAGGAATGGTATGAAGTTCAGCTGGTAGTTGCGACATCCAGTCACGGTTGTTTCGGACTTCTCCGCTCTCTTTGCCTTTTCCTCCAGACATCTCAAACTCTACACAAAATATTTCAAGCTCAATTTTCAGTCTTTTATAAATACAGTGATTCTTGGTAATAATGAATATAACACCATGACAAAGCACATAAGGTCAAAAGTTGACACCCCTTACCTTGCCCAGGTAATCCTCAGCTTTCCTTTATTTCCCCTCAGACGTCACGGTGCAGCAGCGTACATAGAACTGACGATTCATCCACCTGATTCCTATTTAACTGCTCATTGGGAGGCTGCAGGTCTGTTAATCTTGTACAAACAAAGAAATATGTGTACCTTTTGTGGGCTTGTATGAAGTAATCTGATAACAGATCTGGTAGTGAATGTTTGATAAATGTGAAACTTCCTCATACCGTCACACTTCACCAGCAGTAGTCCAGGGATCAGAGTGAGAAAACAAACTCTTTCAATTCAGTGTGAACTCTTAGACCAGAACTGTTAAACACCAAGCAACACAAGTTTGAGCTATGACACCTTATTTGTATGAGGAAACATGTTGTACTCCACAGCACATTCACCTTTAACCATCTTGTTTGCACTGATATTGAGATTCTCCGCAGATTAAGGATGTTCTTTGAACATTAAATGCAATTTAAGTGGGATCAAATTTAAAACAAATGGTCAAATAACACTATTTCATTCACAACTCAATAGCAATTATTACTTGACATCTGTCAAGTCATATTTAAAAGTAATCTACCAGGAATTGCATGTGTGTGATTGGCCAGTGCAGCATTTTACTGGATGCTGTTACATTGCAGCTAAAGTAGAGTTAGGTAGTCTCATGGAGGAGCTAGTCAGTTAACTTGGCTGAACTTGCACGTCCAAGCCAACACTCACATGCTAGTTTTGCACCGGGAAGGTGCAGTTTTACACTCAATAAATGCATTTTAGATTTTAACAAAATCTCCCGCATTGACATGCCAACAATATTAATGTGATTTTATGTACAATGCAAAAATAAAAGTGGTGTAATGTGGAGTTCCTCTTGAAAAAGGTTGGTTACAGTCTGACTCCCATCAAACCACAACTTGTAACAGTTCTACAAATAGGTCAGCTGTGGTTGTTTATATTTCCATGCTCACACTTTTGAAAGAAGAAATAGTTCTCATTCGCTTACAAAATGACAAACTGAACTCTTTTGCAGTACATCATGTCCTTTTAATTAACCCGGACCTTTACTCAGTCTGGTGTGACTGGTGGCTTATGGCGGCCAAAGTTTGCTGACTTTACCACTTACCTCTGTGCGTGCAAAAATTGACTACAGTTTTTTTTTTTGTTACCTGTGTCATTAAACTACAACATATGTTCTGTTGGGATTGCCGTTTTAAATGGTGTTGTGGCAGCTGTTCAGTGGCCTGTTACGAGGTCCTTATTCAACAACCTTCCTCCTAAAGCTCTAGATTCTCATATATGCAGAAGTTTCTGTCATGTAAAGAGACCTGAATCTGGAAATGTAGTGTCATATGTCTGTAGTTATTTCAGAGGAGCTGAGAAAATAGGAGGAAGGAAAAATCCAAAACACATAAAAGGACTTGTTAGACTGGTCTGACTTTCTGGGTGAGGCACTGACACTGTGCCACAATGGCACACACCACAAATACTCACTTCCTTTTCTCGGCTCTGCTGTCAAGCGTGGAACAAACAATCAAACTCATGTTTTTAAGGTTAGTTAATAGGCAGACTTACATTTTACCATCATGCTCAAGTTCCAACTGATGTGATAATGGAAAGATAACAGACAAAGCAGGCATTCACCTCAAGGCAGTATCAGTTATGTGATTAAAGGAACTCACACTTAAACTTAAAGGAAAAAAGCTTAGATAACTGCAGTACAGTACAAATATGAAGGTGGTAATCATAATATAAGGGTGGTAACTGGTGTTATTCTTTGTGGTACTCCTAATGATTTTATTTTAACTTGTCTTTGCATATAAATATACTCCAACCTGATTCTTTGCATTTTTCCTTTCCAAATATTGTAAAGGTGTTCTAAACACTGATTAAACCAGAACTGCACAATACCACCATGTATTATAAAATCACATTTCTCACACATGTATTTGATTTTAACGTTTAATATCATCTATTTACTTTAAAACAAACACCACAGTCAGACACCTTAGCAGATGAGTGTCCCCATTTACTATCATGTATTGACTCTTATTGTGGTAATATTATGAAATACTGATGATAAAATATTTATAGGGTCACTTAAACGACTGTTCAAAAAAATAAAACATACACCAATTTCTGGACCAAATGGTCACAAGTCTCTATTCATCTGTAGAGCAAAATATCTACACTTCTCTTTCCAATCATATTATCATTCACAGGTATGCAGTTTTGTAAAGTAGAGTAAGATGTTAAACAAAATCTCTTGAACAAACCCTTTGTTCAAAAAAGGACTTTCAGCCATTTCTTAGGAACTAAGGATGTTTCTACAGCCTACATAACTTCCAAGACTTTTATTTTGAAATAATTATAATGATGGTAAGAAGGAACTTCAAATTTAATTGGACATCTGAATCAATTATTGGCTAATGTGTAAGAGGAGTGAGTTTGAATCTCCTTTTGTCATTTCATCATCAGGGGTTATTTTTTTCCAGAGTTGGCAAAATTCCCCCAGAACTCCAGAAGAGGTTAAAAAAAAAAGAAAACAAAGTGCCCATTAAATTTTACTTGAAAGGTTCCTGTTAACAAACTGTTAACTCAATGTGATTGGTATTACTCCGTCTCTGGTCCTTCAGAGATCCAAGCCTTCCTTTTCACGGGTACCCCATCACTTCCTTCGCACCTTCTTACCCCGTCTTCACTTCTGGGTCGGGCGTTTTTAAATGCCAAATTTTCTCCTCCAATTCTATATAAAGCAACTCTTTGAAGCTGGAAGGCTCTCTGAGCAGCATCGGCTGAATGAGAGCTCCCAGCATGCCATGCTCTTCTTCTGGGGAACCTGTCAAAGCCAGAAGAAGCTTCAAACCAGCCAGAGATTCCAGGTACAGGCTCGGAGTCCACAGAAGAAGGTGTTTCGGTAGATGCTTGAGGCGGTAAAGATTCAGAGTAGGAGCTCTGTTTATGGAGAGAGATGCATATTGATGCAGCTGAAGAATGAAATGTGGAGGGAGTAAAAGGAAATGAAGATGGAAGGGAAACTTGTGTCCTGGGGTAAAGAAAACATGTCCTCGTGTGTCCAACTTCTCCAGTTACCCTTCCTTCATCTGTTTCCTTTGCCTGTCCAAACTCTTCCAATATTCCTTCGCTTTTCTCCTTTTTATTCATCCATGTCTGCCTTCTTCTGGCCTGAACCTCCTCTAGTTTGATTTCCAGGTTGTGAATATCCTCAGTTAACTGGTTGACCCGATCAAATTGAGACAGCAGAGCACCGACGCAGGGCTCCAGGGTGTCCAGGTAGGGTTGGACCTCGAACCCAGACTCGGACACTGACGAGTCCTCAGACCTTACGGAGAGAGATGAGGACGGGGGACAGGGGAATGAGAACGAGGAGGACAGAGACGGAGAACGGGAGGACGGGAGTGTGGAAGATAGGGTGGACAGATGAGATTCCTGCGAGGACCTGGAAGGAGGGACGTCCATGCCTTCAAACTTCACCCTGTGTCTGAACTAGAGGGGAAATCAGCATCATGAATTAACTATGAAGAGTCTTATTTTCTCAGTCCTTCTATTGAAGTGCTACATAACTTATTCACTCTTTACCTGTTTAGCTTTGGTAAGTCCCATCCACAGCTTGAGTCTCTTGATGAAGAACTCCACCATTTCATAGTCCTGAGGTTCAATAGTTGGATGAAACAACTCAGCCTCCTCTGCCCTTTAGGACACAGCAACAGTTAGCAAACAATCTCAATTGACGCAGTAACGAACCTGCAAAATTCCTTTATGGCACTCTGCTTGTAGGAAAAGTGTGAGCCATCATCACACATTCATCGTGCCATAAAGCAAAACCCTCCATCGCAGAGCTTGACACACTTACCCTGAACAGGTCACAGGAGAATGAAACTAATTGCACGTAACATTGAGCAAGAGGGGCAGTCAAACATCCTTCACTTGTTTTACCATTATACAGGTCATGTTGTGTACCTGTATGTACAGATCAGAACAGCTCCACAGAGTTTAGCCAAAAGCCAAACACCTCCGCCCATCACTAGAAGCCCATACAGAGGTCCCAGGACTGGGTGGACCCTGCTGAGTCTTTGCAGCACCATCCGGCCACGAAGGATGGACAGCACGGAGACACCGCTCTGATGGAGCGACAGGAAATCTTCCACTGACCGCGAGAAGAGCTGCAACCAAGACAGAACGATGTTAAGTACCTTTTGTCTTCATGAAGATTGATTTTAGCTCAACTTTGCCTCTCGTACCGTGTTTCCGAGGTGAGTGCAGAGCAGCAGCAGCAGCAGCACGAAGATGGCCAGAGCCAACAGCTCCCTGCGGGCTCTCTGCAGCACTCTGCCTATCAGCACCCACCTCCGCACAAACCTTAAGGTTCCCAGCAGCTGGAACACACAGCAATAGAACACATTCACAAAGGTGGCACGATGGTGCGTTCATAAGCAACCAGGAAGTGGGAAAGTTTCGACCTCTGAGTGGGAGAAATCACCTGAATACCTGTCGAACTGGGAATTTCCCACTAGGAAAGTCTGAGGTTTTCGAGAGCTCCTGGAAGAAGTTCTGATGTCACTCGGCATGGCAACGTTTGTGATGAAACCATAGGCTGTATATAAAAGTGGACGTAACTTCCGGCTCTGAAAAATGAGGCCGATGCAGAAGTGGCTAAAAGAGTGGAGCTATAGGTCTTCTCCAAAAAGCCTCCGGCTCCATAAACTCCCATTTAACTCGTCTCATAAAATTCTCATTCTCAATAACATTTCTAATCGAGTCGCTCCTTCTTATTAGTTTCACGGCGGACCATCTCAAAATAATCTTGTCATTAATGAGAAAATGAGCTTCAAAAAGCTTTTTGGGGGCGTGTCTGTTTGATTGACAGGCCTGTGGTGCAATCTGAACTCGAGGCTGCATAACGGCCGTACAAAAAACAATGGGTGACGTCGCTGCTGGTTGTTGTGCCGTTAAACAATAACAATTACTTTATTGACAGACAACGACAAGTGGAAACAGCTCACCAGCACGCTCGTTACCTTGTTGCTGTTAGTTTGCTGCCTGTTTTAAACGTTATCTGCTAAAAACGGCATGCAGAAATCTAGTGCACAAACAATAGTGACTCCATTTCATCCATGTGACAGTCTTCACGGGGGAGGACGAGGTTTTTTTTTGTCACTTTTCTGTATTCAGACAGCAGATATAGAGCAGATTTCCTGGGGTCTGCCGTGTTGTTGCTTTGTTTTGGTCACGTAAACGCTCTCAACTAGGAAGTCGGAGGTCACCAAACCCAATCATTCCCATTCACCAGCTGCCTGAAAGCACCACATCTTTGGACCAATGTTGTTGTATAATAATGAGCCAGAGCTCTGGTTTACCTTTAGAACAAGCAGAGTGAGCAGGACAGCCGCACAATGAGAGGACCTCTGTGCCAGAAGGGCGGCGCTGTGGAAGTCGACGAAGCTGTGTGGTTGGGACCACAGCTAAACAGTGCAAACAGGTTATTCAAGGTTAATCAGAGCCAGACGTTTTATTACCGTCACACCAGTGAGGCATTTTTGCAGTTATATGCTGTGTTCGTACTTCCCTCAGTACACAAACAAAGAGTGCTCTTCCATGTTAGAACTTTTTACTTGTGTAGTGCAGGAATTTTGACAGACTAGTGTTGTTATTAAATCTCACACTGCTGTTCTGACAGGAAATAACCTCATCATGTGAACACATCACCCGCCAAAATATCTGCAGCTTAAATTATTTGACCCAGAAATTAACATGTTTTCGTGGGGAACCAAGCTCAATAAACTCACTGATTAATCTGTCCAGCAGTGAAAAATAAACTTTTGTGAGGTGTTCAGGAACAGCTGCAGCCTCCTCAGATGCGTTAATTTGAAAATTCTTTACATCGATGGTCCCGCTCCCTTCTTCTACGGAGCCAAGATGGCGACCGTTTAGGGTGGAAAGTGTCCAGCGTTTCACAGTTCCTTTTTTTTTGGACCGTTTTGAGTGCATCATCCTGGTACTTGCAGTTGACTGCATGTTTCTATACTTGACAGTGTGAACGCACTTCTGTACTCAAAACAGTGAGAGTTAGTACATAAGTACGCCTTTTGGAACGCAGCATTAGTGTCAGTGGACGCAACACTTTTTTTTCCTATTTCACTCTTTACCTTGGAAACACACGAGGAGGCTCGAGACAGGAAGCAGAGCTGCAGGACAGACGTCGCCAGTGACAAGAAGGCCAGCAGGAGCTGAAACCAACGATGCCACTGATGCAGATACTGAGCACGCTCAGTGGCTACAGACCACAGCTCCCCAAACAAGATGAGCAGAGCGCAGACGAGAAGAAGAACCTAAAGAGAGTGAGATAATTGAGTGCTTATTTCTGCTGTTTCCAAAAGGACTGTATTGTCCGTCTGAAAGGGTTACAGGGTTTGTTACCGTGAGTGCCACCTGAAGGTCCGGTCCCGAGGAGGATGAAGGGACGAGGAGGGGATGGATGGAGAGGAAAGGCGTGACCCCTTGTGTCTGAGCCCACACTAGTTGTACAGACACACATAAAAATAAACCAGACTCTCTGTGGTAGTGTGTGAAGTCTATGGAAAGAGTTTTAAACCTGAAATAAAAATGGGATGAAAAAAAGAAGAAGCACCAAACCAAAATTAATATTCGTAAAGCAGTTAAAGCAGACATTTATAAAAACAAGATGATTCTGTGTCTCAGAGAAAATATGTAAAATAGTTTCAAGTAATCTATGTGAAAAAATATTCTACTCCATTTGTTTTGAGAAGAAAACAAAATTGTATTGTTTTGGTTTTTTGGCAGGTTTTGAATGCAGTGACACGCCTCGCTATTTCCAAAAGAGTAATTCGGCGTGTAACGAATGGAGGTGTTACTCATGCCGCTGTGACAAATCCACTTACTGCTTCTTGCTCTTGTCTGCCAGCTGCAGTTCAGCCAGGAGCTGCTGTGTCGTGACGCTGTCGCCTCCCAGCAGAAGGTCAGCCGCCCGGGCATCGAGCGTGCGCGTTCCCTGCAGCCGCGGCAGCCCGACAAGGTGCAACATGGGGTCGTGGTGCAGGTGTGGCACCAAAGAGTGGCTGATCCACTGCTCTGCATCTGACCAGCTGGATGGAGAAAGAGTGGACGTGAGTTTGTGGCTGTATATGTCAGGGAAATGTCCAAAATGTTTGCGCTGAGTGGCATCTTCAATCAGTGTCATAAACACGTATTGTGCTTTTCTTTGAAGCAATAATAATAATAGTAATACACTTTATTTGTATAGCACCTTTCATACAGGAAATGCAGCTCAAAGGGCTTCGCAGCAAGAGAATTAGATGCAGTGTTTTACATAAAATCAGATATAAAGGAACATTTAAAAATATAGAAAAGAAATGAGATAAAACAGATGAAATGCATAAAATTTAATACAAGTAGACTTGATTTGGTCGTTCTCTAGGATTCAATTTATGATATGAAGTCGTGGAAACAGCAGTTGTAGCAGTTGTACGTCTTGTGCACTTTTCTAGAACTTTACTTCACACAGTCTATAATATTAATACACTAGAGATGAAATCTCCTTTTCTCCTGTGGTCTTAGTAAATTATTGAAGGTAGACTCGTCAGTGTCCCTCCAGGTTTCTGCTAAACCTCGGTTAAAAACTCACACAGGTCCAACCTGTTCGTACATACTAAAGTTCCCTTTTCACTTACATATCAGTCTTTTTAAGTTTTATCAAAATAAATATAAAATGAGCAATATGCATTTCAAAGGCGCAGTAGTTGAAGAGCATGCAGGTGTGAGAGAGCTTCAAGAGTTGCTAGTTAAAGGCTGATGTAAAGAGATATGTTTTGAATTTTCTTTTGAAAGTATTAACTGAGCAGTTTCCCTGATATCGAACAGTTAGTTTGTTCCACAGCTTTGGAGCATAGCTGACAAAAGCTAAATCCACAATTTTCTTTCGGCCGTTGCTGAGAACCTCCAATAAACCAGCAGCAGATGATCTCAGTGTTCTTGAAGGCTCATAATTAACCAGAGAGTTAGTGATGTAACTCGGTCCGAGCCCATTAAGAGCTTTATATGTGAGGAGGACCTTAAAGTCAATCCTGTGTCTTACAGGCAGCCGGTGCAGAGCAGCCAGAACTGGACTGATGTTCTCTTCTCTTGGTTCTGGTTGATACTCCAGCTGCAGAGTTTTGGATGAGCTGAAGTCTCTCTGTTGTTTTCTTTGGTAGGCCAGTAAAAAGTGCATCACAGTAGTCCAGTCGGCTAGAAATGAAGGCATGAATCAACTTTTCAGCATCTGTGATTTATAAACAGCTGCACCTTGGCGATGTTTCTCAGGTGGAAAACATAAGTTTTGGTCACCTTGTTAATGTGGGCCTTGAAACTTAGATCTGAGTCTAAGATTACACCCAGACTAGTTACCTCTGATCGTACCCACGGAGTTAGATGCCCCAGATCTTTTTCTACGATTTCTCTTTTTGTTTTGGACTGACTAGGAGGATTTCTGTTTTATCCTCATTTAATTTGATGAAATTATATCCCACATTCACCCGCTGCTTTAAATACTCCACCACATGTATTTGAATCCACAGCTGTAGTCCCGAGTGAATAGTTGCTCCAGTTTGTTTAAGTTTACTTAAAACTACAATCGTCATCTGTTTTACAAAATCACTTGCGCTTCTGGCGAACAAGAGACACACCAGTGGAGTTTTGGTTGGTTGACAGTAACAAAACCACATTAAAAATGGAAACTGTATCCTTACTAGAGCTGATCGCTGCCATCCTAGAAAATGCGTCTTATTCCACCACATAGTGGATTCAGGTGATTTTACAATAATGAAAACATAATTATGAATATTTGATTTTGTTTCTGCCAATAGATCCCCTTAAAGCACCCACAATGAACCAACAAAAACACAGTGCACGCTTATGTTGGACCAAAAAAGTCATGTGCACACCCAAAAAGCCCAACCGTCTACTACTACTGTCTTGGCTGGAGCGTGTCTGTTGCATGTTGTAGTGCGTTAACAGCAGGAAGCTGCTCTTACTCTTTGAGTGAGGTGAGGTTCGGAGAGCCCAACGGTGCCGTGTGAAGATGTCGTCTGACGGCGGAGTACAGCAGCCTGCCCTGCCTCTGCTCTACTCTGTCCTGGTAGTTCACCATCAGCACCAGCAGCAGAAACAACAGCTGACACACACATTGCTGCAGGAAAGATGCAGAGGAAAATAAAAAAAAAATACAAATAAAAGAGACAGGTGCCATTAAATGTTTTTCCCCAGTTTTATTCTCACCCTCACGAGTGACCGCAGAGCTCGGACTTTGCGGGCCTCCTCTTTGGCCTGCAGCAGCCCGAAGCCACATGGCGCTCGAACCTTCCCACTTTGCTCTCCAAACGCCCTCACCACAGCGGTCTCCCGAGCCAGCTGCTCCTCCACCTCTGGATCCACCGGCCTCCACAGCGCTGTGTAGATCAAGGCCTGCGCACACACCTGAGCAGGAGAAGGAGGGGATTCAAATCAAAGGAATTAATCCAGCAAAGATCTAAGAAGCGAGTTAATTGGACCACATGTTTTGAACTCGCCTTGAGAGGTTCCAGCAGCAGAGCAGAGGTGAGAAAGGCAGAGAGAGTCGACACCAGCCACATGAGGACTACTCTTCTGGAGAAGAAAGCACCGTAGAGTCCCACCACTGCCAGGCAGGCTCCCAGCAGCAAAGCCACCAGCGGGTACATCACACACAGCACCCAGGGAGGGAGCAGCCGGCTGGGCCGACCTCGAGCAACACCTGCAGGGCGGGGGGGGGGGGATCCAGCAACAGATACCTCAGACACTGTTCACACCAGATGGGAATAAATAAGACAGGACTATGGTTATTGAAGATAACAGAAATTCAGATCTGATTTTTAAAAGGTAGCCCACATCCACATTAAGTCAGCTGCACTCGACACTATGTTCGCAATGGAGAATGCATGAAACAAGCGAGGAGAGGAGTTGAAAGATTTACTGAAAGAAGAGAAGAAATGTTAGAAACAGAAATGAATACCTCAAACAGTTAGCTGAAAGTAAAGCTAACAAACAAGCGAGTAACAATTAAAAAAGAATTAGCTAAAAGAAATGAATAATTGCTCTGTTAAATTCAGATAGTTCCAAAAAATGTATAATGGATAGGATCCTTTAAATCCTGATAACTGAAATACAACCGTAGTTAACAAAGCAATTGAAATGTTTAGTTAAAAAGAAATAAAGTGATGTAAAATGTTTAGCTAAAAGAGGAAGAAAGGTTTCAAATATATAGCTGAAAGTAATTGATAAACATTTAATACTGTTATGGACAAAAAGTTCAAACTTGCATTTAGCCTAAATCAAAGCTAAAAGTGTTGAATAAAAGAATGAATGTTTGAAACAGACGGAGTAAATCAGGCGTCTCCAACCTTTTTGTCTCCGAGAACTACTTTGACAACATGAAAGTATCCGAGAGTTACTCATGTTTCCGAACATTTATTCACATAGCTGAGCACCACCCAAACCAGCTGAATAAGCTTAAGATAAACAGTTGAAAAGATAGAATCTTTGGTCCAGATCTGTCTACAAGCCACATCATCTTCTCGCCCAGTCACGACCAACTGTGGGATCATTTGAAAAACCACCTTGGGTTGACTGTTGTCCCCGAAGTTCAGGCCAAACCTGACACAAGCTCATAATGCGTTTAAGCCAGATCAATGTTTCATTCTTAATGCAGATGAGAAGACCAACTTGTAACTGATCCGTGCCGGCCTGTAGCTGCTTCAGGTATGAATCCACATCATGGCCCCGAGCCATTTGGGCATTTGGACGACGGAGCAGATTTGTTTGCTATTCTGGAACCAGAGCTCACGGTGATTTAATGTTACTGTGAGAGCAGGTTGTCTCGGGTAGATGTTATGATATGTTCAGTTTTACTCTGCCTGACAAACAAATCCACTTATATATATATATTATTATTATATAATGAATAGCTTTAAATAACATCCAATTTTTTTTAATGAATTCATAAAAATAGAATAAAAACATGTACATTCAATGAAGGGGAACCTGGGTGTACATCTAACGAGGAAAAACGTGGCCTGGTACCTATGCGGGTTGTAGAAGAGGAGCGTGTGGAGTCAGGAGAAGGGCTTGGCAGGAAGGTGCTCGCCACCGAGTCTACAGAAAGTAAAGAGGGACACTTGCAGAGTCCTGCATCGTACAGAGAGGCATACGACTGAAGGTCCGGCTTGCTGATCACCGCTCCACACGTCGACTTCTCTTCACTCCGCTCGGACCAGCTGCTGCAGGAGGTGCTCGGCCTAAAAAAGGACCAAAATCACAGCTTTATAAAATGTCCTCGGGAACACAGAGCAGCGAGAAGGAGCGGGCGAGGCGCTCCTTACGTGGTTGAGAAGGAGGACGTGGTTCTCGGGGAGTCCCGGCCGCTGTCTGAGTTGCTGGTGGTTGCATCTGCTGCTGCTATACACATTAGCAGGTCCTCCTCTGGCACCAAGCACAAAAAAAAAAAAATCAACAATCAGACCACATTTGGAAGATTTTTGACTGACTAACTTCAGCATGGAAGCACACCCGTTAACTGCTGGGTACAGGAGATTTCTCATGAGTAATCAACCCTGATTTCCCTTCAGGGAATTAGAATTTCTCACCGGACAGAGTCAGAAGTGTTGTCAGATTGTAGTTGTGAGCTTTGAGAGACTTCTGGCCCGGTTCAGCAGGAGAGTCGTGAAACCTGGAAATGTCCTCTGAAGGGGAAGACAGAAGAGCAGCGGGAGAGACAGGGGACACAGGTGAGGCCAGGCGGAGCTGCATCAAGGCCTTTCTCCGCCTCAGCTGGCGTGTAGGACCGTGCGTGGGTGAAGCCTTGCAGAGGTCGGGCGCTAAGGTTATCTCGGTGGGGAGTGAACCCGCCGGCAGATTGAGGAGGCTGTCGCACGACGGCCACGCTGCTACGTCTTCCTCTCCGTCCGTCTGAGGCGCCAAGCCAGAGGCAGCCCAGAAGTCGAGGATGCTGGAGCCCAAAGCCTTGCTCTCAGGGAACTAGGAACAATCACAGGAACACTTACTGAGAATATGATTCAAAGACATGAGACAGCAGCAGAACAACAAGTATGAGTGCGAGTGCGAGTGTGTGTGTGTGTGTGTGTGTGTGTGTGTGTGTGTGTGTGTGTGTCTGTGTACTTACAGATGAAGGGCTGTCCCCGGCTCGGCCCGAGGAATCTGGCAGAGACAGGAAGGAAGGGCCAGAGAGCTCCGATTGGCCGAGGTAGACGTCCATCTCCACAGAGTGACAAACAGGAGAGGGAGGGACTGACATGTCCACGGTTACCTAGGTTACAGACACACATAAACACATACGCCTGCAGCCTGAACATGTGTGAGGACACTTAGAGTTAATTATCAAATAAACAAATTGTGATTTTATCGTCTTTTTCTGTTAGTTTTATGCCACGACTACAGTATGAGCCTCATTACAATTTAACAATTGAGAGGAAGAGACTGTTCAAGATTTTGAGAGGCACCAGCCTCATTCTTCAAACTTGAAGCCTTAAAACAACAGATGGCGTACATCTGTAGCCGTAACACAACGTGTCTTATGGCAACACAGAGTTCAGGAGGACATAGTGACATCATGAGAGACCGGATAGATGAGACAAGGAGTTTAAATGGTGAATGAAAAGTCCTTCACAGGTATATTCTTCTTTGTATTGTACTTAACTTATAATTTAATTTTAGTTCTTTAATTAATTGTCCATATCACGTGATAAATATGAGGTGCCCATGAACCCTCTCCTGTGTCGTTTCCATCCGAATATAAGAGTGTTTCACAATCAAAGCTTGACCAACACGACCCTTTAAAGACCTCTAATCAGCAACACACTGAAGACACGACGAAGAACAAAGCACAAGCTGCAAATTTTACACTGTAATCCTTCTTATTAAGTCATTTCAAACTGGTCCGGGACACGTGAACAGTAAAATATATAATAAAGGTGAAACGGGTTGAAGCCGTGTGGAGTTACCTGACTGTGAGCTTTTCTCAACAGAAAGCAGAGGAAACACTGAAGAGGAAACACCAGCGCGGCAACAGTCATCCCCACGGCAACCGTCTCCACGTTAGGCAGCAGGCGGGCTGACACGGGCCCACTTGTGTAAAAGGGACACAAATCTGTTTCATCCTGTAGATCTGTAAAATCGGTCATACGCTGACTAAGAAAATGAATAGCACTTTTTTATTCGCGTCTGTGAGCCGCCTCACCTGAGCCCCTCGGTGCCAACAGCTCCGTACCACAGAGCCCCCAGCGCCAGGTACAGGTGCAGCAGGAGGGCGCTGCAGGTGACCCTCTGACCCCTGGAGAAGGAGCTGTGAGTGGGACGTTCCCATAGCGACAGCCACAGGTGGCGCTCCACCATCCCAAACACCAGCTGGGACGTGAGCACCCGTCTAAACTGAGTCAGCTCCTCCGGACCTGCATATCGAAGGGTTGAAAGATGTCCGAGAAAATGTAACACAGGGATTTTTAATGACATAAAGAAGATGCACATGACAGTCTGTACTGGGAAAGTGACGTTTCTATTTGATACATCATCAAGTCTCCTCACTCTCCAGCATGGCGGCACATAAGCAAACAGCGTTTTCATGTTTGCAATGGTGCTCAAACTACGAGGTGTTCAGAATGGAGAAATATTTGAGACAAACAAGACAGTGTGACAGTAATTAGCCAAATAACAAGCCAAGAAAATGTGGCTGTTCACTTGAGAACAGATGTGCAGCGCAATCAAGGCTCATTGCAGCAGTTATAAGACTCAAATTGACTTGTGCATCTTTCTTGCGAAATACCTGCATTTGTTCTCTTTTGCACAGATTGTTTTCGTTACTGTTCTAGCAAAGCGAATGCACATTTTATTTTTCCGTATTTTTGAATAATCACGCAGACCTGCAGAGAAAATTTGTGAGCTTTATTGTTATTGTTGTCGCAAAGTGATTGCACATTTTATTTTATTTTTCTCTTTCTTTGAAAAATGGACTGATGGAGCAGTTTAGTGAAACACAAGAAGTGTTTCGATGAAGTGAAAGTTGCTTTTTACACATCGGCACAGCATAAATTACTGAGAGCAAGGTGAAAGGAGAGATTATGATCTTGATGTGATTTCAGTAAAAGTAAAACTTTTTTGTGACCGTTTTGTCGGGGTGAGGAGGGCATGACATTTTTCTCTCCTCCAAATGACCCGCGATGACACAAGAACGTTTGAGAACCACCACTCTAAAGAGCCAAAATGGAGAGCTACATGTGTTTATTTCTCATTTGTAATCACTAACTGTTCTTCTGAAATAGCCAATCGAATGATACGATTCTCTTGCAGCGTGGGAACTGAAAGTGATGTGTTTATGCTTACACGAGGCCAGAACTTCCTTCTCCACCGTGCCGTTCCTCTGGTTCTCCACGGAGAGCCAGTCCTCCAGCAGGAAGAAGAACATGTGGTCTGTCTGAGGGTCCCACACCACCACGTGCTGAACGTACCACGACGGCGACAAACCTGGGTTTAACATGCAGGACATGCAGCCATTTTCATATTCAGACGGCGCATAGTATCAAGTGGAAGAAATATTTAGATACTTAAGTAAAAGTACAACCGTGTAAAAATACTCCAATTCAAGTAAAAGTCCTGCAGGAAAAGTGAAGTATTAGCAGTGAAATGGAGTTAAGTTCTGATTTGGTCCCTCTGACTGATATATTATCATATATAACATTATCAGATGATTAATAGTGAAGCATCAGTGTGTCAGCAGCATGTTACTGTTGTAGCTGCTGCGGGTGGAGCTGCTTTATATGCAATTTTATATCCAGGGACAGCAGACGCTGAGAAAGGAAGAAGAAACCGAGTTCTAATTCCAGTTTTTGGACTTTTTCTCTCATCTTTTAATTTTGGATCATTGGAACATTTATTGAAATGAAACCATGGGAGAAGTTTAGAGGGAAAAATCTCATCATTTGTTGGATGTGTTAACAACTCTGACTCCGACTACACACTGCTGTTTGTGAGACCTCAAAAAGACAAACAGGTTGTCAAACACCCGAAGAATTTCTTGTACTTTTAGAACTTGTTATATTATCCACTGTTCTTCATCTGAAAAACTGCCAGATAACTGAAGTGGAGTTGAAAGTATGAAGTAGCATCAAATGGAAATACTCAATTAAACTACAAGTACCTCAGAATTATACTTGTACTTAAGAACAGTATTTGATTAAATGTATTCAGTTACATTCCACCATTGATCAAGTGAGAAGGTGAGTTTAATATGTAGCTCACTGACATGGCTGTGGATGACCCACACACACACACACCCACACCCACCCACACCCACCTCCCACACACACACCCACACCCACACACACACACACACACACACCTCCCACACACACACACACACACACACACACACACACACACCTCCCACACACACACCCACACCCACACCCACACACACACACACACACACACCTCCCACACACACACACCCACACCCACCCACACCCACCTCCCACACACACACCCACACCCACACCCACACACACACACACACACCCACCTCCCACACACACACCCACACCCACACACACACACACACACACACACACACCTCCCACACACACACACACACACACACACACACACACACACAGAAATCTGGTGCAGACATGTTCATTCCAGGTGTTATTTGCCTGGATTGGTTCTGTCTTTTAAAATATTATTCTTACTTAGAAAATTAAGCAAATTATCTGAAATAATTTCACTGTGTCTAAAACAAACGTGTATTTTTTTTTTTAAATGATTTGATTTTATGTGAATTTGATCCTGTAAGTGGAGATAAAATTAAGATAATTCCACTAATATTTTTCTGCCGATACCTGTGTTGTCATGCCAGATGCGTATTTTCCAAACTTCTCCCAGGTTGTCGTCGGTCTCCAGGTGAAACTGGTCCAGGCTGCCGCGCTGAAAGGCTGCGTCCCTCTGCAGATGGCGAGAGCCGCTCTTGTTCACACCGTACAGGCTGATGCCAACATGTGCTGTGGTGCCTGGTGGGTGATGCCGCAGTATTAATCATGTGTAATCACAGGTTTCATAAATTAAAAAATGAATCGTTGTATTTTTGCTTTCAGTTTTCATTCTCTAACATGTCCTCGGCTGACCTGCCCCGGGCCTCCACCCAGTCTTCACCAGCACTCTGTAGTGGTACAGCGCCGCTCGGCCGCACAGCGGGACCTGGCTCAGTCTCAGGCTGTCCAAGTGGTCCAGTTTGTGGGCGATGAGCCCAACCAGCAGGTGAAGCAGAACCAGGACAGCACACACGATTCCCACCACCATGTTCCGCACGGGTCCTCCAGACTGCAGACATACAGTACAGTAATGTCATGCACAGAGGAACACCATGATTGTCAAATATATGTTCTGTAACACTTTATGGTAACGGTACATGAATTATCATGAATTCATGCATTACTTCATGCATTAATACCTCATGAGGCATCAAGAAGTAATATGAGTTCAAACTCTTTCATTCATAAACCCATGCATGAACAAAACATGAATTAAAGCATTCACTAAGGTGATCAATGATTATGACTTATTAAGCATTATCATGATGAATTCTTTGCAAGAAACTTTGGGCCAATTTTTGGGTCGGTCCATTAAACTGCAGGTTACTATGAATAAGACATGAACACAAAAACTCAGACATCAAAATAATGTATAAACATTTGTTCTCATATTAATTGTTCTTGCACATTCTATCTTCTAGTACAGATCAAATGTTCACCACATCACGTTAAGGGCCACAAATATGATCAACTCACGAGTAACTAATGCTTATTAGTGAGTGATGATGTCATGATGTGCTGCAGAGTTTGGTTCAGTGGTCCACATTTTTTTGCAAACAATTGATCATGATCATGCTTAATAAGTAGTAATCATTGAGGCATTAATCCCTTTAGTTAATAGTTCATTAATGTGTTGTTCATGCATTAGATCACGAATGAAAGACTTTGAACTTCCTGATGATTTCATGCGTTATTAATGCATGAAGGAATACATGAATCCTTGATGTTTCATTCACCTTTAAGTGAAGTGTTGCCATGTTTTATGTGTATTGTATCGATGTTACTAAAATACTTGCGATTCTTTGTGTCGTGACATACCGGTGGCAGCAGCACGACGGCCCCGGGATGAACGAACAAACTGGCCCCGAACATGGTGAGGTGCCGGGTGAGGCAGTGCGCCGCGCGGAGTGTGCTGCCCTCCAGTGGCTGAAGACCTTCGCTGCTCCAGCGCCTCTCCTCCACGCTGTAGTACTGGCACAGAGAGCTGAACACACACACCGACACGTGGACCGGACCGCCGTCGAGCAGAGAGGAGGTCAGGTTGACAGAGAGAGGCCTGTCTGTCCCATTCAAACTGCGGCGGAGGGAAATGCATTCACGTGAAAGCCCATCGTTATTCATCAGAGCAATCAGAGCATGGAGCTGCAGAGAAGAGCTGTGACTCACAGTGGAGACAGAAAGATGGTTTCCTCTGAAGAGGTGGCCAGAGCGGAGAGAGCGAGCACCCACTCTCTCACCAGGGAATGCTGGGATGCATTAGTCCACGGCACTGTGGAGCTCACTTCTGTCTTGACATGTCCCAGGCTCACTGGAGTAGCTCCTGGAGATGTATAATGCAGTTTGAAAAACAGCCTTTTTATAAAAATACATAATTCATACAGAAACTTACGGATATACAGTGAGGTTAATAAGTCTGACAATCCTTACCATGTTTAAGATTTAATTGATATAGGGCAGCCCTCTACTCATTTTTTAAAATGCTTTCTTTTTAATTCTATGTGACAAAAGCTCAGAGGTGAGGCTGTCATTCGTTATGAATAACATGTCAGTCACTCTGTAACTGAAAATTTCTGACTTTTGCTGCCTGCTGTGGTTGTCAAGTCCAACTGATTTACCAATTTTTACAAAGAAAAACTCTAAGAAAGTATAAAATAAAACACAATTCTCTTCTACTCAGAATTATCAACATTTGGCTTAACGAAGCTTTTTAGCGACTTTCAGCTTGTTGTTTCGCTGTCCGGCCCCCAACTCTACCGGTTCACTCTCAAAGCTCTCATCATGTCTTTTTTGGCCACTGGTGGAACTTGTTTACATTGAAAAAGCTCTAAAACCTCACTGTGTACCAACTGTACAGCGCCAAACAACAGGTTAGCAACCAGCTGGTGAGGACAGTGGAACATTATGCGCCAACGAGCATTATTGAATTTGCATTCTCCAGGTTAAGAGTGTAAGGCTCCAAATGAATGATAATGTTGCTCTATCGTGATGTAAATCAGGACTGTTTACTAACGAGTTTTGGCTTTGCTCCCCCAAGTTCCTAAAATTGGTCACTACAGGTTTAAAGGAAAATATGATAAAATGTATTCTAAGAATGACATCAAAATTTGACAAAATTGGTTGTGTGTGGTTTTAAAATATATATCAACGTATTTATGATATTTAAAGCAGCACTTTTGAGTTTGACATTGCCTATCAGTTATGTTTTGGCCTCCTGATGAACGAATGAATGAATTGTAGGGTGTCGTCACGTTGCAGGCTATAAAAGAAAAAAGCAATGAGCTGACTAAAGGACTCTAGAGCTCTACGAGTGACACTTTTCTCCACATGCTGCTATGAAAATTTTGGTTACTGCACTATTAAACCCCTGTATGTACAATTTGAACATTTCTTACTGGGTGACTGCAAAAAACAAACAAACAAGGTTGTCAGTTTTTTTTGTGCTAAAAATGTCGAGCTGTGGTAAGTGTATAAAAAAAGAGAAATTAAATGTAAGAAATAATGAATGCTGAAGATGAGGGGACAGGTAACAGGATAGATTTAGAGAAAGAAAAAAAAAATACTATACCTGAAGTCAGGCTGAAGTTGAAGGAGACGTATAAACCTGCATTTTCATCCAGGTCATCCACAGCTTTCACTGTGAAGTTCAACCGTCCTTCAATGGGGAGCGCTACAGTCAGACACGTCCCGTTCCCGGCTCCGCCTCCTCTCCCAGCTCCGCCCCCGTCACTTTGTTCTACAGGGAGCTTGTTGGGCAGGGTGACCCGGATGGCTCGTTCAGGGTCTAAATCCTGGATGTGTATGGGCTGACCCTGAGGAGTGGTGAGCTCCATGGCAACCAGAGAGGTGGAGATCGGGGGGTCGGCAGCAGTCAGCAAAGGGTTGGAGTCTAGTGCTCCATCCAGACCAAACAACACCTGCACCACCTCGGACCGCTGACTCTTCAGGTGAGCAGTAAGAGAGGCGGGGATGTGAAACTGGCATGGGTGAGGTGATAACTGAGAGGGGGCGATCCGGTTCTGGGTGGACCGGTTTGACTGGTGAGCGCAGAGGAGGTCAGAAGGGTCTCCTTGAAAACCAACCGTGTTGATGTAGTTGGTGGAGAGAGAAAAGGGCTCCTCGCCGGGAACATGTGAATGCATCAGAGTGCGCATCAGGGCTCCGGCATGGCCCAGCGCTGACAAGGCGATTACTGAAGCTGCCTTCAGACTGCCTGAGTAGGCCGGGTCAGAACTGGAAGCACTGACGGACTCAGACGCTGCAGCCAGGGTGCTACCTGCAAACACAGAGAATGTTTGGTGAATTTCAACCAACCAACAGTGACGTCAACCATCGGTTTGTGAACGGCCGTTATGAAGCCACGAGATCGGATTTTGGACGTCGCCATCTTGCTAGTCCCAATCGGTTTGGAGCCAGTAGTAACCATATTTGGGCCAGCTGGAGGGGGGAGCGAGCGGGGGATCTGACCTGATCTCATTGGAACCCCGTCAATTCTATGTCCCGCCCACTGATAGCTGTAGCCTGACTGCAGCACAGGCCTGTCAATCAAACAGACATGCACCCAAAAACAAAGCTTTTTGAAGCTTATTTTATTGTTAATGACGGGATTATTTTCAGATGGACGGCCAGAACACTAATTTGGAAGAGTGAATTTAGCAAAAGACATCCAAAAAAACTTGTGGAAACATTTTATTGACAGAGAATTTCATGACAGAAGTTGAATGGGAGTCCATGGAAACCGGTGCTTTTTGGAGCCAACCTCTACTGGCACTCAGTGGTATTGGAGTTTAAGGCACTTCTGCATTGGCCTAATTTTTCAGAGCCGAGAGCTACGTCCACTTTTATTCTATTATTTACGATTTTACATCATTACATGATCGTTGCATGCAGGAAATGTTGGATGGTCGGTACCTATTACATTAAGGATGTTTCTTCCTGTGTCGACGGCTGGCAAAACAACAGGACTCGTCTGTTCCTCCACCACACGGATCATCTTCCCCACAGCTTCCAGAACTTTCTCCTGACAGCTCTCACACAGCAGCTCACTGGGAACAGCCTGGAATACAAAAGGAAACACACGACACGACACGTCGCCTCATGTCTGTATTTGCATGGTATCGTGGGATTTCTTATACAAGGGTCGACTAAAGAGTTCAGATGCAGCTTCTATTATATGTGAATGGAGTGCAGCACAGTGATGTGCACGGAGGAGGGAGAAGCTGCAATCAACGGTGGATCTGACTCAATCTGATTGGAAACTCGACAACAGTATGATGTCCCGCCCGCTAGTAGCGAAAACCTGACTGCACCACAGGTCTGTCAATCAAACAGCTTTTTGCTTTTTGAAGCTTATTTTCTAATAAATGAAAGGATTATTTTCAAATGCACCACTAGAAAACTACCAAGAAGGAGTGAAATTAGCGATCATAAAAGTGTAAACTGTTTATTGACTTTGTATTTCATGAGAGAAGTTGAGCCCAAGTGTTTTTGCAGTTTACGGCACTTTTACATTGGCCTCATTTTTCAGACCGGAAAGCCAGGTCGAGTTTTATATACAGTCTATGGCCACACTCAACAAAGACCCTGGAAATGCTTCAGAAAGCCTACAGCAATTAAGCAATGAGCCGTGCGAAATGTTTTGTGTCACTTTCACATTTCAAAAGGGGCAGTTTCACTGTCCAAGACCGGAGGAGGCGCATCAGGTCAGGAACACAATCAGGCGGGTTTTATTTGACATTTGTTGCTGGTTGATGTTGCCCGGCGAGGTGTTTCCCTCCACTCCCAGTCTTTGGGCTAAATGCAGGTAAAATGCTGCTGGCTGGAGCTAAATATTTAACAGACAGCTATTGATTATATCGATGGGAATCAAGAAGAGAAAAATGGAGTTGTGCTTTCTCACGGTGGACTGGGACAGTGCTGAGCTGATCTGATCAACATTCAGCAGGGAGGACACGGGGAGAGAGGCCAGAGCTCGGGTCACGTTTTCACGGATCTCCCTCCTGTCCAGGAGTTCCTCGGCAGTCCGTCCAAACTCCATCTGTTGGCAAAGGGGAAACTCATCATGCAATATTTTGAGCAGGCGTCCATCATAATCTTCAGTTGTCTTGTGGAAGACATCAGTGAGATCGTTATCATTTCATGCACTGGAATATGAAAATACAACACTGACACACCACCTGATTGAGCTTGCTGGTGAGGGCAATAGAGTATGGGATGATCTCCTGAGGGTTGCCATGTTGGACTAAAGCCCACAGTTCTGTCTGGCGCTTGTTTCTGAGCCGCCGGCTGGCGACTTCATCCACTGCAGGATTTTCAACTGTCAGCGTCCTGGTAAACGAAGGAATCAGGACTAAATTCGCTAAACGTAACCAAGATGTTAAAGCTGATTGGTTCTTAAATTAGTCTCCTGACTTGTGTCCAAGTGCAGTGGCTGGTAAAGCACAAAAACAGACACCTATGCTGCTTATTTTGCACCAGTTGCCTGGAATCTTGTTTTGTTTACCTGTTCATAGCAGTGACCTTCAACCCCAGATGGTCCTCGACCAGCAGAATAACTGTGATGACTGACATGTTTTTTTGTTGCCCAGGAATTCCCATAGGAACCAGGCTTCTGATCGTTGACCGAAGCCCCCTCAGGAGAAGAACACAAGACAAATCAAACCGTGTAAACTCCCATGAATAAAGGCTTGAACTTGTCAGGAAACAAAGGCAAACCTTACTCATGAATGCAGTTTTACACTTTGTCTGTTATATGATTGTAATCGGAGTCCAGTATTCACCTGTAGAGAGTGAGCACAGGGCACATAGCGCTGAGTGGGCATTGTGCCACCTGCAAGGTATAGATCAGCTGAGAGGTCGGGCTTTCATCATGTCGCCATCCTGCCAAAAGAGAAGATGTTTGGAAGACACAGTCAGATACAGCAACAGTGGAAGAAGCATTTCATATTCTGTCTTGTTAAAGACATGTCAATGCAATTTGGATGTTACAGCACCTCTGCTGACACCACATTGTTACCTGAACAGTTGTAGGTGACCACCGTCTCCAGCAGACGTATATCAGACTCTGGACTCAGATCACATCGGCCGCCGTGTGGTGGATTGTTTAACTTTATCGTCAGGGTGGCGCTGCCCCATCGCCCGCTGCCAGGATGGGATACATTGAGGGTAAATGAATAACTCTGACCTGGCTGCAGGACACCTGAACGCATCACCAAGTTAGGAGAATGTGTTCCTGTAGAGGGTGCGACCTCATCAAGGTCAAGGGTCAGGCCGCTCTGGTCCTCAGCTCTCCATTTGTACTGTGTGAATAGAGCAACATAATACTGAGTGTTTTATTATCTGTGTACACTTGTATATTTCAATAACCATTATATGAATATTTTATCTGCACATTACATGCATTTATTGATGAATATTTATATTTTAGGATTCTGTAATTCATTTATTTTCATTGTAAATTGTTATATTTATTTTATCTAATGTTCTCCGACACTGTTCGTTTAATTATGCCGTTGTTGTCTTTGGCCAGGACATGCTTGTAAAAGAGATTTATTTTTTATTTTTTTTATCTCAGTCAGACTTTTTCTGGTGAAATAAAGATTAAGAAATAATAAAAACTTGATTAAACTTTATAAATAATTAATCTAGATTAAACTGTCCAATCACAAGTACATTTTATAAGCAGATGAACATAAAAATCAACATCAGAGACTCAAATCAAAGCACCCTGTTAGATTTACTTTCCATTTGTACTACTGTGTTCATTTTCATGTGACAGGTTTTTCAGCAAGGAATTTCCTTATGCTGCAACTTTTGATTTATTCACAGAATTTATTTTCATTAAGTGGATTTTTCTGAAATTTAAGGGTCCGAATATTGACCTGAACCTGGTCATCACATTGTCCACATCGTCCAGCAAGCATGGCAGGGGTGGTGTAACTGATGTGGTGAGTGGAGGCGAGGACAGAACAGGATAAGCATTCCACAGTCACAGGAAGAACTGGAACTTCGCTCACAGTTACCTGAAAGAGATGAGACGTCAATAGGTGCTGTTTCTTCGAGGTCAAATATTTGCCTCATTCAGCTAAGTAGCTTTTTGCTAAGTTCTTTCATAACTGCCTAAATCTCCAATTTGCAAGAGATATCGAACATAACTCCATACCGTCTGGTTGACAGAAGCAGGCGTCCTCCCTTCCTTGTGTACCATGAGGGTGAAAATATAGACTGTGCCTGGGTGCAGCTGAGTGCTGAGTATCGTCATCCTCCTGCTGTTACTCCCAACGGGCTGCTTCACCGAACAAGACTTTTTGGAGTTCTGCAAGTACCGATTTTACTGTAGTAAGACAAGTGTTGCACAAATAATCTATCCAACCACTTGTTGTGCTTTTAATGCTGCCATTATTACTTGTACAATTTCAAAGACATTACAGATAGTTTCTCATCAAGAGGTGCTTACCTCTGCCATGCAGGCCCAGTGATACTGCAGTGTATCCTCTACTCCTGGCTCCATATCAGGGTCATGAGATTCAGACCCATCCAGGACAAGGTCACTAATACTGGGCCAAAGTCTGTGGGAGCCTCCCTTGATGGCAGCTACCAACGAAGAATGGACTACTGTGATGTTGGTTTTCTGTTGAGCGAGTAGAGGAGTTCCTTGGAATGAAACTGTGAATACCAGGCAATAGTGTCCAACATCAAGCATATACTTTGGGAGTAAGAGCGAAGGTGAAGTTGGGACCTCATGACTTCGTAGAATGACTTTGTTCCCAGACAAAATGTTGCCATTGGTACAGCATGACTCTCTGAATATCTCCCACAGATAGGTAGTCTTGTAAACAGAGCAGTTGTTGTCCACACTCGCTTCGAAGAAACTTGGTCTTGACCTGAAGATAGTGGACTGGCTCTGGACTAGAGAGGGCTGTGGGCTGGAACACTGAAGCTCCTCCACCTCCAGTTGTAGCTGGGTGGATGCATGGCTGACACTGTTGAGAGCTTTGACCGTAACACTGTATTTCCCAGGAGTATAATACGTATGATTGACGGCACTTGAGTTTGACACCATTACTTCAGTGGAACCTCCAAAGTCCCAAAGGTATATGACATTACTCTCTTTAATCACTGTTGCAGAAAACCTGACAGCATGTTCAACAAATATTTTCTCTGAATGACAGACAAGTTGGATCGTCTTAATAGGCCACTCAACTGTTAGAGTCTTGTTTACCTTCTGGGAGCAGACTCCATTGCTGGCTAGCACATTCACAGACAACAAACCACTCTCTGATGGAGTAAAGATCACTTCTTGCCCAATGAGCCACTTAGGCTCAAACCTTTCCAAGTGAAATATCCAGGTGTAGTTGACTGGAAAACCACTTCGAACTTCTGCCTTGAACTGGACTCCCTTCAGAGCCTCTAGAGTGGTGGAACAACAGTTTACAAGTCGTAAACCTTGAATATGCTCAGTTACTAGAATACTAGAGGATGCCTCAGCACTACTGACCTGGTTCAAAGCTGTCACTGTGACTTTGTGTTTCCCAACCGGAAGGCTGGATGTGGTCATCTGGCCTTCGATAATATCCTCAGTTTGAGTCCAATCTTTGTTTTGGAATGTTATAACAAAGCTAACATTGCTTCCTTCAGATATTGTTGGAATAAACGTAACTGGTTCCTCAGCGCAGAGGGAGGACTTGCTAATGTTCAGCAGAAGACCTTTGATTGATTCCTGGACTGTGACACTGTGTGAAACCACCTGAAAATTTAACCCATTGGAGACATTCAAATACACCTTGTAGATGCCTGCATGTGGAAATCCGTAGATAAAACTCTGGTTGATGGATGAAAAAAGGTTCTGTTTAACATATTTTACCCTCCAGTTCCAGTGAAGATCGTTTCCCTTGTGGGCGAACCCACGAAAAGAAAAAGAAGCACTTGCATTGACATAAAATGGGTTGTTTTTTTGGTCAATTTGAAAGTCCACCTCTTGGACCTCTTCCTGAACCAAAAACTGTTTGGTGTCGTTACTCTGGCTAAAGACATTCTGAACTGAAACCCTGACAAGACAATGACCGACTTTTGGGAAAGTGTAAAGCAGAAAGGGTACATGTGTCTGCAGAGGTGAAAGATCAGTATCCACATACCAAAGGTACTCCAGGTCTGATCCGGTATCCACAAATACAGAGATGTGAACTCCTTTCCCCAAAGTCACAATGTTTGATTGTGTTGCTATGTGTGCACTTGTTACACGTTCGATTGCCACTAGGGAAACACTGCCGGTAGCCTCACCCAAGATATTGCAGGCTCGAAGCTGGACAGAAATACTGCCAGGAGTTTCAGCTAACACATGAAAAAGCTCTCCATCACCTGTAATTCCTTGGTTTCTTCCACTCTCTGCAGCAAGCCAGTGATAGGAGATGTTGGAGCCTTTGGTGACTGAAGCAACAAACAGCATTTCCTCCTGAGTTGGTGCATATTTCATATTTGTCCAGCTTGGACATTCAATCTTAAGACCCTCTATTCTTTCAAAAACTTCAATTAAAATAGCTGCTTCTCTTTTGCTCACTAGATTCTGTGCTATAACCCTTACTTGATACACTCCTGGTTTGGGGAAGACAAATCGAAACTGATAAGTCCCCTGTTTGGTTGAAGTTATACCCTCTACTGTCCAATGGTAGCTAGTGCTGCTAATCGCACTGCTAATTGCTGTGATAAGAGTTTCCTCTCCTACCACAGCGTAAGGCTGGTTGGTGTGAAGTGAAAGGTCTGAAACAGGAAGTAAAACATTCACTTTGAGGGTTGTAGAGTCCCTACTAATGGCGTTAAATGCTGTGGCGTTGACTGTGAATTGACCCGTCGAGGTAAAGACATGTGACACGTTTCGCCTCTGTTCCACCGGAGAGCCGTCGCCGAAGTCCCACAGCACTGACACGTTGCTGCCAACGCAACTCACTACCCAAAATGATACAAATGTTTTGACCGTCAGTGTGTCACTTTGACTATCATGCGCAACAAAAAGCTTACTCACAGGTTTTTGAATGGAAATATTAGCTTTAGCTGTTTTGTTACTGAATTTGTTACTAACTATGACTGACAGCTCTTCAACACCTTCATCTCGAAATACAAAACACCTCCGAGAGTTTTCTGTCATGGCAGCAACACTTGAGGAGTTAGTCAACCAGTTATATTGGTAACCTGTTATTTGTTCAGGGGAAACTAACACTGTGACGCAAACCTCTTGTCCAACTGCCACAAAGTCCTGTGATGACCACACCGCAACATTAGTTATTGGACTTTGGACATAGATGCTTGTACTAAATGATACAGAGGTAACAGAACTGATCACAGTCAAATGAACGTGGAAAATCCCATGGCTTGGAAATGTATGCACGGCTGTCGACTGCCCCGTCACTACAGTTAAAGGTGAATCGTCTCCGAACAGCCAATGGAAAGCAAGAATGGATATGTTTCCATTCACCAGTGCGGTAAACTGTATGTCTTTTCCACTCATGACGCATTCTGTTGGCAGAACTCCGCTAACAGTCAAACTGTAGATCTCAATGGTGATAGTCTGATGAGCTTGGCTGACAGAATTAGAGACAGTCACTTCAACTTTATAGTTCCCTGGAAACTTGTAGGTGTGGGAGATTGAACCATCTGTAAGATTTTCCTGCAGGGACCCATCACCAAAGTCAATTTCCCACATGAGACTGGTACCAGTGGCAACTGCAGCTTTGAAATCTGTAGCAGACCCTAATTCACTTGGTCCGTTGTAGGTTAAACCTAATCCAGAGATTTCCTCCATAACTACCACCACAAGACAGGCGGTCAATGAAGTCAGGCTGTTGCTGGCACATACTGTGATGTTGTAAACTCCTGAAGATCCAAAACTGTGGCTGACTTTGCGGTGGATGCCTTGGACAGCTTTGGAGCCATCGCCAAAGTCCCATGTGTAAAAGACAGCAAAGGCTGAAGGCTCGGCAAAAGCTTCTAGATGAAAGGGTTTTTTGACGATGCGCACCGGAGTAGAAGGGGAAATGAGGAGGCTATTTAACTGAGGACGGACATTTATCTTCGTGGATGCGTCAGTGTTGTCATGTTGAGTGGAGACTTGAACACGAAGTGTGTAGTCCTCTGGAATGAGCAAACACAGAGAATAGGCATTTACTTTGATGTACTGATAAGTAAGAAGACAACACAGAGTCAACCAGAGTGTTGTTCTTGATACTATGATGTTGCCAAAGTAAGGTGTCGGTGTATGAACCTATGAATAAAAAAGACCAAAATGAGGTCTAAATATATCGCCAAACAAAACATAGATCTGTGTCAAAACAGCAGCAAACAGACACTTTAACTAGCTGACCTAAAATATTGACGGAGATTTCATTTAACGTTGGTTAAGTTGGCTGTATCTTTAACGATTGGCAACCCGCGATGATGTCACCTTTTGAACTGCACTTTTAAACTGTCGATTCTGGTATTTTGGCTGTTGCCATCTTGGTTTTTGGAGCCAGTAGTGACCATATTTGAAAGCTCTGATGGAGAAAGTGAGGACACTATGCCCGCCCATCTACACAGAAACCTGACTGCACTCCAGGGGTGTCAATTTAACCAGCCACACCGCCAAACATAACCTTTCTTTAACGATGAATATGTAAATAATTATGTAATTATTTTAAAAAAGAACCACCTGAACACTGATCAGGAGTGAATTTAACAAATGATACAAAAACAATTTGGGTACAAAAAAAATATTGTCTTTGCACTTCATGAAGCCAAGAAGTTGAAGCTTTTAATGGCAGTTTTTTGGAGCCTGGTGTTTTTTGAAGCCAGCCCCTAGTGGCCCTCAGTTGTATTGCACATTAAGGCTCTTTTGCATTGGTTTCACTTTTTAGCCCAAGAGACTGCGTTGTTATTTATGTACAGTCTATGCTATTTAAAGCACTATTAAATATATTTGACACTTTGATCAATTTGGGCACCAGAAGCATTTTACAAAATAGATAATTAGGCAATCACTCTCCTAATTACACATGCAGCAGATGCAAGAGCAACATTAGCATTCAGCAGGTTCTGTGTTTCTGTTTGTTTTGGTTTGCACCAACTGCTTATGGGAGATATGCTTTGCTTAATCTCCTTAATGCTCCAATATGTTCACCTGATATTTATTTCGTCAATGCTTGTCAGGTGGTGTGCGGTGGGTTTATCAAACCGTGTTAACTGAAAAAGGCTGCTGCTGTTAGAAGCAAAGGTGTTGAGAGTTGAGAGTCGTGGGATGTAAAACTAAGACAATAAGCTGAAAAACAACTAAATTCTCAGTAGAGTTGAGGGAAACTGCAGAGTACACAGTACATGATCCCTCTGTATATATTGCATTTGTGCAGCTTCTATAGTGGTGTGTGTGTGTGTGTGTGTGTGTGTGTGTGTGTGTGTGTGTGTGTGTGTGTGTGTGTGTGTGTGTGTGTGTGTGTGTGTGTGTGTGTGTTTACCTGGGATAGTATAGGTGTGGTGCATTGAGTCCTGGACATACGCCTGCTTCTCTCTTCTCTCCTCGAGCCCTTCCATGCTCTGACACGGAGCCGACTGGGTGTGAACGACATTGTTACCGCCGTCCCCGAAATCCCATCTACATGAGGCGCACGCACATTTTGAATAACCAGACAAGACCTCTGTCTTCTTGTAAAATGTGTATGCCATCCCTATATTCTCTGAGGATTTCTGATGGTTATTAATAAAAGACTGTATATATACAGTATGAGAGATACACTGGAGACGCCATTACCTGATTGTAACTGGAAGGGAGATATCCACTTTGACCCTCACGGTGTAGAGGTGAGCAGCATTTAGAGCTACGACCCCCCCGGCAGACAGGAACTCTGGCTGGGCCAGTGGTGCCATTTCATCAGCAGTCAGGAGGATCTGCTGGCTCTGAGAGCTCACAGGGTTCGACGCCGTCACCTAGCAGAGAGTCATTAACAGATGACTTTACACTGCTTTTTTTTTTTTTAAACCCTTTTTCTCGATTCAACACAAGCCTAAAGCAGAGCGGGCTTAAATCTGGGAACAGTTAAACGTTAAATTTTGATATTAAAAAACATGATGAAAACAAATACTGTGTGAGTAAATTGAACAAGTATCTTACCTGTAGATTATACTCAGCAGGTTTCTTGAACATCACACTGTAAGATTCCCCTTCGTGGGCAAACTTTTCCAGGTAGTCAATCACCCACGTGAAATTTACTGAAGACCCACTCTCCACCGTGGCTGTAAACGACTGCAGTAGAAAACATGACAAATATATCACTGTGACAACCTGTAAGGTGCTTTTTATTTTCATAGCCACAATCCTCTGGAAATATGTCAGCAAAATAATTTACACCATGCTTGCAGCTATAGCTAAACAATGCTGACAATGACTATGCTGCTGTATAGATGTTACTACGTAGTATAGGTTTCTATGGTACAGCGGAGGTTGATGGGAAGACCATTAGCTCTGCAGGTAGCCTATCTGGTCATGAAGTAAAATATCAGGAACAATTGACTTTTGTCTGCCTCATTGTATGATCCAAATCTTCGTCAAAATTTGACGAGTAAGTTTGCTAACTTTGAGGTGGTTGTTGTCGTTTCCTGATGCGACAGGGATTTAAAAAAAAAGGTAACACGCAGGTAGGGGAATGGGAGGAAAACATCAACTGAAATAGTTGGACGATGAAAGGTTTAAACCAAAGTTCTAAATCCAGTAAATCAGACTGTCTAACGGGTAACGTCAATATCTGAACCAAGTCTTACAGAAATACATCACACGGTTAAGTAAAGACATGCAGCTTCCTAATAACCACTAATGTCAACATTTCGGTGGTGCTGGTGGAGAAGACAGAGGATCTCAAAATTCAAGTCTCACATTATCCGGGAACCAAGAATAACTTGACCAGATGTTGTGCCAATCCAATCAGGACTTGTTGATATATTTGACATCATCAGTAATAATGAACTGTCGGGAAAAGTCAGGGGTAGTACAGAATCATTTGTTATAGATTACCTGTGATGTGTCTATGAGCATCCTCGGGCATCCACGAGGCTCCACACTGAGTCCTGTTACCGCCTCGTAGCTGCGCACCTTCACTGTCACACTTTGAGAGCTTTCTGCATCCGTCACACTGATGTTCAACATCTGAGCCCCCGGCGACGGCAACACCAGAGTCACAGCGGAGAACCAGGATTCATGGGTCTGTTTCTTACAGCCAGGTGAGGACTGAACCACCTCCTCAGGGCACGACTGTAGAAAGGGGACTCCGGTCTGGAGCACCGGGGCTGACCATGAGCTCCTGGCTGTTTCACCAAACAAGGCCTTCACCACAATAAGAGTTGGGACATTCATTTGAACATGAATCTGGTTGTTTTCATCCGGCAGGGGATGGATGACATCAAGTCTGAATTTAGAGCTCAGACCAGGATGAGGAGCTGCAGTTAGAGGCCTAATATGAGGGACTGTGGTCGTCTCTGTTTGAAAGTCGTCAAGGATGTCTTCGTGCTCAGTCGCTCCGTGAAGCGTGTCCACATACAACATCCTCAGATCACACACCACTCCGTCCACCCACTTGCTTCCCCGGGGTAGTGACGTGAGGCCTCCCTCCAGCCAGCCTCCCCACTCCGTCCCCCTGAGGGACAGGTAACTCTGGCGCCAAGGGGAGTTCAGAGAGGCATCGCCGTTCAGGCAATGCAGGAACGCTCCCGAGTCGAGAGTGTGTTGTACAGCCACAACATCATCGGGGTACACCGTGATGGCTCGCTTTGGAAGAAGCAGCTATTGCAGACAGAAAATGGCAAAGTGCAGAGATTGAATGTAGCCTGAAATATTCTGTATACAGCAAATGGTCCGTAGTGGCCGCAAAAGTCAACTCACGCTCATCGTCTTCAGTTCGGAGCTGGGGTTTACTCTCAGAGGCAGGTCCGCCACCAGGTGGTAGAAGGGTGGTAAGGCGAGGTACCTCGGCGGTAAAGCAAAGCCGCGGCCCGCCGCCGCCGAGTCGTAGGGGCTGCATGGACTAGCGGTGGGCACACAGGCCTCCAGCAGATGGCACCAGTACTGGCCCACGCTGCAGCCCCCGGTGGTGTTACACAGCGGCACCGCTGAGCAGCAGCTGAATGGATTCAGGAGAGAGCTGCAACCTGGCGGAGGGACGGAGGGAGTATTACCAGCGGCATCGGACACACAGTTAGGGGCGCTCACGGTAAGTGTTGCTCCGTACCTGGAGGTACCAAGTGGTGGTTGGGGTTGCAGTAAGGTCGAAGGATCTGGACGCGGGCCAGAGAGGTGGCCGGGCTGGGTTGTACCACCAGTTCCACTGATACCAGCTGACCTGCATGACTGAACCACAAGCCTGGGAAAAGCTGCATCTGTGGTGGATTACAGGAGCATCACATTGAACACAGGTTGGGTGTCGCTGTTTTAGACCACTGATTCCTGATCTTTTTAGCTTCTAACTGTTATCTACAATATAATATTATAATATATATCTGCAAGCCACGAGTTCGAACAAAAAGTTCTCATTTTGTCACATACTTTTATTTTGATGGAGTCCTGATTATTCCATATTTTTTCTTTCCCTTCTTGTTCATCGTGTAAAAACCCTTCAGATTTATCTTGATTCATTTGGTCAAGAATCAGTGTTTCAGCCTACTAACCTCCACTGTGCGCTGTCCAATGTCTGGGACACTGGGAAGGGGGTGTATCTGGGTGTCAGCGTAGACGCCGGTCATGAGAACCAATCCAGTCAGGTAGCTGTCTATAGACGGTAAAGACTCTGCATGAAGAGGAATAAACCAAAATCACCTCATGGTACCAGGGTTTGGGTCAATGAGAAAGAGAAATCAACAGGAATTTCTTATTAGTACCATAAGTAATCTTCTTACATAACGTAACATTTGACTTGTTTAATGTAGATTAAGTAACTTTTACAGAAATCAAACACATGAATTTCACAGTGGGCAAAAACTCGTGATTGTGCACATGTGAAACGTGTATTTTAGCTCATGGCAAACATGTGATTGTGGAACATTTTCATGGTGTAATGTGTGAAGCCCAGTGTAGATTCCCATGTAAAAACTTTTCCACACATTTTTCCCCATGTTATCATATGTTACGTGTCATACATGTGATCACACGTGGAAAACACTGAGAAACTGTTTTTATTTCTGAGTTAACTTACATGATGTTTGTAACATTACAATTCCTTATTTGAACCCAAACCACGATCTTAGTTTTTGTGCTTCACGTTAACTCAGAAGTGTTTTTCTGAACCTAACCAAGTGGTTTTTGGTGGCTGAAACCGAACACAACTTATTTCCACGCCTGGGCGAAGCTAAATGTGACACTGACACACTATCCTGGAGTGGACTGATGGATCTGTTAGGTGTGATACTGGGTTCCATACAGTATATATACCAGCTCCGCAGAGTACGCCCTGGTGGTTCAGGAGGCAGACAAAGGTCTTACCAGTTACTTCCTTTTCGCAGAGGAAATGGTATCGTCCACCACACTGCGCCGTCCTCCGCCTTCCCCGTGTCCCCAAGTCCATCTGAGTGCACCCCCCCTGACTGTCTCTGTCCTGCCAGGCTGCACTTGGTGGCTTCACCTCCCCAACACGGTCAGGCGCTTCTCCTCCCGATCCCTGCAGCCAAACCCACACGGTGGGTTTCCTATACAACAATAGAAAGGTGACAGTGGATCTCCTTTACAAGACTGAAAACAGAGGAGCAAGACCTGATATGAATGCAGATAGTTCATAAGACTCACACTGGAAACAAGAAATGGAGGAAATGTTGCTGCCCTGGGCCGTCGGCAGATGCCAGATCCCCTCCTGGATTCTCTCTGCATGAATCCCGAGCCTCGAACCACGACGACGTCACGTCAGAGAGCCAATAGCATCGCAGGCCGGACAGGTGGATCTGAGCTCCTTTAGGACAGGTAATGTAGTCTTGGAGAGCAACAGTCAAGAGTCAGCAGACAGCAGGGAGCAGGAGACAAATCGACGACTCAGGAGAATCAGCCTCAAAATATGGGTAAATGAAATCAAAGCGAGGCGGCTCATTCAACTCAAAACCAGCACTTCATTTACTTCAACAGACAAACTGAGTCAGAAGAAATATTACAGGAAAGATGTGTCACATTTAGCATGTTTCCGTTGATCACACACTCTCACTGATATGTTTAATATGGAGAGTTGTTCTGTTGTGTGACTGTGACTTCTGATCCAAACATACAGGATGTTCTCTGTGAAGTGACGTGTGTAACCTGTGTTTTAAGATCTGAAGGACATTCAAAGACGGCTGTCGCAGGAAGGTTATTAGCAGTTGCGGAAGAAATATTCACGTCTTTGACTTACAGTCAGTGAAATTAGAAATACCCAATTCAAAAATACTTTGTTAAAAGTAAAACTCTTCCATTAAAAACTAGAATTACATAGGAGATATCAAAACAAAAATTGTGTAAAGTATAAAAAGTAACGTAGTCATTAGGTAAATAAATGACCTGCTATGATGATATATTAGTGAATTAATTTAGACAATATACTGTATATCTATCTACGACATAAACCTTAATCTGAAAAGTAACAAGTCACTATACTGTCGCTGTTGAATGAATTTAGTGGTGTAGAGAGTACGATACTTCCCTGTGAACTGTTATGGAGTCAATTTATAAAGACAAGAACACAGAAATACAGAAAGAAAAGTACCTCAAATCTGTACTTGGTTGAGGGACTCGAATAAATGTCATTAGATAAAATAATATAAAAGGTAGTCGCTGCTGATACGGTTAAATACATGTAAATATGAATTATTATTAGTATACAGTATACCCTTACAGAACAAAAAAAACCCCGTGAATTTCACTTGATGTGATCTCCTGTTTTTAACCCTCCGCTTTTTAGAGTGTTTAGAGACTTGGACCAGTCGAGTTGGTACAAAGAACCTTTGGAGTATCCAACAAAAGGTCAAAGACCAACAAAGTCGTATTTATTCTCTAAATACAAATTCATCATTTGAGGTTGGTGCAACTGCATGTTTATTGTGCTTAAACATTGACAATAAATATCTTACAACTTGAACTGACCTGCTGCATTCCTTTAAAAAAAAAAAAATCTCACCTGCCGCCGTGCCGATCCACAGCACACAAAGAATCCAGAGCGGTGCCTGTTTCTGTGATGCCGGCGTGGCCGTCATCTTGCAGAGCGAATCACCGTCTCTGAAGGAATAAGGAGCATCGCAGAGACGAATCCGTGGATCCTTCTCATCTTTTTCTCGTCACGACCGCTCGTCTAAAGTTTGAAAGTGACAAGTCTAATCTCCTTTTAAATTCCTCTCGTCTCCGTTCCCCTTCACGCTCCCCTCCACTAAACGGCCTCCTTCCCTCGTCCTGCAGACACACCGTGAGTTACGGCGGTGTCGTCGATTTAAAGGCCTCTTCTCCGCTCTCTGTGAGCGCCTGGGCGACTTCTACTTTGTCTCTCGGCAACAGCCGTAGACGCAGAGTGGTCAGAGGAGGCCAGCGCTGCTCATTACCATGTTGTAAAACCCCTGAAGCTCAATGGGAGCAGGCGGACTCGCTCGGGCAGGACGCAACTTCAGGATCCCAACAGAAACATGTCCTGAGAGTCCTTGTGGTGTTTTGGGTGCCTCACTGTTGCTTTTTTTTTTTTTTTTTATAGTAAGAGGGATCAGTTTCTTCTTGGTACTGAGTTGCCGAAACCTTTTATTTATTTACTTTTTTTTGTCTTGAAATTCTTCGTCCTGCATTGTGTCCTCAGCCTTGTCGTCCCAGCACCAACACCGAGGCCTCGTCACCGAGCCAACAAAAGGCTCAGTGACGCACACGCAAAGACACAGAGAGCGCGCGTTAAAGGCGAGGATGCCATCTGGGTTGCCTGGAGAGGAAACAGATAAAGTTGAGGACAGCGATAAGGCGACCGGAGCTTGGCATTGTCAGTCTGTTGCCATGGAAACTATTGTATTTTTGTCTTTGAGACGTTTTTATTCCTCGTGAGAGCAAACGATTCAGCGAGAGGGAGCTGACATGGTGACGCCCGGCAGAGAATCAATTCCACCTATTTTTCTAGAACTCAATGAAACTTTTCAGTATTTTATACGTTATATGTGTCGAACACATTTCAGAGGAAATGAACTGCTGTCAGCTCTGCGAGGCCAACAACTGCGCTGCTTTTGGATTAACGATAATGTCAGTAGCTATTGGCAGCTTTGAATGTCAGTCATAAGCCAAAGTATTAAAACATTGACATGATAAGTGAAATGTTTGGGGGGGGGTTTCTACAATTTTACAGTGTATTTGTATTAAAATGTACAAAAGTTAGATTAAGTCTAAAATGTTATTTGTTCTTTAGTTCACAGACATTTTTTTCTTAAATTTTTTTTTTTAAATTTAATGACTTCATTTGTTTAAAACAGGACTTTATTAAAGAAAAAAAAGGACCAAAATTTAAGTGATCTTGATGAACAAAGGGTTGCGTTTTAATGTTTTCTTAAATTATTTCACAGTTTAGTTATTTATTTCTATAGTTTACACAATTTGTTCAAATATTGTGATTTCAATGTTTTGAATGTATTCATTATTTTAATCTTAAAAACCGGAGCTTTGATCATATTTTGATGTTGTTTTATAACTTTACAACGCACATTTAAGTTGACAATTTACAAAAGTGTTTTGTTGTCGTTATTGCTGTTCGACAATTTCACCAAATTTGACCAATTGAACACCGTGAAGGTCGACAGATGTTCCAGTGGCACAATTTGCTGCAGCAGTTTCCGGAGCGGTAGAGGGCGGCAAAGCTCCTTCACGCAAAACAGCGCCGAGGAAGAAGGAAACGGGAAGTAGAAGAAGAAGAAGAAGAAGAATGAGGCAGCTGATTGTGACACATCTCAGGTAAAGTGAAACGAAGAAAACATAACGGAGTGGCGTCTTTTCGCTGAAACAACTCTTTTAAAAACATGGAAACGTTTCTGCTGCAACGCGAAATTTGGGAGTATAAAAACCAACTCGACATTTCGACGGTTGTTGAAGCTGCAAAGTTGCTCTCGTCCGCGTATTATCTCTGATGCACGACGTCGTATGTTACGTGGAGATCGATGGGTAGCTGCAGTAATGTGAGGAAACGTCTGTGCGACGCGCCCACGATGCGTCGACATATTTCGCGCTGCGCCTTCATTCAGCAGATCAACGCGACGGCACGAGATGACAGTTCAAAGGTCACTCAATCAATCACGTGAACATTTGATTGATTATTCGTCGGCCGAATTTCCCGGAACTCTGTCACCGATCATAAGCGAGCCAGGGTTGGGGCGATTCGGTTTTCTGTTGAAGCAGATAACTTATTGAACATAAAAATCGTACATATTTTGAATGGAGTTTGGTGTAGGAGTCCAGTTGGTGTGGAAAGGGACCAGCCTTTCCCGTGTGGATATATTACTGCGCGGGTTGTGTTGCTGTAGAGCAGCAAAGGCTCACGTTAGAAACAAAGCAAATGTGGGGTCTGTTAAAAACAAACAAACAAACCAACCAACCATTGATTGTTGTTGTGTGCGTCTGTAATGTTCTCTGTTGTCCAGCAGGTTCTATGCTCCGACTACGGACCACTGAAGAAGAGCGAAGTACGTGTGAGATTTCGCAGCTCAGACAGGCGGTGTTGCAAAACAATGACCGACTCCTTGATGAGATGCTCTGCCAAGAAATCTACAAGAAGGTCATCAACTGCAGAGGCGGCTGGGGCATCGCGGGCACGCCTCTCCACGCGGCGGTGTCCAAAGGCCACCTCGGCTGCCTGCAGGTCCTGCTCGCCCACGGCGCCCTCGTAGACTGCGTGGACGTGAAGGCGCAGACGCCTCTGTTCGCGGCCGTTCGCGGGAAATACCTGGACTGTGTCTTAACCCTCCTCAGAGCCGGCGCCAACCCCGACGGCAGCTCGTCCAACAACTGCTCCCCCGTCCTCACCGCCGCCCGGGAGGGCGACGCGGAGATCCTGAAGCAGCTGCTCCGGCACGGCGCCGAGGTGAACTCCCGCTCCAAAGTCTTACTGTGGACCTCCAGCGCCCGGGTGTCGAGCGGGCCGCTGTACCTGGCGGCCGTTTACGGACACATGGAGTGTTTCAAGCTGCTGCTCCTCTACGGGGCCGACCCGGACTACAACTGCACGGACGCCAAGCTGCTGAGTTCTATCAAGCAGCCCAAGACCGTGCTGGAGATGTGCCTCCGGCACGGCTGCGGCGTGGAGTTCGTCCAGCTCCTCATCGACTTCGGCGCGAACGTCTACCTCCCCACGCTGATCATCGAGAAGTCCACGAAGCAGAACGAGGCGGTGGAGCTGCTCCTGCGGGAAAGAGGTGACGACGACGACGCTCGTCGGCAGCTCCCTTCTCTCGCTGCCGCCGGACGTTTCCCCGCTTCAGCTGAATTGTAACGGAGAGGGTAGCGCAGGGCTGAAGTGGAGCGCGTACAATAAGGCTCTATTCAGATGAATTGTTAGTGCTGAGCAGGTCGGGGAAGGATCGTAGACAAGTCTGTTTATTGAGGGCCGGAGTTGATTTCTTTTCAAATAATACCAAATTTTGTCGTCGTCGAGCACTTTCCATTTCTTTTAGCGCCCAGATTGGGTCCGTGTTCACGTTGGATGTTGGCATTAAAGCGGTGATACAATACACACCATAATACCGAGGTCACGGGACTGTCCCTGCTGCACATGAACCGAGCAGCGACGTGCACCGAGCGGAGGGAAGCAATAACTCTGATGAGAAAGTATTCCGCGTTACGTCTCTTCGTCGACATCAGCGTCCGTTACATGTTTTCGCGACCACTCGATCGTGCGCATTTGCGACTTGAAGGAATCGGCAACAGAGACGCTCAAAGTTCTTCAGAGAACCTTCGGCGACGCGTTCAGAGTGACGTTTTTTTTTTCTCCTGGGTTAGTTTACGTCGTTATGTTCAACTAAAAGAGTCAGGAATAGATGCGAACGTTTCTCCCCGGCAGCCGGGGCCCGAAACACAACCGCTTTTGAGAGTCACCGAATCGCAAATCACAATTTCTTACCCTCCTCTTCGCTGTCAACAATATATTTCTGCACCACCTGGATCAGAATCGTGAAATCACGTCATCGTGTTCATGTTGCACCTCTCTGCCGCCGCTGCACACTAGTTCGTCATCGACATCGAAACGAGTTACTTTGCCCGCTCGAATAGTTCAGCAAACCCTGAAAACATCGCCGCCGACTCTTTTCTCCTGTTTATTTACGGCTTTCGTTTTCTACCTTGAACTCCTCGTGGTGACGTTGGTCCTGTAAATCCATCCTTCATTATAAACAGCCTCGGACGGATCTCAGGAAAACAATGCGCTGACATTAAATAACCTGTTTTTCTTTTTTCTTTACACCCTGTCGTCTCCAGGAACCCCGAAAGCCTTGACTTCCCAGTGCCGACTTGCTGTGCGAAGATACCTCATAAAGATCAACAAGATCCAGTGTATCGAGCAGCTGGAGATGCCAACAAGTCTCATCAACTTCTTGCAATACAAACCAGTCCCAGTCTTCGTTCTGTAGCTACAGAGGTTCCCGTTATTTTACTTTGATTTCCGCTGCAGCTTTCGGTTTATTTGTGGACTCCTTTTTTTTTTTTTTTTTTTTTTTTTTTAAATGGCTTCTGTGTGTTGATGTGCTGTTTTGTTGAGTCACAGATTAAATGTGTGAAGAAGCAGCGTGTACTTGTGGTTTATTATTGTATTAGTACGAGCTGCTGGGAGATCAATGAAGGAAGCTGGAGCTGAACTTTGTCACACGTTCATCACAAGTTAGTCGCCTCTTTCAGAAGAGCTGTGAAAACCAAATAGCTCTCCTTAAAACGCATTCCAACACAATAAGTTCTTCATACGAGTGTTGCGACTTGTACAAAAACAACATCGGGGTCGGTGTGTTTAAAGGCCCTCGGGGGTCAAATTTGGGGCTTTAATTTGACAATTTTAGGAATAATAGAAAGTGAAATACTGAAAACGGTCACGCTGGTACATCCTGTCACTCATTTAAAGACTTGTATGAGAAATATCCACGATGGCAATTTATTCATAATGTCAAAAATACCTCAGGGGAACTGTCTTCTATGAGCTTTACACTTTTAATTTGTTGAAAAATGCAACCTTTAGATACAATGAAAGATGAATGGTTTCAAACGTGAAAAGAAGTTGTGATCCCTGATGTGAAGAAGCTCTGACACCCGGTGGTGGAAGAAGTCTCCACATCCTTTACTTCAGTGAAAGTACCAGTACAGCGGAGTAAAAGTACTCCATTACAAGTCAAATTACTGCATAAAAAAACCTAACCTCTGTAAAAGTACAATAGTATCAGCAGCAAAATGTAGTTAATGTATTGAAGTGAAATCCCTGGTTTGTTTCCTCTGACATTTCATATTTTGTATGACATCATTAGATGATTAATAGCGTCAGTGCTTCAGCAGCATGTTGTTGTTGATGCTGCAGGCGGAGCTGGTTTAATTTGTATCCAGCTTTATTTACAGGGAGTGCCAGTGGGGTCATATGACAATACTTTGTCACAGTACTTAAGTATTTTTGGGGAGTATTTGTGCTTTTATTTGTACAGTCATGATTATATTTCTGTCAACTTTTAATTTTACTCCACTACATTTCAGTTCCTTTAAAAGAATAAACCTCAACACAGCTGCAAGGAACCCGCCGGTCTTTGTTTTTATTCTTCTTCGGGCAGCAAAAACTGTAAATCCAAACTTTACCAAAATTTAGCAGCTCCGTTGCAAATCCCCCCCTCTACTGCCCAAGCACAAAACATGACAGACATTGACCTCTAGGTGGTGCTATAACAATCAACTTTACATTTTTGTGATTATCTCTGTTCTGTAATATTGTAATCTGTGAATGTATCTGCATCTTTGCTTCAATGGTCTTCTGCTTTAAAAAAATTCAACTTTTGTGACTTTTTTTTTAAATGTTCTCTAAAACCTGCTTTTGCTGACATCCTAGACTGTCGGGCCAATCGTCCCAAAGCTTTGGCAAAATAGTCTTTGGACCTTTGAGATCCAAAGTTATTAAAAGAACTTTGATATGTCAATCATTGCCAAACATTTTACTTTTTTTTTCCTGTAACTTCAATTATATATAAATGCTCAGAAATCAAAACTGCGTGAACCAAATGTAACCAAACTTGGTGCACATATCCGGATGCTCGATGCTTCGACGAGCAGCCTCGAGATGTTTTGCTGCAATTACAAATACAATAAAACTTCTCAGTTTCACCATGTTGTCTTTGGTCTATTTTCAAATATATATGGGTTTACATGATTTGCATTACTATAGATTAAACTAATCAACATTACATAAATTAGTTAAAATAAAGACCACCATAAATAACTACAACAGTAACATACACATTAATGCAACAGAAATATTAATCCAAAAACATCATATAGTAAAACACTGCCAAGGAGAATCTACTGCACAGTGTGTACTTTTACTTTTGATACTTTGAACTACATTTTGCTGATAATACTTACGTAGTTTTACTTATGTTCTGAATTCAGGACTTTAACTTGTACTGCAGTATTTTTCCAGTTGGCGTAAGAAGTAAAGCACTTAAATACTTTGGCCACCTTCGTGTATGAGTGCAAGAAATATACTTTATTATTAGCGCACAAAAAAATGCCAGTATGTGCAACAGACTGTTTGCATCATCTGTCCTTGAAACCTTCTCTTATCTCAGTATGTCAACAACCCTCCTCATTGGTGGA
Source organism: Embiotoca jacksoni (assembly GCF_022577435.1). Classification (NCBI taxonomy): domain Eukaryota; kingdom Metazoa; phylum Chordata; class Actinopteri; family Embiotocidae; genus Embiotoca; species Embiotoca jacksoni. The sequence continues at coordinate 9,237,205 of NW_027185341.1, read as the reverse complement.
AACTGAACTTTTAAAGACTTTACAGGAATAAAAAGGGACAAATGTACCTACATTTGGTCAGATAGAAGAAAATCACTGCACCGTTGCTGCTGGATGATTTTTTTTTTTTTTTTTTTTTTTTTTTACAGTCCTGGTCTTGCTAGGTGAGTTCATAATTCTTACAAATAAATATTTTCTGCTCCCAGTCTCTTAATTCAGCAGATTTTCAAGTCATATTTCACTCAGAGTTGAGCCTTGATGGAGGGAATCTTTAGGGGGAAGGCAATTAAGGCACTGGCTCCAATAACACCCTGATCACTGACAAGTAAACATGAAAAGCCAGTTTAAGACGGGAAACAATGAGAAATCACGGCCCATACTATTGGTACAAATAAAACCAATTAGATATAATGTGCTAATTAGTGATCTTCAGAGGTGCTATCAGACAGATTATTTAACTGGACTGGACTGTGATGAATATTTATGATAAACTAAGTGTCCCCTGCAGCTTCAGTGAAAATGACTCGTCCATAACTTTTAAAACAGGAACATTAATCTCATATTTAGATTATTGACTGTCTATGAAAGTGAATGTAGCTTTCGGGTCTGAAGAATGAGGTCGATATGGATGAGCCTTAAGGTGCGATGCCACAGAGTATTCGGGTTGCACCTTAAGGTTGGCTACAAAAAGCCACTGGCTCCATAGACTCCCATTGAACTGGTCTCATAAAAGTCAACAAATTTTTTCCAAAAGTTGTTTAAGTTTTGTTAGTTAAAGTTGCTCCTTCTTATTAGTTTTGTGGCGGTCCGTCTGAAAATAATCCCGTCATTTTTAGAAAATAAGCTTCAAAAAGCTGTGTTTCTGGGGGCGTGTCTGTTTGATTGACAGGCCTGTGGTACAGTCAGGTTACTGCTTTTGGTAGGCAGAATGTAATATTGTCAGGTTTCCAATCAGATTGACTCAGATCCAGCGCTCGCTTCCCCCCCGGCTCGTCCAAATATGGTCACTTATTACAAACCCCAAGTAGCTACCAAGATGGCGCCGGCCAAAATCCGAACTCGAGGCTTCATAACTGCCGCTCACAAACCAATGAGTGACGTCACTGTTGGTTGCCACTTGGTTCAGAAGATTTGACATCTTGACAAGCACAGAACAATTTGAAATGAGATGTTCTCGTCCTGACATGGTGCTTAAAATACGGCTTCTACAGCTTCATAAAGTGGATGTTGTACAGAAATGCTCCTTGTTTAAAGTCAAATAAAGACAAAGTTGCTCATCAAGAAAAACAAAAAAGACAAGCGACATTTAATTCAATTCAGTCAAATAATCAGCTTGAGAAAGCACTCGATGATCCATTCACACTGAAAGAAAAAACAACACCAACTAGATTTTAAATCTAAATCTAACATTATTTTTCTTTTTTGCAGTGTGAAACATCTTTTTGCTCTGATTGCTTCTATTAAAAGAACCAAACTTAAAATGGGTCAGACGTTGTCTCCAGAGGAGAAGATGGTGGAACTTGACAAGTACAGCAGGGTAGTGTTCAACTCGCAACATTGGCCTGCGATCGGGATCGATATCGACAGGTAGGCAAGTTCCCGGCCAAAAGGCAACTATATATGTGTTTTATGGACTTCAGCCTACTGTGTGGTAAGTAAAAAACAATATTTGTCTTTTATCTAATTAGGTCCATTCCACTGGATCCAATTCACGTGTTTGATTAGTAACATTAGTCCTGGTATCACTGACATATTTTTTTAGCCTTGCTTAGTGACATGGTTTTAGAGCCCCAAAGGTCTTTTAATTCCGCAAATAATAACAGTGTAAAACATACGTGTTGTGCCGTAAGTCCATCTTCATTTTTTTTGTATGCCACTGGTCAAAGTGACTTGCTGAATGCTAAACTAAAGAAATATAAATCTCCACACAGTTCACTGCAGAGATTCTCCGGACTCAACTCATCTGCAGTGCTGAACGAGTATAGAGACAGCGTGATATACGATGATTTGAGCCAAGTTGCGAGTGCTGTGGAAAAGCTGGGCACTGCACTGGGTGAGCTCAGCATGGTGCCCGGCGCTGTGGGACTGGGGGCTCTCGTCATTTCTCTCGTCTTGGAGACAGTTGCCCATGGTTTTCAAAAAACAACCATGGGAACTGCTGAAATGCTCGAGAGGGTGTTTGCACACCAGAAGTCCAATGAGGTGAGACCTTGAACTTTCCTGGTGATACAAAGGTTGCTCTGTGTTGTCATTTTTTTTATTATTATTTTTTTTTGTAAACTGATCCAATGATTTGAGATACATTCAATTCATGTAGAATTTTTGTATTGACATCAAAAAAAAAAAAAAAGTTAATCAAAAACTTTTTGACCAACACAAAATGTACTCAACTGTGGAGGTCCGTGACCTGATGGACGAGTATTTGAAGCGGCTGCGGATCAACTTGGGGAACCAACAGCTTCAACTCAGTGAGACCCGGCAAATAGAGACTGATCTTAGTTTCCAGCTCACACGGCTAAAGGTACAAAAACAGCCATATTCTTGCAGTTGTATTTGAAGGATCATCAAAATTTTGTACATGAATATGAACTACCGTATACATGTATACTATGAAGGCCGGTATCAGATCAAAGCATGTAATACGACCATCAGTCCACTAGAGGATAATGTGTCAGTGTCACGTTTTGCTTGCCTAAGCGTGAAAAGTAAGATGCTTTAGGTTTAGGCAACAAACCCACATAGTTCAGCTTTGGAAAAGATCATAGTTTGATTGAGATAAGCATGTTACATAATATTCCTTAACCTACGTTGAGTAAGTTAAATATGTTACGTTGTGTGTAAAACTTACTTGTTTTACTTTAAAAAAAATTCATGTTTATATTTGATTCTCCCCCAAAAACTGTGTATAAAAGTGGACGTAACTTCCGTGTCTGAAAAATGGGACTGATGCGGAAGTGCCTGCAATACCACTGAGTGCTGCTGGAGGTTGGCTACAAAAAGAACCGGCTCCACAGGCTCCCATTTAACTTTTCTAGTGAAATTCAAAATCAATACACAGTGACTATTTGGATGAGTTGTGGAAAAAGGAGGGCTGAAAACGACGGAAACCCGAGGACACCACGCCCGCCGGCCCACCCACAACACAACACAAGCCGGACTGCACTCGCCACACGTGACACTGAAACAGTATGCTCGAGCGGACTAACAAGTGTATTACATGCTTTGGTGTGATATCAGGCTGATAATGGAAATATATGATCATGTGTATTCATTCTGTGATGCTTCTCTCAGAACACCATGCTGCGGGACGGACAAATGAACTCTCAGTTTCTCAAGCAGTGGGTAAACGGAGCTGCCTTCCACACCCAGATGTTGATCCATCAGGCTCGTCTGGAGGGGACAACTGGAAACAGAGCCACACAAGCAGCGGGGATTTACCAGCAACAGCTTAACCTTCTTCTGGGGAAATACAAGGACTACCTCAAAACTGTTATTGTTGTTCATATAGACAGTAACAGGATTTATCTTGAATGCTGTGTGGCGTACCGTTGGATTACAAACAATCGGCATGAACTCCGATGTTTTCAACTGAAGGAAAACTACTGTATGAGAGGAAGTGCAGTAGTTGATGTTATGTTTACCAAACGTCAGATTACTTGGGCAAAGACTTATTTTTCAGATTTACAAGCAAATATTCCGACCCTGGTGACACAAAATGACGTGTTTCATGTCAGAAATTGACAGCGTTCATTTATTCTTGTGAAGCCATAAGTGAGAGAGAAAAGAAAACTTGTGGTGAATTATCGGAAAAGGTTCCCACTAAATCATTTGTAAAGACTGAGCTTTCAAAGAATACTTTGATCCAAGAGTATTTACAGTTTTACACAGGGCCAATGACGCTTAATCCACTGGTTTCTAATATTTGACAAATCCTGGACTTTTTTTTTTTTAACAGTGAGAGCATCACAATAAGGGTTAAATTGTCATTAATACTTATGATCTACACTCAACAACAATATAAGCGGTTTGTTTTTGCACTCATTTTTCATTAGAATAAGTAAAAGACCTAGACCACTCTAAAAAGCAAAGGTAAAGTGCTTACTAACATGAATTTTAACCAATTTTGCGAACAAAATTTGAAATCAATTTAATATTTGATCTTTTACTTCAAGCGTTGTGTTTTTATTCTTTAATGGTAGAATTCCTATCCTCAAACTGATTTTCTGATAGAGGGTCATAAAATACCGAGCTAAAAGCTAACACATTCATTACACTTCTTCACATTCAGTGAAGCCAAAGATCGTGATAATGAACTCGCAAACATCCATCCGTTATCTATCCCCGCTGGAGCCCATCCCAGCTCACTTTGGGAGAAAGCAGGGTTTCATCCTGGACAGCTGGTCATTCACGCTCACATTCACATCTAGAGTTGTGCATTATTTTACTGTGCTTACGCGTGTTGCCCTTCTTGTACCAGTTTGGACACAAATGGTTTAATGTGTTGTATTCTAAAAGCTTGTAAGTGGAAAAGTCAAATATATTTCCCTCTGAAATTTAGTGGAGTGAAAGTATAAGGTAACATCGAAGTACAAGTACCCGATTGTACTCGAGTACTACACTTGAGGGAATGTTACTTCCCACCACTGCTGACACGTCACCTTTGCAGGCCTGCTATTGGCTGTTTCAGTGCAGGGGGGGGGGGGGGGGGGGCTTGTGGGCAGACTTCAGGGATTGTCGTCCTTGTTTTCAGGAATTCAGGACCTAAAATTACCAAAAAAAACGTTCACTCCCAAAATGGGGACAAAAATAACAACACCATATTAACTAACTTCAGGTTTTATAGGATCTGTTGTCCAGGTCATCCGCAGGGTGAAAAGGAATTTGAATGATTAACCTCTATTGAAAATGCAGAGGAGAGAAACGTCAGAGCTGGAGGAATCATTTGGGTATTTAATTATATAAATACTACACATGGAATTCACTGTTGAACTAATTTCAATCATTATACATGGACAGCAACACGTGACTCTTCAGACTGACCTGTAGATGGCAGGCTGTGCCCGAGCCAGACAAAGGCCCTGCATTCAGAAGCAAACAGACTCAATCATTTGTTGTAGTTTTGTTCCAGAAGGAGATAAAGCGAAGGAATATTAAAATGGATCTGAAGACGTAAACAAATTGGTCAAGAGGTCACATTTGGAGTTTGATATTTCAGTACATAGTCATCACATTGCTGTTTAGCACGGACAGATGATACAAGTCGAATGAAAGGAAGTGACACCTATTAATCGCCCATTAATGACCAAATCAAACACCAGCCTTCAAGTATCAGCATCATGAGGACATTGAACTAAAAAACCCATTCATTTAACTTTCATAACTGATGAAAAATAGCTCAACGAAACATTCCCCAGTGCTGGAATCAGAAGAATTATTATGAAATATTTATAAATTAGGTATCTGACATTTGAAAAAAAAAGTGTCAGCTGCTCTTCAGATACGTTTCAAAACACATGTTCAAGTACAGCCATCCTCATGACATGTATAAAATAGTTTCTGTTATCGCTGATGAACTTCAAGTAGCAACAATTCGAAATGGATAAACAGTGTTTCACAATAAAACACTTCATTTGGTCCCCATTTTGAAAAACTGAGGTCAGCATCATTGTGATGACGTCACGGCCACCGAGGGTTTGCTGGTCGTCATGGTGGCCTCAGCCCAGCCCCACGTCCAGTGACATCATCACTACGAAGCCCAGGATGGAGGTCCAGGATGCGAGCTTCCCGTTTCCGCTGGCGACGGCGAAATGGGAGACAGAAACAGGAGATTAGACGGATATCTAAAGACTCTAAAATCTCATAAAAATGACTTTTTTTTTCACAGGTTCAATAAGGAAGATCTGTAACCTCGCGTCATGGTTTATTTCCACCTGAGTGAAGGTCCTGTACTAACTCCATCCATCTGGGACATCGCTCTACGAAGCGACCTCTCAGCGTCGGACTCTAACCGCCAAAAGTCAAACTGTCGCTACTCCGATCGGCTGTTTTCCACTCCCGATGAGCTCTCCTCATTGAAATGTCTTTTCCCTCTCACCTGACTTGAGCCTCAGGGATGATGTCGTCCACCACCACGTAGACCATCGCCCCGGCAGCAAACGCCAGCGCGTACGGCAGCAGAGGTTCTGCCAGAACAACGGCGGCGGCGCCCAGCAGCCCTGCGAGAGGTTCCACCATGCCGCTCAGCTGACCGTACCTGAGGGGAGAACGGCGACGGGTGACACAGCCCTCAAAGCACACGGGTGGTACGGGTGCTCCGTCCAAACAGTCGCATCATCATAGCACTCTCTGTCACAGCGTTTTGGAACAGAAACGTCTTTCCCTACCAGAAGGCCGTCCATGTTGAGAACCCTGACCCGCGCAGTGGCAGGCTCACCGCCAAGCCTTCTGGGAAATTCTGGATGCCAATACCGACGGCCAAATTTCTGAAGGAACACAAACAATTAACAGTCAGACCATTTCTCTTCATGTGGGCTTTTAAAGAAGACTTTGATCCGAGAGTATTTACACAAGTCCAGCGATCTTATAGAGACTCAATCTGGTGGTTTTAAATTGAAAAAGGACCACTTTACAGAATATTCAAGGTGGATAGAGACAGAGATACACAGCTGACAAAGCACATTATTGGAAAAACAATCATAATCTGGTTCCAGTCTGCACCTCTTTGAGTCAAAGTGATGTCCTGTAAGAGCTGTCTCTGCAGTATCATTATGTAACCACAGGATGTCAGCACAACACAACACTACACAGGACCGCAGACAGCTATTCTGTCTGTTAAACTAAAGCCAACCAGATAGATTGCCATAACAAATACTGGATGGATTGCTTTAATTCAGTCTATCTATCGACCGACCAATCCATCTACCCTACCTTCATCTATCTATCTATCTATCTCTCTCTCTCTCTCTCTCTCTCTCTCTCTCTCTCTCTCTATCTCTCTATCTATCTATCCATCCATCCATCCATCCATCCATCTATCTATCCATCTATCTATCCATCTATCTATCTATCCATCCATCTATCTATCTGTGACACAGCCCTCAAAGTACATGACAGATAGAAATGAAAATGATGCATCGAGCTGGGATCATGTTTAGTTTATCCATCATGATTCAGGTGAGTTAATGCCCAACTATAATCAATCAACACATAAATGCATCCACTTATATTTTAACCACTCAATAAAACTGTTTTTAGGGACACAGGCTTGTTTACATAGTTTCAGATTTTTGGATCGTCCACCAGAGCAAAAAGAGGAAAAAAAATAGAGTTCTTGGCCCAAATCCTGGAATTTCTAAACAGTGAGAGCATTATATATGGGTACCAACGCCATAAATACTTATGATCTACACTCAACAAAAATATAATCACTTTTGACGCAAGAGCTTCTTTTAAGCACACATTTTGTCATGGAAGAGATGATGTGCTTACTAATAGGAATTTTAACCAATTTTGTGAACAAAATTTGAAATAACCGATTTGAACTTTGATCATTTACTTCAACCCATGAAAAATGGGAACAAAAACAAGTGTTGCATTTATATTTTTGAGTGTAGAATTCCTATCATCAAACTGATTTTCTGATTTAGAGTCATAACATGGCTAAAATCAAACACATTCATGAGACTTGACATTCAGCGAGGCCAAAGGTTGTGACCGTGAATACACCTCAGAGGGGCGGCTGGTGGAACTTGACCAGTTTCATTGGTAACACCATTTTTAGTGTATAACAAACAAGTGGATAGCAAATCTCTTTATCTATTTTCTCTAAAATATGATCACTGCACCTGGTTTATTTGAGTATTTTATTGGTACTTCATACTAAATAAATTATACTATACATTGCGGAGTGTATTTTATAATGATACCCTTGTCTGCAACATGTTTCTCTTTGTTCAAGATATGATAATGTTTCAAACTTTTATCAAACTGGTCCATAAGGAGAGCATGATTAGCTGCTGGTTCACCAGAGTGGGCTGTGTCGTGTCTAAAAGGTCGACAAGGGAGTTGCACCAGTACCGACAGTACCATGATTTAACCACTAGATGTCAGCAGCACGCAACACGGCACGGTAATGTGCACAGATGGAAAACTGCACAATATTTTTTTGGTAACCTTGAACACACAAAACATTTTATTTAATGTTATGACTGCCAATCATTTCCAGTTTGGAAAACCAGTCACAGCTCTTGTAAACAGATAATCCAAATTGGATCCATTATTCTGCCTCCAGCTCTGATGCTATATAAACTGTTGTTCCATATCTAATACCCAAATTGACAGATTAGGTATATTAAGAAATTAGGTATCAATTTCCTGCATATAAAGGTGATCTTTTGGATAAACAATGATGTGTTCTGGATGCATGTTTGCTTGCCGTGATATTGTTCTTACCTGGCACTCTCAAAGGTAGCAGAGGATGTCTTTCCAACAGCTCCGAAGCCAACCCCTACTGCCAAGCCCTCTGCAGATAGAGAAAATACACAATCGAACAGAGTTAATACAATTTCCTCCTCTTTGTGCCTTCTCGGAAGCCGTGAAAAAAAACACTTTAAGAAAAAGGATGGAAGAAAGAAGAAAATGTTGGAAAACTGAAAAATAAGTGAGCAGATGAATATGGTTAGAATGAGATACTGAGATTGTATGTATGGAACAAACAGAAGACTTTCACCCTGGAGACTGGTGTCCAAGTCCCTGAGAAAGCAAAAGTTGACATGAGACAAGACCTGACACTGATACAGTATCTTCTTGTGGCCGGACAGGTGTGTTCAGATTTAGACTTTATTAATCCCACAGTGGGGAAATTTAGTCGTCGCAGCAGCGTAGAAAACAAAAAAGGTGCACACAATATGCAAAACATTACACACACACACACACACACACACACACACACAGTCTATATACATAAAAAAAACAAATAAAATGAACATAAATAATAATTACACGCTTTGTCATGATGCCAGGATGAGAGATTAGGACTTTTTTTTACTGAGGTGATGAGATGTTTGAGATTGTAGTTGGCGTACACTTCAAAAAGCTTCTGCTTCTACAACTGCATCTGCTTAGACGGTTACAACAGGGAATTTTATGTCTTGTCACGCATCCCAAACTTTGAGTCGTTGTTCCACATTTTGATTGGCTCTCGCTTTGAAAAGTAAACACTGCAGGACAGAAGCTTTTCTAAAATCTCCCTCTTTTTTCCCCGCCCCACGGGCTGTAAAGAAAGCAGGGAAGACCGTCATCATGGGGCTGTTTAATGTCAATAAAACCGCACATACGCGAGTCAAGTGCAAGTTCATCTTGCCAACGTGACGCCAGACTGGGAAAATTGCAAATCACCCCAAAGGAACAGCAACATTTTCATCAGAATATGTGTGAAACTGCAATTAAGAAAAGGAAATGCAGCCACGACAAAGACTGGAAGCTACTCCGAAGTGGGTGACGCCAGTGGAAGAAGGAATCTTTTGCCTTTTTTGAGCTACAACTCAAATTCACTCGGGGGGGAGAATACGTTATGAAGCGGCATAAGCTCTTTTCCTTCTTTGGATGCTCTGCACACCCTGACCAGCATCCCTCTCCTCTGATGTTCCACTTGTCTCATTTGTTATGCCTGCCACGTATACTTAAAGTGCACCCTATCCAAACAGCAACAGAAAAGATCACAGACTGTGATGCATCTGCAAGTGCATTTATGCGTTTGAGATGCGTGTGTGTGTGTGTGTGTGTGTGTGTGTGTGTGTGTGTGTTTGTGTGAAGTTGGATCTGCCGGCTGGTTTCCATTTCATACCACAAAAGCAAAGGTACATTCTTACACTTACTTCAAAGACCGCCGAGCTGTCACATCTGGTCATGCCCTTAACGGCAAGGTTATTACAATGCTAAAACATGCTAATTCCCATGTCTGTCATGTTTTTTTTTTCTCTCACAGCTCGCATTAAAAGACAAGATAAGAGCAAACATCAAGATGTAGTTGTGCTCACAGTGGTTTAGATACCAGCATCTGGAAAGGTGACGGCGTCGATCAAATTCCAAAACATTTAATTTAGCTATTGTAGTTCCATCCTTTTAATATTCAGATATGACATGTTAGCGTGTTAATTTGAGCTTTTTTGCATGGAAACACACTTCATGACTAACACGCAGCGGTAATTCATGCAACAATATAGTCGTTGCCTATCTTCTAGTGTCACCTTCAGACTATCTCACTACTCTTTGAAAGACTGGTGGTAACCAATTACGAAAGGAAATGTGTTTCAGTGATTTTCCTCTGCTCTGCAATTTCATTTTCTGGTGCAAAGATCCGCCCTTTACCACACACTATGTCCACCTGCTCAAGTCATCACATATGATTCAAGATACACTTGGTATTATTATGCAATAGCCGGTAATACCATAAACATTCAATGGACCATCAAAACAATTGAGCTTGGCAGCAGATTTTGGCAAATGTGTGTGTGTTTGGCTGCTATGTTAACCGGCAGCTTCGGGCCGGTTAACACGAACTCATGCTGTAGACTCCAAACCACGGACAGTCAGTGTATTTAATAGCATTGGGACTGAAGAGGACCACAGGCAACAGGCTGAAGCGACAGATACCTTCACATATTGCCCCTCAGCAGCTACTTGTGCTCAACAAAAATAAAAGTTTAACACTTTAGTTTTCGCTGTTTTTTTTTGCACGAGTGGAAGTTAAAGATCAAACACTTTCACTTTATTTCGCTCAAATTTAGTTCACGCATTCGTTTGTTATAGCAGGGATTTTGCTGCGATAACTCATCCACCTGACGAGCCTGGCACATCAAGATGCTGATTAAACAGCATGAGGAAAGTACAGGTGTTGTTGTTGTTTTTTTAACTTGGTACAATCAAAGGCAACTCTAAAATGTGCAGTTTTGTCACACAACACAGAGCCACAGATGTGGAGCCACCTGCAGCAAAATATGTACATGTATTTTTTTTTACTTTTGACTGAAAAGTACGTTTTTGTTGTTTTATCTACCCTTTGAAAAGTATCCGCAGGACAGGACAGGACAGGACAGAAGGTAGGTAGGCAGAGAGGTAGATAGGCTTTTATAGCTTCATAAGTATGTGTATTAGTTATTTGTTTTATGGTATGCAAGAAAGACTGATCTCTTTCAGCCCATTGTCTCCATTGGATATTCTTCTACTGAATTATACATCTCTCTTACACACTTAGTGCAGTATTATAGGCAACATTAAGCTGCCTTATACCAACTGTAAGCGACAAAGACAGAGAATGAGAGAAATAAAAGAATGGAAAGGAGAGATAAAAAGAGTGGAAAGACGACATAAGCGTAAAAGAGTAGAATCTTGATGCCCCTGCAGCTGAAAACTTCCAGATTTCAGGAGCCACTTCATCATAATCTCACCCTGTCATTACCTCAGATAACAATGCACACCGGTTCTAATCAACTGCCAACCAGCTCATTACAAGCAGACATCCTATCGTGCCGTTATGGAAAAAAGCCCCCTCTGGGAACGCTGTGGGTTGTTTACCATCCATCTAAATCCTCTGGAAGTGTCTGAAATGCCAAAGTAGGACCAGTAGAAAGTGTGCATTGAAAAACCTTGAACTGAGTTTGAATAAAACGTAAGCTTTGAGAGTTTCAGGGTTTGCAGTTTGCCACGAGTAAAAGGCTCAGGGCACATTTTTAAATCAACTCACGAAATGACGCAACACCAAAAAAAAAAAAGAATTTATTTTTTAAAACTCAAAATTTTAAACTGTAAAAGAAATTGTATCACATATTTGGAAACATACTTTAATAGCTGAGATTCTCCTCTTATTTCCGACAACAGCCGCTCACCTGTGGGACTACTACACAGCTGGAAATGTGAGCTGGGGTTTGGGAATGTTTTGTGTATCCAGTGAGCTGGAAGTTTTTCTTCCAAAACAGAGTCCAGGGTTGGCGGGCGAGCACTACTGACACACCTGTCAGGTTTCACTCATGAGAATCACGTTTTTGTGTTTTTGCTTGATGAAACCCTTCTCCGTGTACAAGGAACAATCAGTTACCAACAAGGAATGATGAGCATGTGCACCATGTGACTCATGCTAAATGTGGAAATATCATTTTGAACCCTTCTTTTAACCCTCCAATACGAATCCAGAAACTATGCCAAGGACCAATGAAGCTGTTCTGTAGGCTTGTGGTGGCCGAACGCAGAGGTACCCCTAATGTTTCAGACCGTGCACTGTTTTCCCAAGTTCCCCTTCCCACTGCGGGCACCAATATGTGTTATGATCCATAAAACATATTGGTACATTATTGCAGCCATGTCAAACTTACACCTATTATGTTGCTAAAAGTCCACGTCTGAGGAGTCAGAATCTGTGTGGCCAAGCTGACGTTTGCGTCATGATGCGTGAGATTTAATGTGACATCACTCTACATGTAGCTAACCACAGGCAAGTTATTATTTCTAAAAAATGTAATGATTATCAACAAAAATTTTTTTTACATCATTGCAATGTCATGTGTATACGTATGAGTTAGGGCTAGCATGACATTCTAGTCTCCCAAGTTGATACCATCACAATACTAGGTTGCCGATTCAATTATGTATTGCAAATCTACAATTATTGCAATTCGATATTATAATTAAGTTAACTTTTTGCTTACTTTTTTAACACTAGAGCATGGGAAAAAGTTTGATTTTAAATGAAGTAAAATCATAAATTACTGTTATAAAGTTAGGAATCAAACACGATCACCAATGAAGCGCCCGACTTGTCTGAGCTCGAAGTGTTAATGTTGTCGCACCTTCTTGTCAACAAACGGTCAGGAAACAACCGTTACCTTTTGTGCAACGAGCACAATTTATCGAAGGTTTTCGAGTATGGGACGTTCACTGAAGAGGTTGCCTAGTACTTCCACGACTAAAGCAGGAGCAGCTTTTGATCAATTTTGATTGAGTTTACAGTAAGTTGAGACATTTTCAAACACACAAATGTCACCAAGTTAAACTGCTATTTACTCTAATTTACAGTTTTGATTAGGAAGAAGTTAAAATGTCAATTTTGGCTGGAGTTATTCCAATCTCATTCTGGCGTGGTGGTGCATGAGGAAAATATTCGGGATTTAAGGGATTGATACATTTTCCCTTCTTTGTTCAGTCCACTGTGCTGTGGTCAGTATGTGCTGGTGCTCATAAAAACAACAAGGTTTGAAAAAGAATCCCAACAACAGACATGAGGTTATGAAACGTCCCTACTGTGTCCGAGAGTTTTACCAAAGCACAACCATTAACAGCAGAATAAAGTCCAGTAGAGAGAAACTAGTGTCACTGGCAAACCATGAAGATTGGTTGAGAGCTGAGTCGTCATTCCTTTCATGGCTTAAACGAGAGGTGTCCTGTGAACACTGAAAATGGGTTTCTATTTGTGTGCCTGCATGTGCGCGGCAGCCAGTCCTATCCAATTCATGCCTGGCGTTGTATGCTGACAGGCCATTATCACAGCAGCCACTCATTTCCACTGCACTTTCCTTTAATCACCTGATGCACTCCTTTTTCCACCGAGCCGACCAACACTGCACCTCCTCTCTCAGCTCCTTTTTTGTTGTTGTTATGTAGTCCACAACTGTGAGGTCTTCCACTCTGTTTACTATCTTTTTTGTTTACATCTGTTTTTTTTTGTTGTGAGATCTTTGTTTCAGTCATATCAAAGCCATACAGTGCCTTTTAAAAGAAAAAAAACAAGAAACCTTGTTTCATCAGGAAGAACAAGGGAACATTTTAAATATAGTATAATCAACAGGATCACAAAGTAAAAAATGCGAGATGAAATACATGACTTAATACCCTGCAATACTCAACATCTAAGGGAATTTAATTAGCAGTAACTCCTCACTTACATTTAAAGGGGACTGCAAAAGATGTATTTGCCTGGAACACAATCTCCTACGGAGTATTTCGGCCTTGATAAAAAAATCTGTCGTACAATTAATTAAATTGGCAAATAATGCCTCATGGTCTTTATTTACCTCAAACAGGGTAGGACAGTGGATTAATCCCCCCACCCCCCCTTCATAGAATATTCTCTCTGAACTTAATTCAAGTATATTTGATCAAAGTTTGTGAAAGGACCTCCATCTTTCAGACCTGTTAATTTTTTATTTGGTGCCGATACTGCAGTTTGTAAAAATGCCTGCATGCCCAACAGATGTGTTGATGAACTGAGGACAATGCATATTTCCAGAGCATTTATTCAATCAGTGTAATGAGAGAGTCTCGTCTTCTTGTCAGGACAATTCTGTTCTAGGTTGCTTATTCAGTCTGATTCCTTCTACTTTCTTTTACTGTTCTTTCTTTTAGCAGCAAGTTAGTATCATTCTCACCGATATGCAAAATTGATCATGTAAGTTATTATACGAGTATTGTAAGCCATTAAGACATCGTGTCTGTGTGATGATCCACAAAACAATTCCATTTAGTTTACTATTAAGAAGGCACAAAGAAGCAACAAATCCCCACTGGACAAACTGGGACTACAGAATGTTGGAGGTTTTTGCTTTATTACGAATACAAATTATTAATCAATTATAAAATTGGTTATCTATCAATTTTCTGTTGACCAAGCAATTATTTCAATACATGTCCCAGTTCTAGTCTGATTTAAATCCTAAAGACAAACCTGATACATTGGGATGCAATTTCCATCTTTTTAAAATCACTGATGATCCGTGAATAATTCGTACAACTCTTCTGTCCCGGTATATTTGATACTTTACATTTACAAACTGTGATGATTTACAGCTACAAAATATATTTGTAGCCATTTAGTACTCGTATACTGCTCGTACTAGACAAGAATATTAAACATGTCTCTATACAGTCTTCCTTCAACGCATCTCGCGTTTCAGAATAATTGTCTACTATAATATCATATTCCTGGTTGACATATTCCGCTCAAGTCCTCTAGAAGCAGCTGTCAATGACCTCGCTCCATCCATCACACTAACAGGGATCAACCCTTATAAAGGGGAGACAGGGCTGCCGTCAATCTTCGTCTCTTTGCATCACAAAGCGCTCAGAGCCTCTTTGAAGATCAGTCCACATATCACGTCGTGGGAAAAGGCTCTCACTAAATGGCCGATGTTCTTCCGCACCGAATAACGGAACAAATTACTGTTCAATATCAGTGTTAAAGGCGAGCCCATATTTCTATGTTGAATACATTTCTTTCATCAGTCTGAATGACTAAATAAGGTTATTACAGAGCAAATCCCTCAGTATTTGTAGCTGGTGTTAAATGGCATGATTACTTGGTGAACAAGCACTTCAAAGAAGCCAAAAAAGTCCCACTTATTGCAACTTTGGGCAGAAACATTACACATAACACCCGTGCAACACAGGACAGACACCACGGGAGTAAGAAAGACATAGCTGCTTCAGAAAGAATACAGTAAATATTATAATTAGTTTTCAAATAACATTTTGTTACCGGATAATTCAGAATGGTGCTTATTTTTTAGAGCTGTCACTTATGACCCGATATTCAAACTTTTATTCTAACATTGGAAAAAAAAAGACTGAATTTAGAGAACATGTCAGCAGCGTCTATCTAAAGCTGTTAGCCTCGTGGCTCAGCAGAGGCTGTTCACAACATCAGCTTAACCTGCTACATGCGCCATTACCTTGACTTATCAGTAGATTAAGCTAATAAATGAAACTGAAGGAGGACAACAGCGAGCTAAGCTGTGCTGATTGGATAATCACGGCACCTGAGCAGCTGAGAAGTAGAGCACGGGAGTATTTTGAGTTCTACACTGTAAATGGCAAAATTACTAACAAACACAAGGTTTGAATTGCAACAATCAGCAGCCACTGGCTCTTCGGAGCAGCTGCCTAGCACTCTGGAATTCAAAATAATTGATGTCTACAAAGCAGGAAAAGGATGTGAGAAAGGAGCAGAGTGTTTTTGGGGAGCTGTTTCCTCATTTTGTGATGTTGGCAGTTAACAGGAATGTGGAGGTCAAGTTGAGAGCTGTTTGTAGGACTGCTACAACGGAAAATCAATACACTGGTTTTGGCTGCAAAAGACATTCAGAGACGTTTAGCAGACTCTGGAGTAGTGCTGCACTGCATTACTATGCAGTCACAACACAACATCCACTGGTCGGGAGGTTGAGAGCGGACATCTAAACAAGACTGAAGCCATTTGATAATAAGTTCTGTGGACTGATGAAATGAAATCAAAATTGAACTTGTTGTCTGCATTCAGCAAAGGTTTGTTTGGGGATAAAAAAAAAAAAGAGAGCAGAATTTCATGCAAACCTCACAACCTGCTAAGCACCGAGATGGATTGACCATACTTTGGGCTTGTGTTTCAGCCGTGCAAAGGATGTTTTGCTTCCAGCCCTTTTCCTGTTATTTCAAACCTAGAAAGATGGAAAGGAAAAAGTGATTGTGCTTTAAGTATTAAAAATATGTTTTGTCTTTACCTCTATGTCTTTTGAATATCAGGGCATCATTTACTCGCTAAGCCGTTCACAGTAACAGAAACGTTGACCAGGTGTGTCTGCACTTTTGCATGCCCTTGTATTGTATATACCAGCAGTTTCCACTACTTCTGCGTTTGCCAAAGCTTTTCAGCCCATATTTTCTACAGGCCTCAACAGAATACAGTAAAGATCGAAACTCTGGCATGTTGTCATTTTGGGAAAAAAAAACAAAAAACATTTGCATATGCAGATCGGCAGCATGCAAAATTAAATCTTACTCATACAGTACATCTACATAGTCATTTGATTCCTGTCCAGAAATACACTCACAGAAAAACGTATTCATTGAAGCAGTACTTTCCTCTGAGCTGCCAACACAAGACCAAACTTAGATCTTTTTCTGAGAAAATTGCCATTATTTGTTTGTTTTTAATCAGGGACTCACACAGTCTGTCCTTTACTTGTCATGGGAATGTGCTGGATTATTTTTGTATGCACATTAAATATCTTCTATAGGAACATGATTTGCATGCATATGTCACAATTCTGAGTATTAACTAGTAACAGCAACCATTATGGATTCTCCTCCTGTACACCATGTGTCCCTAAATTGCTTTTTATAAACAATTTATAGAGCAAATAATCATTCCACAGCAGTATGGAACTAGTATTGCTGCTGATGGAACTAATGGAAATCAGGTCAACAAGTCTGCTGCGGAAAATTATTCAAACAAGTGGAAGTGCATTTTTACATGAATTATGTGGGCTTCATGTTGATGGAAACAAATCTTTAATTTTGCATATCTCAATGCACTGCTCATAGTGATTTCTGTATTTCCACATTTATTTAATTCATAGGAAAAAGGGGAAAAAAAAGCAACAATTTCCTCACAAATGGGAAAAGTTAAAAATAGGAAATCTTAGTTGCCTGGTCAGAAAGAGTTGGCATGTTCACTGTGGAATAACAGCCAGAGGCACAACAATTTAGACTATAATGAGGTTGGCAACCTGTTACCAACTGCTAAAAATGGAAGCAAGCAAAGTAGCTGTGATGCAGCAGTGTGTGAATGTGTGGTGGAAAAAAAAGACAGTTGCCCAAATTTGTTGCAGTAGCAATTTGGACAATTTAGTTACCTTGCATGGAAGCTGCATTCACAAGATCATGCGAGAATCTACCATGTCAAGCTTCAAGTCATGAGCTTCTTGCCGAACCACAGTGGTTTCGGTCCAAACAGTGTCTAACGAGGACCTGATGGCAGCTACAGGCTGGTAGGTGTGACGAAAGTGAGAAGCCGTTCAACCAACGCAGTATCATAGCAAAGCGTGAACTAGACACACTGGTCTACTACAGCAAAACGTGAGATAGCCACGCTTTGGCCAGTGTAGGTGTGACAGTTACACATTTTGAAAGTGTGAAACTTACACACGTAAATGTCATGTGATACAGGATCATGTGACCAAGGTTCCGCAACAGAGGCGACAAAGGAACTTTTTTGGCGGTATTATAAAGCTGGAGGCAGGAGGGGAAGCGTGGTGAAATAAGTCACTGACTGCCATGAGGGACAATGAGGTTTGAATCCAGGAGGTGACACATTTTTTGTTTTTGTTTCCTAACATCAACCTTGTGCTTATTTTGTAACCCCAACCACATGTTTTATTTTCCTGTAAATCTCATGGCTCTACGCACGCAATAGGTTTCATTTTTGTCCACTACAGGAAAACGTGTAACTGTTAGTTTTTTTTACCTTTGTATGCTCTTTGAGTTCTGAAGTAATCATGCAACAAGTCGGTGTGGCTTTTTGCAGTATGGCGAAAACAGAGTCAAATGCTGTAATGAAAAACAAATCACACCGTCTCAAAAGCACTTTAAAATTCTCTGCAGTGACGCAAGAGCACATAAATGAGGCGCCACTTTATAGAGACATGTTAATTTTACATAAACTGTCTAAGTGAGTTTCAAAGGCTCAAATAGGTTACAGCTCTCTCTAATAAGACGAGAAAAAAGGTTCCTATAAACATTTGACCTTTTGAAACTCAAAAGTAAATGCTAAGTAAACAGCTGTTAATTGATTTGACGGCCTTCATGTTATTTGCTTCCCTGTAGCGTGTTTTTATTTTAATTTTATTTTTTTCATGAATTCTATCACCTTTATTTTCTGACTGAAATGTTTAGAGCTGACAGGAAAACAAAAATATTGAACTCAGTTCTTCCCCGGCTGTCGTCTTTGATGTATGACTGCCAGGTGATTAGTCTAATGAGCTTATTAGAATTGACAGGATAGCAACTCGCTGACTTCTGTGTAGCGCTCAATAATCAAAGGTTTCCTGCAGGGGCAACCTGGATGCTGTCTATTTGACAAGATTTTATTTCACAATAAATATTCAGACAGCTTATTTAAAGTGAGGAAAATAAAATAAATATATATTTACATTCAGTGAGCATTCCAGTCCAAACTCGGTATAAAAGCACCTGAGCTGGTAAACAGGACTCAGCTTCATAGTTGCTGTTCTGTGCAGCTCAGAAGCAGCAAAGCTTTTCCAACTGGATTGTAAATTCAGAGCTGCTGTATTTGTCAGCGACACGTCTTACTTCCAACTCGGGGAACATTACCAGCCTGTTCGCATCACTGCATTACCGTGTGACAGGCACACAAACAAACCTTGTTCACCATTCACTGGGATCTCCTTGAACTGATTCGGTGGTCTCATTCCTCATTTGTATTGATACTCGGTACACCTGAACTCAGTTAAAACCAACTTCCCATTCCCATTGAATTATGACAGGGTTACGCTCGTTACAGCTGTGCTGCTGCACACAGTGATTTGCATGTTTCCATAGCGACACTAGCCTAGCCATATGCATTCATTGTGGTGTGCTACCATGAGGTCATCTACAATATTTATGATATTTAGATTTTTTTTCTCTATTAAACCTCTATCAACCTGGTGTTTTGCACCATACTCCCCCTAGAAAGCTTTCAAATTTAAGCCCTTTACAACCTCATAAATCCTGTTTTAGCTGGTGACAATACTGATTACACTGGAAGCAAAAGTAGAAATGGAATTGTGAAGTAATGCATATTTCTTTTCTCCCAATATTAACAGTTTGTTTCTGTTGTACAAATGAATAAGATGAAAGGCCTTATTTTACACCCGGCGCAAAGCAGCATAAGTCTTTGCTACTTGCTGACTTACTGATGCAGTCATCACTTTCTGGTCCAGCACCCACGTTGTTTAAAGAGCAAAAGCACTTCGAACAGGATAGTGTTTACCATCATACTTTCGTACTAATTAGCACTAAAGACAAAGTACATCAGAGGCATCATCAGTTAATCGTCTTTGCACACTGAGCATTACATTTCTTTGCTGTTAAATTTCTATGAATCCTGTACTTATAACATGCTACCAGAAGACAAGACATGCACAAGAAGAACTCTAAACAAATGTATAGGTACTACATTTTATGGAAGGCCTGTTACCAAGCTGGTGTTGTTTACATATTCCTGATTGGATATTCAGGTGCCAGCTTCCACCTCTGCCAATCACGTGGAACTCAAACCAAAACTTTACCTCTTTAGGCTCGTTCTCACCTGGTATGTTGTGGATGGTGATGGCGAGGATGAGGAGAAGAATTCGTCGCCAGCTGCTGGCTGTCTGTCCAACCTCTTCCTGTTGTTTACTTCCGGTTTCCTGTCTGTCCGAGTTGCCTGCATGAGGTCCTCTCCTTCTCTGGTAGACATCTCCGTTCTCTGGTTTATCTGTGATGGAACAGAACAATGTTGAAAACAAATTCATACAAACACTATGCATAATTGATAATAAGACAAACAGTGCATTACTTGTCAATATTTGACCAAAAAAAAGTTTTGAGTGTCATTTAGTGCATTTGCTCAATCAATCAATCAATCAATTGGCTTTTCTTAATTTTGTTCTTATTGCTTATTTTGTCCTTAATGGCTTAAAGTGTTCAAGTTAGATTGTTTTACTTCCGTTTTGCAACTTTTATTGTGTGTTAATGTGTCATAAATAAATCAAATTTAACTTTGATTAAAGGCCTGTCAGTGTTTAATTGAGGACATGTACAAAAGGCTCACAAAAAGGTGCTTTAATGTTGACGCTCAACTCTGTGAGAACAAACATGTCACGAGCTCTATCTTATAAAAACACTCTAAACTACAATAATCAGGTTGATGAAGTTCTTTAAACAATCAGCAGTAAAAATGCACTTGTCATCCCGTCACCTGGTTTTCTGTTCTGCAATGAAACGGCCTGAGAAGCAAAAGCACTCAGCAAACACTCACCAGCAAGACGTTTTAAATCAAACTCAAATTCATTGGACCAGGTACCTCCGCTGGCTGCTTCAAATCTGATTAGCACCGCAATCACTGAAGTCATATCTACAGTCATATCTACAGCCTGAATCACAAGGAGATACAATATGCGCTAATAAAACAATGTCCCTGGTTTGTCCCTATATCAGTCCAATTATCAGCATACAATATCTGTTACAACATGAAAACAAAGTTAACGGCCCCTGACTATCTAATTAGCACAAACCCTGTGCTGGAGGCTACATAGACAAAGCAAATTACACTGAGTTGACATAAAAAAGCTTAAATATTGCAGGAAAAAAACAACACATCAAATAAATGGAAGCGATGGGGACATTCATAATGAGCGTCATGGTAATTAGCTGACTAAATGGTGCAATGTTTTAATATTTTACACGTCCCCTCCCAAAGGAGACTGCCTCGAGATGAGCACGCTGAAGATGGTTTAAATTATCCGTCTGTTCTTCTCATGAAATGTCATGAGAGATGGCAAGAAGTGGCTGAGTCAGTCTGCAGTGCTTACTCATGTCCTTATGAACCACAGACACCTAAAAACATCAGTGTTGGTCCACTTTCAAGCATGTTTTTTCTAAAAAGATTTTACAGATGAAGCCACTGAGGAAGGTTTTAATTCACTGTTAGTGTGTCACTACAGTGTGAGCACAACCAGACACCTTTCACATGACGGGATCCATTGGTAAAATTAGTATTAATTTCAGCCATTTATAATAATGCAAACCAGCAGTCACTATTTAGGAGATATAATGATCTGTTTGTTCATTTGAGTTGAGTTGTATGACCGTTCCCACACACTGCAGAAGGAAGCAGCACTGCACAGCAAATAACAGCCGGGTAATCACCCAAGATATCAATCTTGCTGCTTCTCAGAAAATTAAATCATCTTTATTCTGTACTTACTTGGAGATTTATCAATAACTAGTTGAAATGAAGTCACAATTCCTGCTTTTAAAAATGTCTCAATCTGCTAATTGGCTACAACTAAAAATAGATGGATCATCCTTGTTGAACACACCATATTTCATAATCTTTACTCTTCTTCCTGCAGCTTGTTTATCCTACTCACTGTGTCCTTCCATCTCTCTCTTTCCCTCTTCTACCTCCTCACACATCCCTCTCTTGGTTTCGGTCTCACATACTCAAACACATGCAATTGACCTGTATTAGTGCGTTCCAATAGTCTCCTCTTTGAGACGGTTGGACCACCAGCCATGTAGGTGGCTGTAAATTGGAATTATCGAGCGTGTAAAGGTCAATGGATTTGGACTATTGCTCGGGGGGTGCTCTGGTTCTACCCTTAGCCAGTGGACGTTTATAAAGTCTTTTTCTCTTCAGTTGAACTTATCGAACCACTGAACCACAGGGTTGTGTGTTCATACCCTTGTCAAAAAGTGATAATTGCTGTAGGACTTGATTCTTCATGATGTCCCACCCCCTGTTCTGTACACTGTATTTTTCAGAAATCAGGGTCAGTAGTTAAACTGGTTGGAAAGTCAGAGAGCTGCATCAGCATCGTAATATCAAATCGCTCTATGAATAAATGTGTAGCTAAAACATTCCATATGTGAGACAGTCCATCACACTAATTGACAAAATTAACATTAGCAGCTAAGGAAATTAGCCAGCAACAGTTGTTAATTATTAAATGTGGTAAAAATGTCTGCTCTATAAGCTAGTCTTAGTTATGTAACTGCAAATTAGGTCCGGGCTCTGGAGGTTTGAAAATTATACTTGTTTGAAGTGGCATTTTGATAAAAACATGACTAGTCTTTCACCCTACCTGAAGCCAGTAATACAGAGCTGTCTTAACCCAATTAGTGTATTGTACCGCAGTCATTTTAATATTCCAGTTTCTCTTGGTCAGCAGAGCAAAAGGACAAAACCAGGAGAGGTGATATGCAGCAATAAAAGGTCAGTCAGGCGGACTTTCAGATGCAACTCGCCAAGAAAACGACTTATAACTAACGTGTTATAATGTAATAGAAAATCTTAAGAATGAAACCTCCAGAGAGAAAAACATGAAATAAACCCTACATTACATTGGTGGCTAGTATGTATGTATGAAATAGAAATGCATTGACCAGTCAGGGCTATCATTAGCCTCCTTTTATGGCCATTGATTCAGGGTGAAATAAAAAAGCCAGACATCGCTGTGTGATATGAAATATTTGAAATTGAAGCTATAGTTATTCTGGCAGAGAAACAGTCTTTGCAACAGTCTTTTAGTCCAATTGGCCCAAAATTCAATGAGCCAAAACAGGACCTTTCTTAATATAAGTTCATCTATTTTCATCCATCCTTCAAGGCTCTTTTAATGCAAAATATAACCACCACAGTCCAACTCCAGAATCAAAGAGCTACTGAGTTAGAAATGGATCTGAATATAGTGTAATTTGCATCGTCTTGAACTCGAATGCTCGGATTGAATTTAGCTGTTTACAGTCTTGAACAGAAAAAGAAAAAAAGATTGACATGGAAAAACACCAAGGATGAAGAATGGGTGTACATTTCTAAACGTTACTTGAAGCTGACGATGGAAAGAAACTTGGCTGCTGATAATATTCAGATGTAAGTGCTTGTTATGACTATTCACTCTCTCCAAAAACCTGGCAGTTCTCAACAAGAACATGCATATTAACTTGGCATTCATAGACTTGGAATGAAAATAAAAAGTACTTTACAGTCCACTGAAAAGCCAGACAGTTGTAAACATCTTGGTATATATTCACAAATACGCCAAGCTAGAAAAACAAGGATGAAAAACCAACAAAAACATAATGATGATATAACGTCAGGCTAATTTTGAGGATATTTGGTTATAAACCTAAGCACAAATTCTGATTGGATAACGGTTCTGGGTTAGCCTGATATTACCAGACCCAAATTTACTGCGTAAATATATGCAACCCGGTTATACACACAGCAAATAGACACACCCGTCCACTACAGCAGAACTTGATATTGCCGCCTGCCGCTGCTCCGCGGCTGTTTATTACACGCCTCGGCCTCAAGCGATTTATAGGAAAACAAAACGATGTACAAAACCACATGGTTGGGACAAATGACAACTTTGATTAGATTGAAGTATAAAAACACATGGTTAGGTTTAGGAACAAAAACAAAACAAAAAAGTAATCGTTTCAACTCTTCGATTTGAACCTCATCGCCCCGCATGGCAGTCCATGATTAATGCTGCCTTTTCTTGAGTCAAGCTACTGGCATAGTTAAAAAAGCTTTCTTGAAAAGCTTGATAAAAAGTGAAAGCAGGTTCTAGTGCCAGCACACGAAAGTCAGATAGCAAGATCATTTGGGGTACCTGACCCAAAGGCATTCTAAGTATGTCACTTTAAGAACCTACAAACACACAGTTTCATATCAGCATCAGTGTGTGAAGTTAAACACTGAGCATTAAGTTTTGACCAGAAATACCTGCTTTGTGTGCAAGACACATACACACACATACATATTACAAATCTATCAGATATAAAAATCCGATTTTTTTTTTCAACGCATGTCAGGATGATTTTTATTTTCACTTTCCGATGTTAAAGCAGAGCTACTGCAATTAAGCAGGAACGAAATGACAGAAACGAAATAGAGAAAGACAAAATGAGATGAAGAAAAGGTGGGTGAGCACGAACAAAAAGTACATTTTCCAGGGACAATGCTTTTCTGTGATTAAAGGAATGTCGTGTCAGCTTTTGGAGTCCTCAAGCCTCTTTCACGAAAGCTATTTTCAAGCACTTTATAGACTGCAAATACACCAGCGTCTAGTTTTACAAATAACTCACTTGAGAACTACAGAACAATTTGAAAGTTGATGATGATTTCACATTGCAACTCCACACTGATAGGTCAGAGGTAGAACTTTACGTTTTCTTCTTTAGTTTCTCAGTGTAGTCCCTCTGTTTACTGGAATTATTTGGTTGATAAGTACTCTAAAGCTTTAATCAATTACACTTTGTGGCACAGGTATTTATTTTTATTTCCAAAAAATACATTTGTATAAGAACAAAGGATTTAGATGTTGAGTTTAAGGAACATGGACTGCCAATGTTAAAATGTCATAAACTCACAAAACATGACTTAACACATAACTTTTACACTTAACCAAAGCTATGGCTCAGTTCATTTCAAGGTCGGTGCATCTTATTGTTAATTAATGCTTCTGTACAGGAACTGTGGCAGTCTGGTTACTTAATGCAGGAAAGGAAACTACAATACTCCTCCATCAACCTCTTGGTAAGACTGTACATTACCAGGAGTAGTAACTAAAAATGAAATTGTAATCCCCTTCATTTGTTACTGAAAAACTTCCAGATCATGGGTTATAGCCTGATGGGAAGAGGGCAAACACAACTAATGATTTTGCATTTCATTAATCAGACAGTGTTTCTGTCTTATGTTGACATGTCAATGTGATCTGTAATTCCAGGAGGGAGATATCAGATCGAAAATAAAAAATACAAATAAAAATAAAATCCTTGGACACATCCTAACACTACTTCCCAGTTGGCGGCTCAGATTTATGGTAGATTTTATTTTCCTGTGAGTGTTATAGCTTTGTGAAGATTTCGGCTTCGATTGCCTCATCCTTGGAGATAGGAGGTACACTTTGCCGTCGACACACACACTCACACACACACACACATCTCATTAGAGCATATTTTTCAGTCTCCCCGAGCACCTAGCAGAGAAGCCAGTTACATTGACTGACAGGTGGGTGGAAACACTTCATTGAGATGATTATCTTTCTGCAGTGGAAGTCTCCCAATGCTCTCAGTGACCTTGGAACACTCACATAGAGACGCACACGTTGTCTTTGAAAGGCAAACCGGCCACCGACTATTTTATGACTTGGTTATTTTAAATTTGAGTAACATCTGGATGTGGTCTTCCATCGTTGACTTGTTTTCTTAATAATAGCGTTTTGTAACCAAACACCTGCCTTCATTTCCACTCTCTTTAATTTCCCCACTTCTACCTCTTCCACCCACAAACACTGCCTCAGTCTCTTTTACCTTTCTGTTTTATCTCTATGCTGCAGTCTGGCAGTCAGATTCATCCCTTGCGTCATCCCCTCTCTGTTGCCTCCTGTCTGTCAATGCCGGTTGTGATTTCTACTTAAAAAAAAAAAATTAAAAAAAAAAGAAATATGTAAATCTTTCATCCCTTATTTGGCTTGTTGACACTTCAATCATTCTTCTTCTTTTTTTTTTTTTACTCCACTGCACCTTAGTACCACAGTTATGGGAATAATGCAAAGTAAAAAGTTCCTCTTGTTTGTCTCCTAATGTGAAGTAAAACCATTTCAATGTGTGGAATTATTTACGGATCCATTAAATACATGCCTGCTTACAAAAACTGATTCCATCTCTGTCTACATTAGTGGCATTGCCTCTGCCTTGTTCATCTTTATAAATGTATGCACAACAATAGAGCACAGAAGATGCATTGAAGAACAGACAAGACATGACAGGATAAAGCAAGAATGCAAAATGCAAATTGTGTCAAGAAGTCAGCACATGTTCTAGTTCTTGACATAAAATGACAATAATATTCATTTTTGTTTTTTGTACGGGCACAGGCTGATTAGTAAAAGCCATAGATTGTACATAAAAGTGAATGTAGCTTCTGAGTCACAAAAATTAGACCAATGCGTAAATGCCATAAAGTGCAATACCACCAAGGGCCACTAAGGGTTGACT
The DNA here is from genome assembly GCF_022577435.1 of Embiotoca jacksoni. NCBI lineage: Eukaryota > Metazoa > Chordata > Actinopteri > Embiotocidae > Embiotoca > Embiotoca jacksoni. The sequence continues at coordinate 9,210,646 of NW_027185341.1, read as the reverse complement.
ACAAAAAGCCTTTGGCTCCACAGACGTCCATTCAACTTCTGTAAAATGAGAAGTCAATACATTTTTTCAAGTAAAGTCAATTCTTATTTTTTGTTTACCGGCAGTCCATTTGAAAATAATCTTATAATTAATGAGAAGGTAGGCCTCAAAAAGTTGTGTTTTTGGTGGCGTCTATTTGATTGACAGGCCCGTGGGGCAGTCAGGTTTCCACTATCTGTGGGCGGGACATATTTTCATTGGGTGTCCAATCAGATCAAGTCAGATCGACTGCTTGCTCCTCTGCAGGTCGTCCACGTACGGTCACTTCTGGCTCCAAACTGCTCAAAATTTGCAAGATTGCAACGACCGTAAAGTCAAACTCAAGGCTTTAAAACGGCAGTTCACAAACCAATGGGTGATGTCAATGTTAGTTCCTGCTTGGTAAAAACACACCGAATTGTGAGATGAACTCTTCATTGCACAAGATACTTCCCCAAAGACATGCAGTGATTTCCACTTTCTAATCTCTGATCGTTTAGAGTCTGCAATTCAAAGACACAAAACAAATGACTGCAAAAGAAGAAATGGAGAAAAACAAAAACCCGGATATACGACTATGACGACCGAGTACAGCTTTATTCCCTCCTCAGATGGTGGAAAGCCATGAACACCAGCAGTCGCTTTACCACAGAGAAGGTCTGTGGCAATCCAAAGAAAACGTTCTGTTGCTTTTTGATCTCCAATAGAAGATATATTGTTTTTGTTTGTTTTGTAAGAAAATAATAATAATAATAAAAAACCTGTGCGGCAGTCCCAGCAAAATGTGTTTTGTTAATATTAACAAAAAGAAAAGTGCAATGCATCATTTCCTGTATTCATCCAAACAGCCATTCAACCTACACACTGCATTTTTGTGAGTTTGACTATTTTGGATAAAACTATCTGTAAATAAACATATCCAGTTATTAGTTAGGGGGTCATCTGCCGTCTTGCAGTGTGTACGTGCTCTCTCACACTGACACGTCTACTGAACACACCAGACCTTCCACACATCTCCCACTCAGCTTAAATCCCCTCTTGTCATTTTTCATCTCCTCGAGTGGTCAATAGCAACAGCTGCCTCAGCATCTGTTACAATGTCACTCTGCTAATAAACAACAAACAGTGTACCACTGTGTGACTGATTACTTTTTATTTAGGAGCCTCAAATGTGCCCTGCACTAATGCACCAGCCAGTCACAGTGGCTGCAGGAACACGGAGTCAGAAAAATGTAAATAATGTGACAAAGGAAAGATGTCAACTCACTGCTTTTCACAGCGATCTGACTCCTGAACTATTTCAATGATTAAAGAGTGTTAAGAATAGCGCAAGTTGGGAGAGTCAGGTGCTGGTAAGACTTCTTTTTTTTTTTAAGAGAGACATTTTGTCATGTTACAGCAAAGTCCTTGTTGTAATAACGAAAGCTGGGAAACGTATTGGAACAGAGCTACCATTGATTTCACATGTGCTTCCCCTACTGTGACAAGTCCAAATATCTATTCTGAAAAAGGTCTATTTGAGTTACAGATCCCGGAATCTGAAGGCTTATCAGATGCCTGAATATTGCACAGCGGTTTATTTGCAAACGATTTTACAAGTCTGGAAGGTACTTACGGCTGCAACCAATTAATACATCTTTTTTCAGATCTTTTGTTTGTGAAAAAACAGAAAAATACATGCTGCAAACTAACCTGGAGTGTGCACTTCCACAGGTATGATTAACTGCTGCGGCCCTAGCCAGATGACAGATGTAGTTACACCAACTGTCTTTTTGCTGCAAATCCATTTGCTGGAGCCCTCTGCACTGACAAGCTACAAGGTGAATCAGGCAAAAAAGGGAGCAGCTGCAAAAGTGTTTTGAAGAAAGTGACAATGAATCTTGTTTTTTTAAAATTTATTCAGGCAGTCAATTTATTTGTAGATTCTTGGTACAACTTGGTATATCTTTTATTCTTTGTGTTTTGTCTCATTTTTAATGGAACTTTATTCATTTGAATGTGTATTTAGTTGTATATTTTGGTTGGATTGTGCTACTTTATTTTGTCCAAAGGAAAGTAGTTATTTTTATAAAATTTGTAATTGAACTTTATTATTTATTTGTCTAATTTTTTGTATATTTTGGTCTACTTTACTGCTTGGTCTATTCTTTTACTCAATTTTATTCAACTTTTTATTCTTGCACCACAGGCCTGTCAATCAAACAGACACGCCCCCAGACATACCTCTCTTTGAGGCCTAATATCGAATCAATGAAGGGATTATTTTCAGATGTACTACCAGAAAAGTAATAAGAAGGAGTGACTTTAGAGAATGACAAAATAAAGAAAAATGTTTTAACTTTGAACTTCATGAGGGAAGTTGAATGGGAGTCTATAGAGTCAGAGCCTTTTTAGAGCCAGCCCCTAGTGGCCCTCGGTAGTATTGCAGTTCAAGGCCCTTCTGCATTGGCCTCACTTGTCAGACCCGGAAGCTATTTCAGCCACATCACGTGCTTCCTCAGGAGGTTTCTCAAGTGTCATGGGGGTAGCAAAATTGGCAAACTTTTTGATACATAGGCCATGCTTTGACAACTAGGCTATTGGCATTGCAACTGAGTTTAAAGTCAGTATCTGGATGTTGACTTATACCTTATTGACTTTATTCCACTGTCAAAACTGACAAAGCACACTCACTCTCTTTCACCAGCTGCCACGTGAAATCAGAGCGTCTACCGCTGACCACTGAGCAGGTCTGGGGCACATGAGTCAGGCTGAAGGTCATTTCTCATCAAGTCTTCTCATTGTTGTACATTCGCAGTTCTGTATCTACAAAGATGGCCTGCCAACAATTTTACTACAGCACAAGTACACCAGTATTTGGACATTAAAAACTGCACAGACCATGAAAACCATGAAAGGTAAAAGGAAGGATGTGGGGAAAATAAATCACTGGTATTTGGTTTGACAGCCTCCATCTATTATGGTTAGTCAGGCGGTGGAAGGCACTGATTGCTGACATTATCAGCAGTAGAGAAGCTAATGGTGCTTTACATGGCCTGAATGTGGCTGTTACGGATCTTGTCAGTCATGAATGACCATCGAGGGACAGGTGAGATTGGTCTTAACACAGACATTAATGAAATTCAGAGAAAATGTGTACCAACTAGGTGGGAGAAAAGGACAGATGAGGAAGAAAAATGGATTTATGTGAGAGATGAAAGCAGGAGAAACAAAGGTGGATAAAGACAGATGGGGAATTGGGGAGTCGTGTGGGTTAGAGTGAGAAGAAAGTAATGGGGAGAAAAGAAAAGGTGTATCAGATGTTGCTGCTCTTATGGTGAGAGCAAGCGGCAACCACCAGTGATTTCACTCATTGTTTTGTGAACGGACATTATGAAGCCTTGAGTTTGTAATTTGGTCGACTCCATCTTGCTAGTTCGGAGCCGGAAGTGACCATATTTGGACGAGCTGGGGAGGAGCAAGCGGTCGATCTGACTCAATCTGATTGGAAACTCTGCGATACGACGTCCTGCCCACTGACAGCTGTAACCTGACTGCACCTGTCAATCAAACAGACACGTCCCCCCCAAAAAAAGTTCTTGAAGCTTATTTTTGAATTAATGACAGGATTATTTTCAGATAGACTGCCAGAAAACTAATAAGAAGGCGTGACTAACAACACTGAGATAACTCGTGGATACATTTTATAAACTTTGAATTTTATGAGACTAGTTGCATGGGAGTCTACGGAGCTTTTTGGAGCTGAGGTCCAGCGGCACTCGGTGATATTGCAGTTTAAGGCATTTCCGCATCCACTTAATTTTTCAGACCCAGAAGCTCCATCCACTTTTATATACAGTCAATGGGTGAGAGCAAGAATAAAGATTTGGTTTTTAGTATAGCAATTTGACAATATGATACTGAAATACTAGAGAAGGAAGCCAGAACCAAGGAGAGAGTTGGAAAAGAGAACCAACCTCAGCCAAAGTCACTCACTGTACTGATTAACTGTCTAACGAAACAGCGAATAACCCAGTGCCCACAAATTATGTCAGCCTGGCAGGAATATCCACTAATTACCATGAACACAAAGCACTCTGACATTTTTCCACTGAAGGGAACAGCAGCTGGACAAAGCTTGGTCCATGCTGTTTCTGAAGGGCCATTTGTTCACTTTGGGGTCACGCATTGTCCCCGACTCAAACTTTTTCCACATCCTTTGTCTTCCATTTTCTCCATCTTGGCATCCAAAGTAAATATGCTGATCCAGTGGCGGTATGTGACTTTTTAATTGTTGTCTTGAACCCTTAAAGTCACGACTTCATACAGGCTTGACCAAGTCAGATTTACGCAATTAAAACGCAATATCTGGCGGCACTAATCTTATTCACTAGACTGTGAAGAAAAAGCACATCATGAGTAAGACAAAAAAAAAAGGGAAATCCTCCAGAGGGAAGACATAATTCTAGTCTGTTTCTCCTCATTGGGCTAATGTGACGATGTACATGTTCACTTGGCAAACACGGGTGTAGTTAAGGACATTAATAACAGCTGCATTCCATTTAGGTGTGCCAGCTCTGGTAGCGGGTGTTGTGTGTGCTGGCTCACTGACATGGCTGACTGGCACAATGTAAGTGGAACATTGTTAATTTCTATTAGCTACACCTGTCAAATCCAGTTATCTGCCATCAAATTGAGTTGGATTATTCTTTAGTCTGGCATTGGAATTTGTCTTGTTGGTTGCTGGGATTAGGGTATACATTTTCTATGTTTGGAGGTGCTCTGGTTAAAATTGTGTTTTATACGTGTATTTTAATTTGCTGGTTGGTTGTGGGATAAGGGCAAGAGTTTGGTTTGGTTGGTTGCATGGTTGGTTAGTGGGATTGGGGTTACAGTTTTGTTCACTAGGTTGGTAGCTTGACAGAGTTTTGATTCTTTTTGTTGGGTTGGTTGTGATTAGGTTTGGACCATTTATGTCATACCGTTTATGTCATGTGATGGTTGGTGGGATTAGGATTACAGTTTCTGTTATTTATTGGTTGGATTAGAGATAGAGTTTCTGTTATTTGCTGGTGGGATTAGGGTCGAATGTGTTTGTTTGTTGGCGGGATTAGGGTTGAATGTGTTTGTTTGTTGGTGGGATTAGGGTTAAAGTTTTGTTTGTTTGTTTGTTGGAATTAGGATTAGGCCCACTGCATATCAAGTTATTGTTTTAATAAGTGTATTATGGCGCATACTTTCAGACAGTCTTAAACAATGAATTACTATAAAATTTTCAGTTTTGGAAAGTTACAGAAATGGCCAAACAAAGCCCCTTGAATCTACTGTCAATGGAGGGTTAAAAAGCCATTTAACCGCCTAACAACTTCTGACAGTCAACTGGCTTTTTAAGATTTATGTTCCTTTTTTAGCAAGATGTGCACTAATAGATGACCTCAGTACACAAAGACAGTAGAAACTTTTGCACTTTAATACTATTACATGGAAATGGAAGAATTTAGTGATGAAAACTATGGATTTTAGTCTTGCAACAACATAGAATAACACGGAAAAAGACCAAATGATATAACATATCCACGATGGAATAATGTGAAACTTTCTTTTGCCAGCAGTTGAGAAATTCAAGGAGAGATGAAAAAGCAAAAAGGTAGATAAACAGATGGTGACACCAAATGACGAGTGTGAAGATCAGATATAGAGAGAGCTGACAGTACACTCTCTGCTCCCACTGTGATGATGGAGGATGGATGCAGAGATTCACATACAGAAATATGTAAAAAGCATCAGAAGCTGATATATCGCCCTTAATACTGACATAAACGGCATACTCAATTGGGATGACTCAGGAAATTCAAACTTTCAAACAAACTAGTACAATTTAAGCACCTTATCATTCTAATAATGATGACACAACTGCATTGCCTTTTAATTTATATGTTTTTCTATGGTTTTGCAGCTGCCATTTGTCATCAATAAAGCTCAACAGGTAATACCCCCTTTGACAAGTTTGATGGGCTAAAATCATGATGCAATAACACATTTCAAAGGGTCCAATTACTATCTTTTAACCCTTGTCATAGGTCATGTTTTGCATGTCACCTCCCACAGTCAGTTAAGAGCTATAAAATTAATATTCAGACTGTGATTAAAAGCCTCCTTCATGCTCCATCATGCTAATTTCGTCTTCATTAACCAGTGGCCTCTTTTAGTAACATTTATCAAAGTCACACAAAAAGTTGGGCAACGGCTTCAAAAAGCTAAAGGACAGTCTTGTTGCACAGCCTCCATAACAACAATGTTGCATCACCTTCACATGGGTTAATTATTCCTCTATGCTGTATGACAATATTTGTACAAATCCCTCTGACGCATGACGCAGCGCAGAGTAAACCTGCGCTCTTCCTCGCGACAAGACTGTCAACAGATACGTGAATTTTTGTATTCAATTGTTCCATTGTCCTCCTGCTTTCTCCTGTTGTAGCAGCAGCAGCATGCAGGCAAATACAAGACACAAGAAATGTATCATGAAAATATGACAACTGAAATGTTATTTTCTGTTTCCAACTTGTCTTGAAATGTACTCAGCGTACTGTGTACTCTTACACAATGTGGAGAGCAATCTGCAGCGCTTTATGGAACAAAAGAACTCCAAAACAAGCTGGCAGATACACAACCATGACAGTGTCACTTTGTAAAGTTGTAGCACAAACTTCTTGGGCCTATACACAAGCAGTCTGTATGGGCGCCCTTCTTTTCGATCGGTCACGCATCTTCAGAAATATTTTTACACATATTTTAGCCAATAACTGTCCTCATAAACCTGTAGTGGTTATTGTTGAACTGTTTATAGTTCATGTAAACAAATAATGATAATCTGTGATATGTGCTTGAGTCTGCAAAGTTTAAAATCTCCACATTTCAACTCTCTTTTCTCAACATACTGCAGCCTACAATTGCTTCACATTGGTTAAACGAGGTTTCCGTGGAGGATGACACTTGAGACAGCCTTCATGTTTATTGATTATTCCAGAACGATAAGACAAAAAAAAAAAAAAAAAAAAAAAACTTACATTTAAAAAAATACTGACTGCTTACAATAAAAACAGGCCGCTAGTGTTGGTAGGAAACATCTCAGTTAATACTGCTATAAATGACTGTTTGGAAACATTTTTGCCACGATATGAGCTGACAGAGACCTCAGTGACATCATCAGGGTGAGGAGGTGCCTGCTGCTCCATTTACTCTGGCTGTTTTTGTAACTCAGGGCCAAGTGTTTCTTCATGTTAAACTTTCCTCGATAATGTTGACAGTAGGTATGAGCATTTCAAGCAAAATTACTATTCAAAAGTCACTTGGAAGTATTCGATCATGAATCGATGCACCCTCCGAACACAGAACTTTTTGATGGCTGCAGTTATTCTTTGCATGTTTCTCCTGTTAAGACCGAAGAAGCTAATCTCACAGCGCCACACAGTTTTACCTGCAAAGCCCCGGAGCCTGATCTTTTTCTACTTATGTTGTTTAATGGCAGCTGGCAAACAGCTTTTAGGTGCATTACCGCCACCTTCTGACGGGAGTAACACATTACAACCAGGCGCTGGTAAAAACAGGGGAAATAAGGAAGAACGATAGTCGCATATAAAACATTTTTTTTTCTACTTTAACAACTATTTGAATTTTAAAAATGCATGCCCCATTATTAGTTGATAAATACTGTTTGATATGCCATTGTAGCTCTGATCCTGATTCATTTATGATATCAATTGATTTGTTACATAATGCAAATATATAGTCCAAACTTTCAATCTAAACTGCTGGTATTATTTTAAACCTCATCTTTCTTTTGAAAGAAATTCTTTGGCAGTTGTTTGTCCTCGGTTTGCTTTCTTTCTTTTGTCTTTCGGTGCCCCAGTTTCCCTTTCTTGGGGACAGTCATGACTCCAACACAGAGCCCTTTTATCTGCTCCAGCAAGCAGCCGTCACCGAGCTGTGTTTAAAGATGAATCCTTGTGCAGGTCGGACCCTTCTGAGCTTTTTGTGTGGAGTGAGAGGAGCTGCAGAGAGCCTTCGCTACTGTTCGGTTCTATATATTATCTGCCTTTCAAATGATTTATTCAGCCAATATTCATTCAGTCATCACACTAAATACTGAGAAATAAAAACTTGCAAACAAAAATAAACTTTTCACCTTCCCTCCCTCATGATGGCCGATTTACACATCTAGCCAAACTTAACTTGATCCTCAAACACAGCTGCAACATCTTATATCTGTCCCTCTTCAGTGCTGGCCATGCAAAACTAAATGGGCTCATTGGTCCTTCTTTGTTGAAAGCAGCTGCCTACTTCTGCTGAAAGGTTGGAGCATGCTGTGATACACTTCTATTTCCTGATTATCATCCCACTGATTGAAAACACCTGGCTCTAATATATATATATATATATTTATATATATATATATATATATATATTTATATATAAATGCAGAAAATTCTACACACATTTTCGAGCTCCTCTGTCTCGTAATTCATGCCAGTGACATTCATTGATTCCAAAGAGAACTGGAACAGAAAGGAGTCGGCTGACAGACAGCAGCATGTGAGAGCGAGTCCCTGTAAAAGAACGCGAGGGACCCATAAAAGGGACAAAGAGAGTGAGAGCGAGCGAGAGCAGCAGAGGAGAACAGGGGGAGCCAGAGAAGCCAGGAAAAAAAAATCAGGGACTAAACAGCTACACTTTCATGCTCATTGGCCATTGTTGCCAAGCAACTGTTTGACCCTGATGTGGGTACCATGCACGTGTATGCATACATACAGTTGTATAATAAAAAAATAACTACACCACAATAATAAGACTGTTCATGCCACCACTGAGAAACAAAATGTCCTTTCTCATTAAACTAAACATGTGAGACAGAGACAGCGACAGAGTGTGACAGCACAACAGCTTACAGCAGAGGCTATTGATCCAACTAGGCTTCATAATGACACCTTCTCCCCAGAGACATCACCACGTCAATATCTATCCACCTTATATGTTCACTGTCGTCTCTTTAAAAAGGCCTTCCAGTTCATTTCAACCTGGTGTATTTCCAATTAATGCGGCTATTATTGTGTAAGTCTCATTCCAGGCCTACGCTCCTCCCCTCTGACCAAACGATTCAGGGAAACAAAGAGTTGCAGAAAACAGTGTGAACTGAGTTTATCGGGTCGACTAGTGTGAGCTCCCTGCAGCTTTCCGAAAAACCCCCCCATCATTTTTACATTAATTGTTCTAATTAATTTGTTTTCAACCTGGCCAAAAGTAAACACTGATGCTAACTGCATGAGGCGTCTTCATCAGGGGACACCTGGTACCTTAGAGACCGAAAACAGAAAAACATTTCAACTGAGCAGAAATGAGCCCTGTTACGATGCATGAATCCTCCATCTATTTCTGTGGGGTTAAATGCCCCATTTGAATGTTTCCTTAGTCCCCTGAGGTTGATGGTCCGCTCCTCTCCTAGTCTCTGTGGTTGAGGTAAGAACAGTGATTGGCTTGGTTGCCATGGAATTTTGTACCTGGTTTCAAGACGATGATGTTTACATCTGTAGTTTTCAGATTTAATTCTCTATCACAGCTTTTCAAGTGGAGAGGATTGGATTGAGGCGAGGGGGCGAAGAGAGTGTTAATTCCTCTTATTTGCACACTAAGGAGAGGTCACTCCCCCACTTGCCATCCGCTCAACAGGCTCCATTATGGCGACACACCTAAAAAGAGTTCAGCTGGAACTCTCTCTACCTTGATAATCTTTAAAGTGCACAAACCAGTTTTATTTGCAATCAGGTTCTTCTATGTTTCTTTGTAGGACATTATGAGGCTATACCATTGCTGCTTTTTGACTTGATAGTGCATCATACTTCTGTAGGTGTTTGTGTTCTCTCTCTTCTGGGGTCTGTTTGGGTTGATTGAGCTTTAGATTGGGTCTCATTATCCTTGAGTCTATTCAGATTGGGTCTGGCGATGCTCTGACAAGTGAAGCCAACGCAGAAGAGCCTTGAAGTGCAATACCACTGAAGACCACTAGGGGGTGGCTAAAAAAAAAAACCTCTGTTTTCAATAGACTTCCATTCAAAAAGCGTAAATTTCTCTCGTAAAATTCCAAGTCAATAATCTTTTTTCCACATAAACTAAATTCACTCCTTCTCATCAGTGCTCTGTTGGTTCTTTTGAAAATGTATCCACACAAAGAGAGGTATGTGTGGGGGCAGGCCAGGTTTGAGTGACATGCCTGCAGGGCAGTCAGGTTCCTGGTATAGGTGGGCAGGTGTAGCGTGTCTTCGGCTTCTCAGTCAGATCTATGAGTCAGATCCACTCCTTTCGACTTCGTTCAAACATGGTCACCTCTTGCACCAAAAAAACCCCCAATATGGCGACAACTGAAATGTCAGACTGGAGGCTTCAAAACAGAAGTTTACAATCTAATGGGTGATATCCCGATGGGTTGCGATTTACATGTCCAATCATTTTTCAAAACTTTTCACCTATTGCGAGACAACTTCCGTAACATTGACCAATAGGAGCCCAAAGTGCTCATCCACATCCAAAAATGCAAAGTGAAAGATAGACAACCTCTTGTCCTTTTCATGCAATCCACGGATAGGTCTACATTTACTTTTTCTTGATTTATTTTTAAGGCTTTTGTAAGCAAAAGACAGTCTATATCATCCATACCATTGTTTTGTTTACATTCTTGTTTCCCCAGGTCATAAAAAAGGCAAGATATGATTGATTAGTCAGCAAATTCTAGGGAGATACCACTCATCCACTCTCTTTAACATCCAGCTCTGTATGTTTTTCCTCTCTTTATAGCAAACATGTCTGGAAATATGCAAATATCACTGAGAAAAATGAACAGGTTTCCGGATAATAACAAGTAACTGACTACATGCAGGCAAGGGAGGGGTTTGTGTGAACTCCCCGATGTCTCGTCTTTGTTTTTGAGGAAATATTTTCGCCTGTTCCGTCACCTTATTGCACATCATTAAAAATAAATATGCACTTGAAGACGTAAACATATCAAAACTGAAGAGAAAAACAGATCAAGCACAACAGTAAGCATAACGTCATCTGTGTTTGTTGCCCACAGTTCCGGGAGAAGGAAGTAAACACAGCAGACTTGGTCGAAGCATTTAATTTTGTCATTAGAGGATTCTTTTCCAATAGTGCATCGGAAGTGTTCATCTATAGTATATTCCTGCCTGCCTTTCCATCTGCCTGTACCTTTATTTTTCTTTAAATTAATGCTCTGTTTTTTCATCCTTTTTAAAAACGGTGCAGAATAGAAAACACCTATTGGTAACCACGGAACAACACAGATAAGAAAGGAAAATATTGCTGAATGAATTACTACATGTGACCTGTTTTTTTTTCCGTGTCAGTTATTGTTGTCTACATTTCATGTCGTTAGAAAATCAAAATTTATCCATGAACGTTTACTTCATATACCTTTTTAAACGGAAGGTGTTTTGACTTATCACAATAGAGAAAGCACTGGTGTATTAAGGATCGCTGCTTTACATTTAGGGAAAATCCTGCCTTTGCTAATGCCAGTTCAATGTCATGTCTTATTGGAATCCTTCATGGACCTGAGCAATCATTTATTTTACCGGTGCTTTGCCTACTATGACAAGTCAAAATGTCTGTAGTGCTCTATTGGAATGGAAATAATGATATAAAAGTTGGACCTGAGAATGGCACCCTTATCTGGGCAAACTGATTCCAGTTATTTCTGGTCCTGCGTTATGAGTCATGCAGATGACAAAAACACCCTCAGCAACTATACAAGTTCTTTGTCATTATTTAACGCCAGCAATTTATAAAATGTATATTTTCGCTGAGCAAAATGGATTTATATAATACTCCCTTAACCCCTAATACACAACAAAGAACAAAGTTATTGTTTGTATAACAAAACATTGTAAACGTATAATCAATTCTGTGGTGTTTAAATTGTTTGCAGTAGCCATTTTCCCTTGAACTGATTTCTGCCATTTCTTAAACTACACATCAACAGCATAAAAATGTTTGCACAAGCCCAATGTAAGCGGATTAAGGCCGTGCCGCTTTTGTAAAACACGACCCTTTTTTGGGCTAATTACTACCTCTATGAAGCTAGCAGCTGTGATGTTATGTGAGCATGTTAATCTGCTCACAAAGACTGTGCTTACATGCTGAATTTTGACATTTGCTAATAAGCACTTAACACAAATTGTAGCCAAGGGCATGTCATTTGTCTTGCAAGTATTTGATCAGGTATTTTGTCTTGCAGGTATTTGATCAGGTATTTTGTCTTGCAGGTATTTTTGTCAGATATTTTGTCTTGCAGGTATTTGCATTGACTGAAATTTTGACCAGATGGTGGTTGAAAACGTAATGGATCATTACAGTTCATCCTGAGGGGGACATAATGTGTGTTATTATTCATCTTCATTATTTGTTCTGAAGTTAATCTTCTCAATAGTTGACAAGCCAAAGCTACCTGCTGGTGATACCAGACGGCAAATCACCTATTGGTTTGTAAGCTGTCATTTAGAAGCAATGAGTCTGGCATTTCGGCTGTTGCCATCTTGGTATTTTGGAGCCAGAAGTGACCATATTTGGAGGGGAGCTATTCTAGCAACCTGACTGAATGCCCAGCAGATCAATGAAACCAGACATGCCCCAAAACATGCGTCTCTTTGAGGCCTAATATCTAATTAATCATGGATGTATTTTCAGAAGGACCATTAGAACACTGATCAGAAGGAGGAAATTAAGCTAATGACACCATAATGACTTGCAGAACAAATGTATTAGCTTAGTATTTCATTAGAAAAGTTGACACTTTTTGAATGGAAGTCTATTGACAGACAGTTTTTTTTTTTTTTTTTTTATAACCAGCCTCTAGTAAACCCTCAGTGGTATTGCACTTTAAGGCACTTCTGCATTGGTTTCACTTTTCAGACCCAGAGGCTACATCTATTTTTTTATTTGTGCCAAATAATTTGTGAGATATTTAAATCTGCACCAAACGGCAGATCAGTAGCTACAAATATGCAGCATTTAAGCCCAGATGACATAATTTGGGTTATTTTCACAGGCTGAGTGTTACTGCCTACAATCAATACTGCTCTTCATGTGTAAAGTCTGTGGAGTGCCCCTCACTTTTTTAAATCTTTTTATCAATCAATCCTACTTGGAATTCATAAGTACCAATTTAAATAACACTAAAATAGTAATAGGAATGTTTCAGCTACTGGAAAATTGATTCATCAATTTTTTTTCTCAATTCCTTGATTACTTTCATTAGCGTGGCAGTCCAAACAATTATCACCACTGAAAGGGCCTCAGGTTTAATTAAAGAGAGAAATTACAAACTGAAAATGAGGGGAGGTTCTGGTTTGATTTGTTTAGCTAAATGAGGAAACAAGAAAGGAGAATAAAGAAATAAAAAAAAATATAATAAGATTAGAATTTCTCTGTGAGAGAAAAGTTGTGGACCCACAGGCTTTTTTCTTGTTGGACAGTCTGCTAATTCAGTGGCTGTCAAGAAACCTGCTGAGCAGGGCCCCCCGGGAGACTATGAAGACATGGAGAGTTTCCACAGAGATTTCCTCAACTAATTAACTGCTGCAGATTTCCGTACCCTCCACACTTCTCACACACTCCAAAAAGAACAGGAGAACCAAAAAAAAAAAAAATGGAGAACAAGCACAGGGTAAGTTGCCGTCTCCATAAATCTGCGAGCGGCAGCCTGAGAAAGTGAAATATAGAGACGGAGATGAGAAAGTTGAGCAACATAAATAATACAGGAGGAGAGACGCACAAGTGGTGTAACACTACAGAAAGATCAGCCGCTGTGAGTTTGGAGTGTTCACCCCTTTGGTCTCGCTCTGCAGGGAACATCTGTCTCTCCATCACCTTCATCAAAACCTTCCTGCGACTTTCCACTGAGGCGTTTGAGGAAGCTTTAGTGTCCCTCATCAAAAAGGAAGGAACTGGAGTGAAACACACCAGCAGGAAACGCAGCCTCGGCAATGACATTACAAGGAAGGGGCTTTTGGCTACGAGGTGACGGACTGAGAAGGTTCCTCCATAACAACAACACAAAATGGTACCTGTTGGAGCGCTGAAGCACTTCATTGGCACTTTATACGATTTGTAGCTATATTTAAGTTTGAATGACTTTGCTGCAGTGCAGGTGCCCTCTACATTAGTGTTCTCCTGGTGGGAGATTTTATGGTCCAGACTGATTATTGGAGGACTCTCGTCTGACGTTACGGTGAGCGTATTGTGTCACTTCCTGTCTACAAACATTGTGACTAGTGTTACTTCTCTCTGCTATTTTAGCTTCTTTTCCTGAATTATACATATCTTAACTCTCTCTACACTTCTAATCTCAAATTAAAACTCACGCTTACTCTTCTTGAGCAATTCTACTGTTAAATCTTTGACCAACGTTCACTTAACTTGGCGTTTTGGTACAGTTAGCAATGGCTTCCCTCTCTCCCTCCACCTCTTGTTTTTCCTGCTTGGTGTGTGACATGTTTAGTTACGACCCTGCTTCCCTTAATGATAATGCTACCTGTAATAAATGTAGTGTAGTTCGGGCTCTGGAGGCCAGGGTCACCGAATTAGAATCGCGGCTGTGCGCCATGCTAAATAACCAGCTAGCCGTAGGAGCTTCTCAGGGAGGGGGTGCGGAGCTGTCCAGGGCTACAGGCTTAAGCACCCGAACAGCCGGGCGACTGGGTGACAGTACGAAGGAGGCATAGTCCCAAGAAGAAGCCCACGGTTCACCACCGACCCCTTCACGTCTCCAACCGATTTTCCCCACTCGGCGAAACACCCGCTGAGAAACCAACCCTGGTTATTGGAGACTCTATTTTGCTGAACGTGAAGTTAGCGAAACCAGTGGACAGAGTCAGATGTCTTCCCGGGGCCAGAGTCAGATGTCTTCCCGGGGCCATAGTCATTTGTCTTCCCGGGGCCAGAGTCAGATGCCTTCCCGGGGACAGAGTCAGATGCCCTCCCGGGGCCAGAGTCAGATGTCTTCCCGGGGACAGAGTCAGATGCCTTCCCGGGGACAGAGTCAGATGTCTTCCCGGGGCCAGAGTCAGATGCCCTCCCGGGGCCAGAGTCAGATGTCTTCCCGGGGACAGAGTCAGATGCCCTCCCGGGGCCAGAGTCAGATGTCTTCCCGGGGCCAGAGTCAGATGTCTTCCCGGGGCCAGAGTCAGATGTCTTTCCGGGGCCAGAGCGGGCGACATTGAATCAAACCTGAAACTGCTAGCTAAGGCTAATCATAAATCCAGTCAGATTGTTATTAACGTCGGCAGTAACGACACCCGGTTACACCAATCGGAGGTCACTAAAGTTAATGTTGAATCGGTGTGCAACTTTGCAAAAACGATGTGGGACTCCGTAGTTTTCTCTGGACCCCTTCCTAACCGGACCAGTGATGATATGTTCAGCCGTACGTCTTCACTTCACCGCTGGTTGTCAAGGTGGTGTCCCGCTAACAATGTGGGCTTCATTGACAATTGGAATAGTTTCTGGGGAAAACCTGGTCTGATCCAGAGAGACGGCATCCATCCTACTTTGGATGGTGCAGCTCTTCTTTCTAGAAATATGGCCATGTCTCTTAACAGCCCTAAAACCTGACATCCAGGGTTGAAGTCAGGACGCAGAGCTGCAGTCTTACATGCTCCTCTGCAAAACCATCAAGATCCTATAGAGGTTGTGTCTGTACCCAGACCACCTATATTTAAAAAACTCAAGAAAAGATGTATCAATAAAAATGTAATACAAATGTATCCTACCAAATTAATGGAAACTGGAAAGCACAGAAACCGATTCTATTTGTTGTTGTTTATTGCCCACCTGGTCTTTATTCAGAGTTTCTAACTGAATTCTCTGACTTTTTTTTTTTTTATCAGATTTAGTGCTGAGTTCAGATAAAGTGATGACAGTGGGAGACTTTAACATTCATGTTGATGTGGACAACGGCAGCCTCAGTTCTACTTTTAGCTCATTATTAGATTCTATAGGCTTTTCTCAGAATGGAATGAAAAACTTCTGACTTCTTAGCAAATATGAAAACAGAAATCCGCTATGGTGCAAGCACACCGGGCCTTAAAAATAATGGGAGATGACACTCTGATTGGTTTGTTTCACGCGACGCCCAAAACACACCTCTGATTATTTAGTAGACTCAATATAACCTCAGACGGTTGAACAATAGCAAAAGTAAATTTGGACATGTCCTAAATGCACATACGCCATGTGCTTCAGACCGTGTTCTAAAAATCAACAAAACAGAGCCATGGGAGTTCTAAAGGAGCTATAATAATGGTTCTTAAAGTACAAGTAAGAGTTTTTTTTTTTTGCTTTTGATGCCAAATAAATGCTCCAGGTATACCTTCAGTGTGAGTGTGTGGAGAAAGAAAATTGCCATCGACTCTAACTATTAAAAAGATTCCAATTGTGGGTCTGATTTGAAACCCCATGACTTCCTCCAGTTCCATCAGAAAGAGAATAGACTAGATTGTTTCTCAGCTCAGACGAGCCCGTACGAATGCACAATTTGGTCAAAAATGACGCTCGGTGTATAGAAAACAAAGTATAAAAATCCCCACCTAACAGAAGAATATGTGAAAGAAACAAAGACCCATGCAGGAAATGTACTGAGCAAACATTAACAACCAGCTTCTACTTCATCAGAAACAACACGTGATGATTCTTACCACTGACACATCAAATGCATTTGACACTGAACTTGCAAACTTGAAAAATATGTGATTATCATAAATCATGATCATATCAATCCCCTTTCACCACACACTCTCAGTTCACGCAGGTATCCTCAATTCATCTTAAATTAGTAACCGAACTGTTTAAAGGTGACAATCTGACATCACTGCTGTGTCTCAAACTAACGCACAGAAAAGGTATCATAGTGTTCTCTTCCTCTGCTTGCACACAGAAGATTGTGGAGTAGAAAACACTGTGTAGAGACACAGACTTCAGCAGCACTGCTGAGCTGCTTAAATCAGAACAAATGATGCTTTCGAAGTGTTTAGAATTCCTTTGCTGTATGATAAGTGTACGCTTATGATGAAATAACCAGAAACTTATATGATGTTAAGAGCAGCACAGTGCAGATCATGGATTCAGGATCTTTTTCGTAAGGCTTTCTTATAACCTTCATACGTCTGTGGGAATGTTTGAGTATTTCTCCTTTATGTTTGTCTGTCAAGCAGTTTGTAATTGTTGATTTTGACAAGTGCTAGTGAACTTTAGGGTTATTATCATATAAAGATGGTGAAGAACCGACAGGAAACCGTTTCAAAATCAAAATACAATTCTTTTTTGAGGAATCAGTAAAAGCCACGTCCTCTTTATCGATGTGATATGGCATCTTAAATTTGCTTTGTCATTCGCCACCGTAACACTCGCTTCATGCTGATGATGACTGTTGTTTTCTGACTCATTCACTTCTTTTTTTTTTGAAAAATCTGTTGGGCCTTTTTTCATTAGTGACCTGAGCATTAACTGTTTTCATGTCAATCCACTGATTGATAGCTGTTGATTAAAATCTGAGAAGAAATGTAGCTATGCACCAATAAAGGTAAAAACTGCCAGTGAGCAAAAACAGATGTAAACAGTGCAGGTTTTTAATCAAACTATAAATTTGGGATATTTCTATGAATAAACGAGTTAACACTAAAAACCACCGCCTAAGAGAAACTTGCTGAGTCAGAACACTTGATTACACTGGTCGAGTGTTCTCTATTACATGTGACCCATCCTCTCTTAGGCTGTGCTCAGACTGCCAGCCCAAATCAGATTTTTGTCATACCCAGATTGTATCTGGATTTTGAAAGTCTAAACAGCAAAAAAAAAAAAAACACATGAAAATGCAATTTTTCCAATCTGGATCCAAACCACATTTGAAGGTGGTATGAAATGCGATTCCAATCGGATATCTGCCAATGCGTTTCAGTCCGGACGCTCCGCGGGCTCAG
The DNA here is from genome assembly GCF_022577435.1 of Embiotoca jacksoni. Taxonomy (NCBI): domain Eukaryota; kingdom Metazoa; phylum Chordata; class Actinopteri; family Embiotocidae; genus Embiotoca; species Embiotoca jacksoni. Next base: position 9,192,605 of record NW_027185341.1, on the reverse strand, counting down.
ATTGGATTCCTTGCATCATTCGCAACACGATATGCAAAGACAACAATTTTCAGAGCGACAGAGTGAGCCGAATCTGAGCAGACCGCTGTCGGAAAGTGTTGATTCTGGCGGTGTCAAGGACAACGACAACAACAGTCCACGGACAGAAGCCGAAATATACTGTCCGCCAGCACTTCCGTGGCGGCGGCTTCCGTGTTAGACGTAGCTGTGCCTACGTCGTTACCATAGCAACCCATGCAGATAACTTGGTGATGTGTGGACACGCCAAATCCAATCTGTTTACTTGCAAATAGCAGTGCGGATAGTCTGTCCTAAAGATCTGATTTTGAAAACAAATCAGATTTTCTTGCAGTCTGAATACCATCATAGAGCTCTGCCTATTAAAAGGAATTCAAAATTCTCATTGTTCGCGCCAACAGGTGAACAAAAACAAAGTGTGTATGCAGCAGGTTAGCTTGGTTTCAACACACCGGGATTCTGCTGCAGAGGCTGTTTTTCATTCATTTTCTGATCATGATTGTTTTTTCTTTTTTCTGTTCTGGTGAAGACCGGCGTGGATTTGTACATTACCCTACATGCATTAAATTGAGCCATGATTATTCCTATAGGTGCTTTTAGGGTGGAGAGAGGATCCGACAGGGACATTTCATGTTCATTTTGACAGGATCGTACAGATGTATAATGTGGTTGGAAAGATGCATGAAGACGTCACCCTGATCGCAACTGTAGCTTCACTTGATTAGAAAAGATCACAGTTGGCTGCAGCTACTGTATGTATGGATGTTTATTTATTGTTTTTATTTTCATTTTTTTAAAGAGGCAGATTGATTAGGCGTCACACTGTAAAACACAAGTACGCAGGTTCATTTACTTGCTGCTCAGGACGTACTGAGAAACTCCAATAAAATTCCATTTGGCATTTTATAGTATATTCAATAACTCAATGTGAAAAGCTGGACGCCACGAGGCACACTTTGATACCTCCTAATGCCGACTGAATTATTCAGGATGCCATGCATTAACTATGAAAAGGAACTGGGATAGTTTTGCGTGTGCATGCGTGTACATGTGAAGACAAGCATCTGTGAGCTGGAACATGCTTACGAGGAGCTTCTTGCCACTTCAAATACCCAGAGAGCAGCAGGAAGCAATGATCCGATCTATTAAACATGCTGCATCACTCGCACGCTCGGAGAAAAGGCTTCTATCGCCCGAAGCACGGCGGACCAGAAGATCACTTTATTAACTAGACGGTGCAGTTATGACCAAGAATAAACATGGAACCCAAATTGAGCCAAATTCGGTCTCATCAGATCAGGTAGGGTACCGCTGCATGGCCGCAGTTTAGAAGTCGCTGTGTTAGTGTTTCTAATCACGTGGCTTCACAACAGAAAATGTTGACAGTCATGCCTGCTTATTAACTGGTGATTATTTAATTAATAATTCAATGCTCATCATTTGTGGTTTCTTGACAATGTTGTGCAACAAGTGCTCCATTTCACACAGTGAGTCGTGTTAGCTATGCCAACCCTCTCCGGTGGAACAACCACTGCTGGCTTTAACGTCACCGCCTGATCCAGATTGTTCGAGCTGACTGCAATCATTTTGCATATCCATTAGAATCGTTTTAATTTATCTATGTAAAAACAGCAGGATAAAACTAACAAGTATCATATTTCCACCACTGTTTGAGGTTTGACTGGTGCTGTTTTGATGACATAATTTCGTTGCGCCCCCGTTGTCTGCTCTGTGTTAATGACACATGAAGAGAGAATTAGCACCACCAACAGTTTATCTCAAGGTGCCTAACCTCTCATTTATTATTGGCCGTATTTCGATGACCACCTATCAACATGAAAATCATTAATTTAGTTGCACAGCCAAACTCCACAGACATTTTGGTTTGAAGCCAGATGAAAAAAAGTAAAAGTAGTAGTCAAAGTAAAATGAGCAGAAGATTTGTTAACTAACTTATTAATCACAATTATCTCTATGACAACAAATTATCAACTTTAATTTCACAATCCTGACAGCCCGGCTGAGTGATGGAAAACTCTGGGAACGTCGCCACCGACACCGAACTCATTCAGTTCGTAAAACTACAAAAAACAAGAACGGTTGTCCAACAGCACCAGAACCACTGTTGTTCTGTACTCCCATGGCTGTATGTACTCCTGTATGTACTCCTGTAGCGAAAAAATTTCCCCTCTGGGATTAATAAAGTAACTACCTAACCTAACCTAACCTAACCCATACTGGTATGCATGGCTATTTATAGCACATTCATTTACCACATGCACCTGCAAACCAGCATGAACAATATCTCAATCATCAAGCGTAAACCTCAGAACGATAATTAGTTAGTGGAGCAGTTACAAAACGCTTCATGATGAAAGACCAGATGGAAACAGCAATAAAATGTGTCACGGTTTGATACTTTTATCAAGTTCATTCTTTTCTGCTTTGCCTTGTTTTTTTATTCCAATCACGAACTCTCCTGTCATTTCAGAACCAGCCACTCCCACCTGCCCTGCCAGTTAATCACTCGACCCCCCCCCCCTCTCCACCCACACCCACACATCTGCATCCACTTCTCTAATTAAGCTCTTAGTATTGACACCAACAGTTCACCTTCTGCCAGGTTGTCTTTGTGCTTTCTTCTGTTCTCTCACCAGTTTGTATTCTAACCATTTTTTTTTGGCACTGCCTGCAAATCCTGGACTCTGCTTCCTCTGCTTTGCCTGCCTGCTTGCTTTTGGCAACCTTTTATATATATATATATATTGATTTGGGTAAATTTGTTTTTTTTCTTTTATGTTGTGCTTTTGGGCCCAGAAAGATGATACCTCCAATTTATATCAACAGAATAGTAAAGCTGGCCAAACAAAGGAGGTTTTTAATGGACACCCCTGTTTGTCTCTTTAATTCAGTGTGCAGAAAAGAAATCTCTAAATAAATGACTTACTGTCTGGCTGAAGTTTGTAGGGAACAGAAAGAAGTCACAGAGCGACAATTGTGTTGATGCAGGTGATAAACGTGTGTTTTCAATGTGCTGCGAGTGGGCACCTTGTTGGAGAACCAAAGTGCCACACAAGACAGTGCAGGTCGTTTGCACCAAATGTTTTGACGCCTCAGAACGTCACAGTAGAACTCGGTGTTGACAGTCTGACCCTGGGGACAAATTTGAGGTGCACAACATGGCACATGTGAAGGAAAGATCACCGGGATCAGCTCCTGACCTGATGCACCTTTTTAAAAAAAATTTTTGAACAGGGACAGAATGTCCCTCTGGAAACACTAATGCCAGACAACACTTCGCCGGCCTCATTGCTTCATCGCCGTAGACTTTGTGAAGTATTTCAAGGCACCCTGTTGCCAAATTGTCAACATAATTAGATGTGATCTCTTTGGTTGTGACCATGGTGATGTAGATGTGTTGGACCAGTGCTCACAAAAACCTCTGTAAGCCTCTGTAAACCTCGTTTAACCTCTGTTAACCTCTGTTAACCAAACTTCGAACACTTACTCACTAAGGTTATAGCTTCCTCCTGCTCCGTGCTACTTACCGTTCATGTGACCAAGGCAGTTTTTAAACCTCTGTACTTTATATCATCTGTTGCTGTAGAAAAACTTGTAGTGTTTGTGGGCAAGCGTGTCAATATCAGAGTTAGAGGGTGTTGTAGTTGCCACACAAAGTTTCTTCCCTTTTTTAATTTAGGACTCAACAATTTAACAGCTCGATCCATAAATCGTAGATTAAAATGTTTAAATGAACTGTTAACTTGAATAAACATATTTGATGCCTTTGACAGGAAAACTTCCAACATTTTAATTATAATGGCACAAAATCAACGGGCACACTTTTCCTCTTTCATTTCTGCTGCGCTTCAGGAAAGAACCACATATTTGTTTTTTGAAGTGGAAATTCAAACGATGTTGTCTAGTGTTTGCAGCTGAGATGCCAAGGAGCTTCTTAGAGCTCAGAGAGAAAAATAATTCACCCTTTGGAACAGATGTCTGTCTTAGCAGCGAATGAGCAATTCTATTGTGGCTCTCACCAGATATCATCCTGTTTAGGAGATTAGAACAAAGTGAAAATGGCAATACATACCATCCGCATTCATATACCACACATCTAAAGGACCGGATTGGGGAGGGGTGCTTTTGCTTTTAGTTTGTTCATCTTCTGTGATGGCTGAAAAGACAGCGAGTGGCGCTTCGCAGAGAGCTCTTTGAAACCAAGAGGACACTTTTTTTTTTAATCAAGATTAAGCCAAAAATAAGAAAACAGAACAAAAGTAATCAAACATTTTGAGATCAGAAAGAGAAACCAGCCACCGATTATGTTGAATAATTTCAAAGGCAGAATAATCTTGAAAAAAAGAATTCAGATCACTGAAGGACACTGAAAGATAAAGAGTGTGTGAGTTCATGTGTGTAATACCCGAGTGAAGGTTTTGATTATGGATTCAGTAAGAGTTTCTCTACATGATGTAAATGAAATTGTGTGTGTGTGTGTGTGTGTGTGTGTGTGTGTGTGTGTGTGTGTGTGTGTGTGTGAGTGAGGAAAATACAGACAAGGTCATCCTTCTGCTGAGCATCGACTGACCTAACGTGTCCACGCCATGAAGCAGATCCACGTCATCTATTCTACAACGTACTTCACACAGAAGTGTGTGTTGACGTCAGCAGCATCTCCTCCTCCTCTTCCTCTCTTGATCCCATTCAAATGCAACCAAACTGAGGTTAATACCACTGACACGACTACAGAACAGTCAACATAACCTCACACAGGCCTCGAACATTTTCGAAGTTCAAAACCATTACAGCTCTTGGCGGTAAGCTGAGCACAGCGTGATGTAATTGCATACCTCCCTTCCTCCCATCAGGGGGAAGTAGTGAGGATTCAGGCTTAGGGTTTGAACCTGGAAAGACAGCGTGAGCCCACGAAGCTGTAAAGTGGCTTCTTCTCTGCGGCTGCTGCCGTAATACGTCGGAAAACAGGGAGTCTGACATTAACGCTGATGAGCCACGACTGACATACATTTCCTGTTTTGATCTGCTTTTAAATATGAATTAAGTATCTGCTGTATGGGTCAGTACGAAGGTGGATTTGAGGTTAGAGCTATCGTTGAGGAAGCAGTTCTTAGTGAGAAGCAACGACCATTCAGTGAAACCTCTCCCTTAACCAGGGATCATCCAATCTTAGCTCGATGCTACGCACGGCAGACCTGCAAGGCTTTGGATTTCTCTACATGTCAAAGGAGTGTGCATGATGTTGTAGTAAAAGAAGTATGTAAACAGTCTGGACTATGGTTTCCTTTTCCCATTTAAACAAAATGTAATATAAGGGCGAAAGCGTAAGAGATGGATTAAACATGTATCTGCCCAAACAATAGGCTGAAAATATTAGCATGTCCAGCAAACCAGCTTACTACCAACAGTACGATGGGCGAATGATCGCAGCTCATGTAGCGGGGGGAAGTCGCAATGTTAGTGAAGACGTTATGTCACTTGATCAACATCAGCACCACTATTACGCATGTTTTTGTAAACACATCCATTTCTGATTTCACCATGGACATTTGTAAATTTGACACAGGAATCCCTTCAAAGAGACTTAAGATGAGGTAATATGATGTGAAATCCAAATGTTCTGGCAGAGCTCCTGCTTCACAGCTCAGTAATGTACACAGAGCCGAGGGCAGCAGTGACTTCTGTGAGTAAGTATTCCAAGTTATGTCACTTGATCAACATCAGGCCGTGTTTCCGAGGCCACTGGTGGATACGCATTTTGTGTCAAACTCAGCAAATCAACAACGTAGCCCCTTTAAATTCTTCAGTAAGTCTACAGCAATGAAGCAATGACCTGGGCGAGGTGTTTTGGTGTTTTGAGGGACATTTACATTTCAAAAGGGGAAGAACGTCACTGTTGAAGACCGAAAAAGGCGCGTCAGGTCAAGAGAGCAACAGGATGGTTTTCTTCGACATTCGTGAGGTTGTGCAACATGAATATCGTCCCCCAGGGTCAGACTGTCAACGCCGAGTTCCACTGTGACGTTCTAAGGAGTTTAAACAAAATCATTCTCTGCAAATTGCCCTCAACGGTGACGCGATGACACTTTGGGTTGTCCAACATAACGATGGTTCTTCCCTACGAGTTGAACAAGCGCAATTTTGTCACATAATAACACAACCGTTGCTTCCCCTACTCAGAAGATTTGGCTCCATGCGATTTCCCTCTGTTCCCCAAAAATGTACCAAAAGATTTCTGCTTAAGTCCATGGTGAAATCGTTAATGTGAAAAGTACCAGTGGTCACAAAAACACGAGTACCACAGGTGCTGATGTTGATCACCCGTTGCTCCATGTTGTTGTACAACAGGAACGGTCCGTTGTAGTAATGACGTTAGTTTAACGCTATTGTCAACATTATTTTACGTTATGTTTAAAAAAAAAAAAAAAAAAAGGAATGGATTGTGTCAATAATTTCTAACAGTGTGAAAGATGGTCTGAAGGCTAGTAAAGATTAACACGTCAGTCTTTGCTAAGTTGAAACTCTTGTCCAAGTATAAAAGCAGGGTCCCGTTGGGATGAAATAACAGCCTAATCTTCTTATCATACAAATAATATTAGGTCTAAGTATGGTCAGCTAAACCCGAGCTGCTCCACTGAAGCCATTAGAGGACTCGGCACTGGGCAGCCGTATGGACTTTAGCCTATCTTAGATCAAATATTTACTACTTTTGATTTATAAAACGGCATAATAAACTCGGGTACTGAGAAATGCAGCTCCCTATTTTCATAAATTTTTACACAGCCGGATGGATATGCTGCATTTATGATCAGCGCAGTCAAACATGCAGTTACTTTCACTGCAATGCAATCCCAAGCGGGGCGTTGGGAATCAAACTGATCTTATATATACGTTCTTTTCTGTTTACCGTGTTGGCTGACTGACTTTGGACACCTTCAGGCACGCCAAAGGGATGCAATGAATCTGTAACTGATGCATAAGCTGCAGGAGCTCGTCTGAAGTATATATTCTGTGAACCTATGGACTTTAGAGCAGCAGGAAAAGGAGCATCGCTGAAAAGAAGGCCTACAGCTGGGATTCATGTGTTTGACAACACTGAAATGAAAACTCTCTCCAAGACAAACCCTAATATTTCAGGTGTGTAGAAATATTAGGGTTGTGGCTTATCAGAACAATAAGTGTCTGCATTTAAAAAGACTTCTTATTTCTTTTTTGTCTGAGTCAGGTTCTTAGAGGGTACGTTTCTCTCCTTGGTTTGTTTTCCAGTTGAGCATCTCTGCCTGCCAACTCCCTGAAAATAACATCACCACAATTTCATCGCACTTCCTTGAGAGCTAACATTCAGCTGCTGTACCTGACAACAGCTGTCACATCAGTAGCCTGCCAAATCTCCCGAGTTTTATCATCATTATAAAAACCTGAGTAAAAATGTGAGGTCACTGACAATAATGGAAATGAAGAGGAGTGAATCAGATAAAATCATTCAGATGTGCAAACACAGTCACAGAAGAACGAACAACGAAAACGGAACTCAATCTTCCGGCTATTTTGATTAATTAGCAGCACTCAGATTTCTATTTAACGGTCTCAGTCTGCGTGAATTAACCGAGGAAGAAGCTTTTTACTTAACATTTCATTACGGAAAAAGGCAGGCTATCCTCTACTGGGCAGGTGTATGACACACTTTGCCCTTTGTAATTAAAAATGGCAGCATTCTATTCAAGTGGAAACTTCAGAGGCATGCTGCTGTGTCTGGTAGCACACTATAGGGGTTTACCAGACGCTCGATTGGAACTAATGATAGTATTTCCACCTTCTGTTGTGACAAGTCCATATTTTTGTTGTGAAAAAGGTCTGCTACATAAATTAGAGACAGCATTGTTAAAGAAAAGCATGCAGGTTACTGCTTTTCCACTTCTTCCAACCATGCTTCAAAATAATCTGTTAGAAAAGTTAGAAATGCCTGCTGGCACCGACATTATATCCTCCATCTTTTTGTTTTTTTCCTTTTGGTAATTAGCCACAGATACTCCAGGGGAAATGCTGATTTGAAGAGATTGTGAGTTTTGCTGGCATGCAAGTCAAATGAGGTGCTAACTTTTTGCTACGTCAAGAATATCCCAGAAGGGGATACATTGCTAAGCTCCTGCAGCCTGATGAGGCTGAGAGTCGCCTCAGATCCTCGGGAACGGCTCTGCTGGCTCTTTCTGAGTCCCGACTGAAGATTTAGGTGATCAAGCATTTGCAACGTAGGTCCCTCAGCTTTGAAACTCCCTGCCTGACAACCTGGGGTCTGCAGGATCGGGGACATCATCTTGAAAAAAAAAAAGCCTTTAATGAACTCTAGCACACCATTTATATTTTATATAGTTCTATAATTATGTATTATTATTACTATTGTTGCCTTTTATTTTTTATTGTTGGGGATGTTTTGCATTGTATTTGTGGTGTTTCAATGGCTATATTTTATTTGCTTATGTTTTAAACAGTTTTAATCCCAGTTCTTCCATATAAATCACTGTGCTGTATAAATTCAGTTTAATAAGCTAGCAGCAACTAAAGAAATTAAAATTAAAAGAGGAAGTTGCTGAAAGAAGAAGCCAACCAGCATCCCGTTGAGAGGGAAGTGGTCTCATGTGTGCCCAAACCTGCAATACTGCTATTTTGATTTGGTTATTATTTGACAGAAATAATAAAATAAAAACCCTTCCCATTAAATGTGCAGCAGACAGGGCTCTTGCGTGCACACTGGCTGGCAGACATTGTTCAACTTCCTGTGTTTGTTTAATGATATCGTCACACCTAAACTAGTTGGTTCCATTCAATCAAACTCTGGCGTGTTCGCCCTTTTGATCTGGTTTGTTTGAGCCGGTAAGAAGGCTGTCAGTCAAACTCTGACCGAACAACCGGATCAGAGACCCTCATTTTTAATTCGGTCTCGGTTTGCTGCACATCAGACGATGGTGGGCTGAAAGCTCAGCGTATGTTATCACAGAGACTGGATTCTTTTTTAGCGTGATCTAAAAAAAAAACTGCACCGTTAGGGAAATAATCTATAAAAAATGTGAGGCGGTGTATTGAGCTACTACTCTGTGAATGTTTGACTTTCCTCATTAAAAGGCAGTGAACAGCAGCACTGTTTTGCATCTCCACCCATTATCTATACGAGCTTTATCCTAAACAGGCTCACTGAAAGGACACCGAAAGGTGACAGTTAACCACTGCACCACATCCCTCTGTCAGTTTCACCGTTGTTAAGTACATCTTTCACTAGAACTTCCTAATTTGCTCTTCTAAAAAACGTTTTGAGTCGCACTGCACTGACTGGAGGCTTCTCTGTGTGCAGCCAGGTAGCTAGCGTCTACTGACAGCATATTAGGCATTTAGGGAACGTCGGTAAATTGTAGCTACAGAAAACAACCTGGGTTATACTCTCCCCCCTCTGAAACGCATACAAACTAAAGATTGGTGCCATAATATGTCATGTCAATTTCTTATTGTTAAAATGGATTCATAAGATTGGTAGTTTAAAAAAAAAGTATTGTTCAGGAACTGGTATCAAAGTCAAGGTATCGGTATGGGTATCAAAACTTTTTCTCAATCAGTTATTTCTTCATAATCTATCTGTGAAATCGGCAAAGATGAGTAAACAAATAAAGGCCTCTAACAAGCAGCATGATGTGCTGTCAGTCAATGGAACTTAATTTCTACTCTTTTCTCTCTTCTACATACTTTAGTTAAAAAAAAAACAGACTGCAATTGAACAGAGACAGCCAGCCGCTTCTCAGTTTAACAACAAAGTCGACATAAAACATTCATTCAAATGTCATCGTATCTAAAATGGTCCCAGGCAAACAAACGTCCAAACACACACACACACACACACACACACACACACACACACAACCAATTTCCTTCCCATGGCCTGTTAATCAATCTTCCTTTAAACTCTATTTTTCCACTTTTCCTGATTTAGTCATCCTGCATTCATTCGTTCTATCATTTTCCACCTGGCTGTACTTAAGAGTCTTGTGCGTTTTTGCATGTAATTGCTCATTATCTCTAATGTGGGAGATGAGATGTGTTTATTACCTCTGCACCTTAATAGTAGAACAGCACCAAAATACACTTGTTTGTTGTCTTACACTCGAGAAAATTTAACCGATGTAGACAAAAGCTTCAATCTGTCCGAGCGTGATAACACTAATGTGGAGATCGGTACGTTATGTACGTGACTTATTGGAGATACTGTCTGTGTGAGATGATGGCTGTCGAGAGGATAGCGGAATATTTCCCAAGAGCTCCCCAGAAAGAAACACCATTTAAAGACAGGGGAAAAAAAACAATGAAATTCATAAAAGGACTGATAAGGCAGATGGAGAAGAAGGGAAGACGAATTATCAGGATAATGCAAAGATCGGTGAGAAGTAGCCATCAGAGAAGTTCCAGGTGAGCATTCAAAAAAGTTGAACCACAATAGCTTGTATCGGTCTGTGATGACATTTCTGATGTGGGTATATGAAGGGAGGCTTGCCTGAGGGGAGTCCGGCTCTACCTATCCTGATGGTCATCTCGTCAGAGTCCAGGAGCTGGAACGACGGCTCCTCCACTTTCCCTTTGGACACTTTGGAGTCGGGAGGCAGAGCCAAGGCAACGTGGGGGTCAGCAGCGACACCCTGACAATGACAGGAAAAAAAAAAATAATAAGCGAGACACAGAGGCTGGTTAAAATCAGCTTCACACGCAAAACAAATTGGGGATTCAGATTTTGTCAGTTCATTTTGTCTGCTGTGGAACACTGCCTGTAGATATCAGGGATCTGACTCAGTAAATAATTTTAAAAGAAAGCTCAAAATATATCTCTTTACTTTAGCCTTTAACTAGCTACTCCTGAAGCTCTCTTACACTTGCCTGCACTTGAACTAACGCGGCCTTTAAAATAGCATATTGCTTTATTTTATATTTCAACTCTATTTGTGTTTAATTTGATCCTTTTTTATGCATTTTATTTCTGTTCTATATTTGTTTAATGTTTTATTATATGTGAAACACTGCATGCCATTTTCTTGCTGGAAACTTAACAAAGGAATTAACAGCAATCCAACAGTTAAACATCGGATAAGCACACAGAAACATTTTGTTTCTGTGTGCTTATCTGTATGCCCTCAAGGCGTTGCAATATGATAAATGTCAAAACACCTTACAATTTGCCTCCCTTCCACATTAATGGTGACAGAACAGCCATTCAAGATTTAGTGTCTCGCCCAAGGACACTCCAGCATATGGACAGGAGGACCCAGGTATTGAACAGCCAACCTTATGATTACCTGGCAGCTGGCTCGACCATCTGAGACAAAGCAGCCTCAAGACCTCAGATAAGGCAAAGCCAGACTAGGCTGGGCAGCCCATTTCTCCCACCCTGTACATTCGCCTTGTTCGATTGAAAACAGGTTGTTATGCAAGTCACCATTCTAGTAGAGAGCCAGTAGCGCCTATGCAGCTTTGACACAGGGCGGTTAGAAGCTTATATGCAATACAGATAGTCCGATTTTCACTATAGCTCGACATTGTGTGTGTGAAAAATGAACAGTACTGCTCTGTATTGCTTCATTACTTCCATCCACACTTGTGTGAAATTTCTTGAGCAATTTTAACAACGTAGGAGATTGTAAATTCACAAAAATATTTGATTGATTCAACCTATGGTCAGCACTTATTCAGTCTATTGCCAAATCCAACCTGCCATCCATCACTCAGCCAATTCCTTTCTCATCCAGTCGTATCAAATAAAGAGGAATGACGATTTTAATCGGGTTGTTCATTATTTAAATCTTACTTTGTTACCGCATTCCAGTCAGTGTGACCAAGATGGGATATTGCTACGGTGGACTTATGTGACGAAACATAACATTTCACGTTGAAATGTTGTGTTTTGACCCTCAGGGGTTTCCGTACGCTACCATGGAAAACAAGGTTACTAAAGGAACTCAGTGCCGAGGAAATAATCAGTGTTTATGAACACAACCAATGTTTGAGCATGTTGATAACTCTGGAAACAAAAAGAAGAACTAAGGAAGGATACCATTACCCTGAAAGGACTCTAATTGGAGGATTACTTTGCATAAGTATTAAACGTTCTAATTTTCTTGCTTTGCTTGCAATACATTCACTGGCTCTTTTTGTACAAGTACGTATTAAAAGTTACTTTGATTCCCTTCTAGAAGAAAAAAAAAAGAAAAGCTAGTGAATGATCATTTACAGACATTTAATGCTACTCAATTCTATTTTAAAACAAAGATCAAACTGTAACCGAAAATGTATTAAAAATGGGTTTAAAAAATATCCAATCTGAGGCCAATAAACACACCGAACCGAACAATGAATCAACGCGACCAACAGATGTGGGTTGAATCGAGTGTCGCGGCAGGGTTAAAAACAGGGATGGTTCTCTTATCACCATGTTGACAATCACAAACAAATACCTCAGTGCTAATCATGAAACATTTAAGGCTATATTTTAACCATCCAAGCACGCAGTCTGAGGGGCATTTTAAGAATGTTTTCACACAATATTTTTAGACAATGTTATCGTACCTTTAAGAAGAACATTCTGGGAACAATATTGGTAAAAACAATACCAAAACATTGAAGAATATTGTCAGAAGGGTTTTTGACCAAAATAAAAACTAGCTGGGTGATGGCTTTAATAAGCATAGGTGTGTTTTGAGTGTAGCATGAAATAAAGCCATCACACTGTCATCTTTGGCACACCGCTGTTAACATCAGATATTTCTAAATTATAGGAAAGATCTGCGTATTGATGGACACAATAATAATCCGTCACAGTGTAATCCTTTTAGTTTTCATCTTTTGCACGTTCGTGCACTGCTGCACGTCACTGTGTCCGTCACCAGCAGAGTAGATGTAGCTTGTGTACCCGCTTATGTAGGCTGGGGTAATCAGGTGGCCCACTTTATGTGGACAGCGTTTTTTATCCCTTGTCTCTCGTCCCATATTGAGACGGTGTCCGACGTTTTAATTGGCTTTAGCTTTCTAAAATTGTGTTTTTTTTTTCCAAAGGCTGTGAAGAAAGGAGGGAAGGCTGTAATTTGTATGTTATGTCAAAGTGCAAGTTTATTTGTCAACATCTTTCCAGCGCTGCACCCAATTGGAAAAATTACAAATCACCAAAAGCAACAGTTTCCTCAGAATGTAATGGAAACTACCACAAAGAAAAGAAAATGAAGAAACAACAAAGAGTGGAAGCTACTTATGACCAGATGAAACCAATGGAAGGCGACTCTCACTGAGTTTTTTTGCCCTTTTTTGGGGTTTTTTTTTGTTACGTCTCGGGAGAGAATATGTGAAGCAACACAGTAGATTTGAGCCTCACGACATGTGTGGCTTGAAAAGAGAAGTACTTATCAGTGGATACATTCTCACTGAAAGATGAATGCAAGACAGATAAGGAAGCGGTGGCGGAAATAACTCAATCATACAGGTCAGCAGACTGTGGTAGAAAACTGGCAGCATGCAAGAGCATTTCCTGAGAAACTTAAGCTTTCTGGATTTACTTTTTATGAAAGTATAATATAAGTAAACACAATCTTTGCACCACATTTGGTTCATTAGGATCTGGTCACCCAATATGTTGGTGCATATTAATAATGTGGCCTTAAAATAACAATTAAATACTGCGCCACTGATGGAAGACCTCCTTTATAGCATTTTCAGCCTTCTCCACGTGTTGTGCTTAGTATTGCTTTTCCCCACGAGTAGCACGGAGCCATAAGGGTCGTCGTAGATATTGTTGTACATGTTCATCATTTTTTAAAGTGAAGGCTTCAGATAAGCCCACTGGGTTTTTGGCTGATAACTTTTATTTGTTTTCTCTAATTAATTTTAGAGCTGCAATTATAGCAAAATGTTTTGGGGTTGTTACATGAACCAAATGGAACCTGAGATGGGTTTCAGATTTATAATCTGACATATTCTAGATTTAAATACTGGAGTTTAAGCATCCAAGTATGTGTTGATTGGCCTCTACAGCTGCAGGGGATCCGAGCACAGGAAGCTTTTGTTTAGTCCTGGGGAGCTTCTTACTCTGGCATGTGTAGTAAGATCCACTGGTAGAAAACAAACATGTGAGTCATCCTCATTCCCAGAAGAACACATCCAAAACCAACATGCACTGCCTCAAACAATCGTCCGCCGCCTTCAGAAGGCTTCATATTTAATTCAACAAAGCACAAGGCCCCATCCAAATTTTAGAGAAAATTTAAACCAATTTACAGACGGTTGTCAAAACAAAATGTGAATTAATGTGCTTTAGATCAAGTAAATATGAGGAAGTGGGGGTCACCGAGGTGTACGGCTGGTCACACTGATTCCAGTCCAGTTGGGTGACATGAAACCACTGCGGAAGAAGAAGGAGCAAAGAGATGATGGGATTTCAATAAAAACAGCCAAACCTGGAATGCAGTGCGGAAAACCTGATGGAAATACAGCATTATTTCTTGATACAAGTATTGATTTGTGAGCTATTGAAGTTTCCTCATTAGTCCACACAGATTTAATGTTTTCACCATTTCAAATATTTTCAACGAAGCAGAAGCTCCAGTTGAATTCAGGTGTGTCATGATATAATCGCTCCTCGCACTTTATTGAATTTTTATATTTTACTGAACAGCTCTCCCAAGTTTGTTTTGTTTTGCAGCAATTCCAGTTGGAACTTTTATGAATAAATGTACTTTTTAACACTTGTTCAATGTTGTAACACAAACAGAAATATCCACAGGCACAATACAACCAACACATTTTTCACTGTTTTCACTTGATGCAGAGGAAAAAACAAAATCAATGTTTGTTAAATAAGTGTGAAGAATAAAACTGCAAACAAAACCAAAAACATTTTCTCTGAGCCAGTTCTTCCAGTCTCTTACTTGCCAATCTTGTTTTTTAGTTTGTACATGCAGCAGATGAGGAGTATGGGAAGGATGCAGCCAAGAAAAAAAAAAGAAAAAAAGGAAGTTTGTTCAGAGAAAAAAACGAATGAGTGAGTTGAAGCATGACGTAGGGAGGTCGAGTGACTGTTAGGCTGAAGACACTGCAGCCTGATCACCTGGCTGCACACACTCATCCACTGCGAGTGTGTCCATCATTTCACCACAGGTATTTAGTGCATCTATGGATTCATGTGCAAGCAGACTGTTGCAGAAGAGACTTTGTTTCAAATGCTGGTCAAGTACTTGCTGTGGAAATCCTAAAACAAATCTTACAATTTGCTTTGGAAAATATTCAGTCTCAAGCATTAAAGACTTTCTGATATGAAACCTGAAACAGCCTTCACAATAAAATATTTTCTGAATAGAATACTACATGAAATAGATTAACATGCAATGTTTTAGTGCTCTAATGTTTAAATTTCAACCAGTATTCTGTGGTTTTATGACAATTTCTATGCAACTGCTCACTTTTTCCCCCAAAGGGCACATGTGGTCCTAAATGAACAAAATGCAGGAGCACACTGGAAAAATGTTCAAGTAACACCGATTTATATACATGAATTTATACTGCACGTATGTATACGCCTTCTCTTTATGTGCAATTATAGTGTGAAAGCCGGAGAACTATAGAAGTGGCAGAATATTATCTCGACGCTCGGCATCGGTCTGAAAATACGAACTCAACTTTTTAAAATATTGAAACTTTCAAAACACTTAAACAGTGTTTTAAATAAAATATCAGAGGAGAGTTTTTTTTAAACACTGAACCGACTTTATGAACCACTGCAATGGTTATTTAACATTTTGACACTTTTAACAAACTAGTTCTGCAATAAAAAAAAAAGAATTTCTGACATTGTATGTGTGCAAGCATTTGTGTACTAAGGGACACATTCACACATTGAGCAAATACAACTCTGGTTACTGCCATCAAAATCTCCAGAACGTTTCTTATTTCTGTAGTAATCATCACCATGTACGTGTCTGAGTAAGTGTGTGTTCAGCTGAAAGTGTGTGTGTGTGTGTGTGTGTGTGTGTGTGTGTGTGTGTGTGTGTGTGTCACATCTCAGAGGACGCTATTAACCTACAGTAGCCTTCGGTGACGAACCGTGACACAATCTCATCAGCAGGTCCGGACTCACTATTAAAACACTTCTCTGTTCATCATTGAAAGTCACCTCTGTGTCTCTCTCTGCTTCTGTTGTCTTTAACTGCATCTTCCAAAAGCGTTTGATCACCTTAACTTCAGAACATGCAGGTGCTGCTGGCAGGAAACCGCGCTGGCACGTTTGATGACAAAGCTTGACCTGACAGTGAGCCTCCGTGGCTGGGTACGATTATTACCGAGAACACATCAATCACAGACGTGATTCCTCGTGCAGATACAAATAATTGTATGCCAACAATATGAAAAACATCAAGGAGGGGAAGAAGGAATGTGAGGCAATACGCAAAAGGATTAAAGGGGAAATCCTACACCAGTGGTTCAACATCTGTATACCATAAAAGGCTCATTCCTCTGCTGCGGACTTTTACACTTTAGAATTTTTTCCAATTTAACATAACTTATTTTCACTGGTTTCCAATTAATAAACCTGCAGACACTTGAATCAAGCCAGAGATGCTCTCATTAAAAGTAATCAAGCCAGAGATTTTCTTATAAGATCTTTGGACCTAACAGTTCCAGGAACTGTGGGACTACTGGAACTAAACTCAGGAGCTAAAAAGAGTCCTTTTTTTTCATTCCATCACAAGTGAAAACTGGAAAAGTTAATTGAATTAAACCAATAACCAATTAAAGAGAACTGCTGTTTGCAGTTTTCATCCTGTTGTTGTTGTTGTTGTTTGTGTTTTCTCTTCTCTGACTATGATGTTTCAGCAGATGTATTGAATGTAAATGCACATATGAAAAATGAGACTCTGGTTTCAAAGTCAACAATCTGCTGAGCGTTTGATGGATAATTTATTTCTGCTTTTCACATTTAGTTTTGGTTTTCTGTCTTTCCTTCACTTGCTTCCATTTCGTTTTGCTGCTTTCTTCTTTGTACTCCCCAACAACATAACTTCTTTATTTTTGTGCACAAGTTGTATCAGCGTTTAGGTCTTTGACAACGTGCACGGACATCTTTTGATCCATAGACTTTATATAAAAGTGGATGTAGCTTCCGGGTTCGAAAAATTAGACCAACCGCTCCGAACTAGCAAGATGGTGACGGACAAAATCCGAATTTGAGGCTTCATGAGGGCCATTCACAAACCAACGCCATGTGTAGTGTGCAGATTTGTTTATATTTTGTGTTCTGTGGTGTATATGCAATTTTTAGTCAAGTATTTTCAAAAGAGCATTAATGTTGCTAACGGTGATCAAATCAAGACTAACTCTTATTTCAACTACGGCCTTATTTGTTGTCAGCAATAGCATCAAAGATGCAACTAAAAACTAAGCTTGGCTCAGGCAATTACACACACACACACACACACACACACACACACACACACACACACACACACACACACACACACACACACACACACACACACACTCCTTGACTTACGAAGAGCCGACTGATCCTTCATGTGTTGCAGCAGGACTCGATATGAAAGCACCCCGGCTATCTGATGTTTATGTGATTCCTTCTGTGAGATTTAGAGGCCCGAGAGACGTCTCAGAAGAGTTGTCACAGTTTGATGGGAAGGCAAGGAATTGAGGAAAAAAAATAGTCAAGGCATCAACTGCCCTGTTTCGATCAAAAATGCACCAACACCCTGTCACATCTTCACACATTCCTGCACTGACACCCCTCTGGAAGACTCGTGTGCTCTCTCATATACATTCGTACTATCTCCACTTCCCACCAATGACTGGGCTCAGTCTATTCGATCAGGGAGAACCAACTTTTAAACGCAGACCTAAACCTGACGGGTGCTCACACTGATTTATTTCTTTATGACAATTTTCTGCCTTCGAAATTTCAATCACAGCATTAGAAATTACCTCCTAAGCCCCAATTTATCCACATGGATGACTGAGTAAGCTGCACAGGTTTGTTGACAGTCTGACGTGTCAGTACAGTCTGTTATATTCATTGGTCATACTCATGATCATACATAAGCCTGGACTTTTTGTTCCTGAGAACAAGCTTAACCTGAGCTTTACCTGAGTTTTACTTGACCCGAAACTTATGTGAAACTTATGTTTGTTTGACCCGACTTTTAATCATCCATTTCAGCGACTAACATATTTCCAAATAGCTGCGTTATTTCTTAAACCGGCACCACAACACCCTGATACAATGACAAGTCTGAGAGGAGAACACATGTTAAAAGACTGTTTATATCCTGTGATGTTTGAAAGATAAAGGTTTAGCTGAGGCTGTCACTCAAAATTCCCACCTTCCCACTGGCTGTAATGGTTCGAATACAAAAGGAAACTACAAAGATGTAATGTGGAACACAAGATAAAAGTCTAAATACAAAGTGAGAGCAACAAGTTGAGATGAAACGGCTCAAAATGAAACGTAGCACAGCACAGCAATATGTAAGGAACACTGGAAAGCTATCATTTTCATAAGTAAGTATTCCAAGTTGCATCGCTCATCTTAGGTCAGCACCTGTGTTTCACATGTGTTTGCGACCACGGCTACATGCTCATCAGTAATTTAGTGAGAACACATCAAGTTTTATGTCAAACTTGGGAAATCAACAACAGAGAGACTTGAAATGATCCAAAGATGAGCAGAACCTCACTGTCCAAAACCGAAGAAGGCACGTCTGGACAATCGTACCACCAGGTGTGTCTTCTTTGACAGAGTTGTGCACCTCTGAATTCGTTCCCCAGAGTCAGACTGTCAACACAGAGTTTTACTTTGACATTCTCTGAGGGAAACATTCGGTGCAAACGACCTGAACTGCGGTGAAATTGCTGTTTGGTTGTCCAACATGACAATGGGCCTACGAGTTTCACACCCTTAACAACACAGTCACTGCTCCCGACCACCCCTACTTGCCCGGTTTGGTTCCCTGCGACTTTTTTCTTTTAGCCCATAAAAGTGGTCACAAAGTCACGTGTAACTAAGGTGCTGGTGTCGATCGCATGACATAAGTTGGAATACTGAAAATGATTTTACAAATCCGTTTGCATTAGTGGGCTCCGCACCGTGTCATATCACAAACACCTGCACCAACACACCTCGCATCACATATAACATGTATATATAACATATTTATCTACAGTTTTTTTCTTAACTGATCTCCTTTTACAGGGTGTGGTAATTTTGTATGTAAATGTTACAAACCGTACTCCCTTCTATCCCTCCAGTGTAAAAAGAAAAACTCCATCTAAAAGTGAAGCTTCACCACGTCAACACACTGCACACACACAACCCTGTCTGCAATTAGTGGTACAACCATTAGCGTATAAATTAATTTATCACAGCCAAGATAATAGCAACCACAACACAACTGTGACTACAGCCACAATCACAGAGATAGCATGATCACATGGTCACGACTGCAGCTGCTGACAGCTTTCCTCTGTAGAGCAGAGTAACTGTGAACTGAACGCAAATTTAGCTCAGAGAAAAAAAAAAACGATGCTGCAGGTGCTCCATAACATCCAGATGCAGATTAGAAGGATCATTTTGCATCATACACGTTTCTTTATTTAGCCAACACATGAAGTTGATAAGTTTCGCTCATCCAGTTAAAACATGCAAATGTAATGTGGGAACTATAAATGCCTGCACAAGCTCCTTTTTAATGATGTTTTTTTTTTTTGCTTTGCAGGTGCAGAGCAGCAAACATTAATACTGAAAAAAAAAAAAAAAAAAACGCAGCAGTGAAACTAACTGCTGCCGTTCGTGTTCAATTTGCCAGGTTGTAGGCTTAGAAATGTAATCACCTGTTTTCAGCAGAGAACCTCCAAGACAACCACATAGGATGCCAGACCTCTCTGCCAAGCGTACAAAGTTACGCATGAAGTTTTGCCACAGGAATCAGAATCAAAAGATATTCAAAAAGCTGGATTAAGCTATTTCTTTTAGCTGTGAGTAAAATAGTCTTTGACTTTTACAGTGGCACCTGGTTAGTTGTTTAGTTTTTTTTGAAACTGTTGAGGTGCTACAGTCATATTACCAGAAGCCCAGTGTATTATTGCGCTTTTCAAAGCAAAGTTTGTACTAATTCTGAATGGTAGTGTCAAAAGAAAGCCCGTCCAATCCAAATGTTCACCTTTCAGCTGACAGAGAGGTCAGCGGGGCTGCTATTAGAAAGGCCGTCCGACACTGTAATCACCACAGTAATTCAACCATGCATGCATAAATCAATTACAATAAATGCAACACATATTGAGAGCAGAGAGCTGTAATGCATTCCCCCTCTTTCGTTTGCCTTTTTTTTTTTTTTTTTTATACATTTATTCCATTTCAAATTCAGATAAGTGTACACCAGTGCTTTGTTTTGCCCAAATTGCCAGATACTCAGTCTTCCTGTTCACAGATGGACGTTTTAATGATGCAGGCAACAGAGACTCAGCTGTTCGATGGCCTTTACCACTCTGTCGGAACAACTGACATTTAGAAATAATCAAGGGAAGGACACAATGGGACATGAGGCCTTTTTCCATATCAGCCCATTATACCCAAGGTGGCAGTTAGTATATTCATATGTAAATGTATCATAAAAGCAGGAGTACACATAATGTTAATTCCTGTTTCATCAGACTCCAACAGATTCAACTCTGTGGCCGGTTTTGCATCAGTCCGTTTAGCTTTACCCAAGCGGGCGAGCGTGTTTCAGTGAAGCTCAAGATTGAGATGCGAGCCCTCTGAGGATGGCTTGAAATATCATCATTACAAAGACAGAGCAGTTAGCGCCTGGACAAGGAGGATAAATGGGTCTCTCCTGCAGCTCAATGCGCCAACGGCTCAGTGTGTCTCTCTTAATAGATCAGTGGTACGCTGAGAAAAGTGCACAGACACCAGCGGACAGCAAGTCAGAGCTTCTGTTGATCAACGTCCATTTTGTGTGTCCAGCACATCAGCGGTGTTCACGCCCACTCGCAATCAGTTTTTTTCCCAGAACTTGGGGGAAGTGATTGCATGTGGGCGTGCAATTCTGTTTTTTTTGTTGGGATTTTTCAATGATTGAAAAAGTCTTGGTCACTCAACTTTTAAGGCATCACAAATGTTTGGTACCAGGAGAAAAAGAAAACGGCTGATAAATGTTCGGATTGGTAGAACCATGACAGAAAAACCACAAGGTTTTGTCATGTTACCCAGCTGTGATCACATGTATGACACATTTACCACATGTCGAAAACATGGGGAAAATATGTGGAAAAGTTTCCACATGGGAATCTACATGGGTTTCACACATTACACCGTAAAAATGTTCCAAAAGCACGTTTGGCATGTGTGTGTGGTCACATGTCATCACGTCAGTTTTTGCACTTGAAATTAATGTCGGTTTTCTGTCGGGGAACTTTGTAGAAAAGAGTAAATAGTCGCACACATACTGTACTGTCCTCAGTCAGAACAATACACACAAAGTGTATGTTGGTCAGCTTCAGTTTCTTAGAATTGGAAATGCTGAAGAAATATATCATTTATGTGGAGACAGCATGTAGAATTTGAGGCCTCTAAAAAAAACTGAGCTCAAACAGCTGCGGTCAGACACAGATAGGAGGTGAGATAGCTTCATAGAGCTAAAAATTCCATAGTTGTTATTTTGAATTGAAAACATACCAATTTTGACAAAACTGCAGAAGCACTCAGCTCAATGCACCGCAAGCTGAGAAACACGCCAATAGACAACACAAGGACATTAGGAAAACATCTTTACCAATAAAGAATATGCAGTAATAAAAAATGTTTTTAAAAACCCGCAAAGTCCTTTCAGGAGTTATTTTCTGATTGTTGCGATCAAAATGCTTGATTTTGTGGAGGCTTTTCTCAAAAACTGCGATATAATTTGAGGAGTTTTAAGTGTTTTTTTTTTACAGTTAGAAAAGTTGAGTCGAAGAAAATAATTGCAAACATTTTTCAAGTTAAGACCTCAGAGTCAAATGTCATCTCTTCCTATGATAATAAGCATGCTGCAAATCACAGAAATATTTAGTTCTGTTATTGTTTTTGTTTTCTTACTTATAGAACAATGGGGCTAAAAGTTAAAAAAATATATAATTAATGGAGGTCTATAAAAAACGAACAATCTGTGACTGTAATATAAAATACATATGCTACATCCTCTGGCTTTAACTGCTTTTTAAATTATTAAAATACAACACAAAGGCCTACTGTATGAACAGAAAGAAAGAGCAGTTTCTTATGCTTGAAGTGTTTCTAAAACTAATTAAAAATTATAATAATGCAGAGATTGATTAAAATTGCATTAACTATGCCAATCACAAGAGCGTGATGTACTGGAGGGACTGCTAATGTTATGCCGGAATTGCAAAATGAGGTTGTTGGGAACATCAACATTTGTTATGTTAATACAATGAAAAACCTTGTGCGACTAAAATTACAATTGATTGACTCATCTAACGAACGAAACACTCAGCCTTCTACAGCTCCTCTCCTCTAACCTGTGTATCATCACTACACGAGGGAAAGTAAGTCCAGTTCGACCAAGTTTACTTTCACAGTAAAATCAACTCTACTTATTCAAATGGCCACTTTCACCTGAGCTGCTTTTACAGCTGTGCTTTTACATCTCCTGGTGTGTAATTTCAAAACGGTGCAACAACTACAGAGGAACAGTTCAATGTATGCAGATTTCCACCCACATCATTTTGATCTATGACGTGTCTTGTGTGTGTACGGGTGATGATTTATTGATGTAAGAGGTTTGAGGGACAGAATCTATACGGCAGAAATTGACAGGATACACGGTCCCTCTCAACAAAACTGCATTAATTAACAACGGGATTAATTACTGTCACATGAAAGCTTTGGCAACATACAGTAGCACACACACACACACACACACACACACTGTAACAAAAAATATGGCACGTCTGAAGCAGCACTTCATCTTCCTGTTTCTCACACACACACACGCACACACACACACACACACACACACACACACAACAATTTTCTGAAAATGTTGCCATGTCATTATTGATCAACTCATAAGCCCCAACCAATGACAACATGTGTGTGTTCGTGAGTACAGTGTGTATGTGTGTGTGTGTGTGTGTGTGTGTGTGTGACTTTGTGCATGTGGGTTGACATCCTGTCGGATAAAATGATGTCTCCCGGTCTGGAACGCAGCACTTAATTAATGAGTTATTAGACTGGTGGAGACTGAAGTAAGCACACCCAACTCACACAGAGGCCAGCACACACACACACACACACACACACACACACACACACACACGCGCACACGCGCACACACACACACACACACACACACACACGCACGCACACACGCACACACACACATTTATGTGTGTAATAAAGTGTGGATCCTGTTGACATCCAAGTGGAGATAATGATGATTATGATGTCAAACTGACATCCTGTAACGCAGGACACACGGTGAAAACACCCATTTCACAAACATTGCTGCCACCAAATCACAATAATCTGCTGGAACTTTTGGAAATGTGACTGGAGCAAAAAGGTTTTCAGAGTCACTTTTTCAAACCTTTAGCCGTCAGAGATATAATAAAGGAAAATACATGTTACACAGTAGTAGAGAAAATGGCTTTCTGCAGAAGAGTAAGATAAAAAAAAAAATAAATAAATAAATCCTAAATAACAATCTGTTCTTTCTTGTTGTACAGACTGTTACTTCAAAATGTCTCTAACCCCGTGTTTTGTCTGCTCACATTAAGTGTCCTTCTGTGGACCCCTAGTGTGTATTAATGTTTTTCATTCATAATTACTTTAAATCATTGTGTCATAATTCCGTAAGTATAACACATAAATGTGTAATACTTTTGTGGGCATGGGAGCAGAAGAACTTGTCTCAGAAAAGCTCATCTTGTTGTCTGGGCTTCCTCACATCAGGTCTTGCACCAAATTAAATTCCCTCATTCTGAAGTGATATTTCAATCCATGACTTCCATGAAAAGGACCCCTGGATGTCTGCTCTCCTGAATACTAATAGAAATTACCGAGTTTACTTTTTAAGTTGAAACCTACTTTTTAGATCCTTGTGAAACAAAAAAAAAAAAACACAAAAAGAATCCCAACATTTGACTTCCAGGAAAACATCCTGATATAACTGGTTATGTTATTCTAAACCTGGGAGCTGAAAATGATCCTTAAAATAAAGCAAGTTGAGTATCACACACAGAGCAGAAATTCAGTCTTGATAGTAAAAATGTAATATTAAATTCATTGCATAGCTGAATAGAGGCTGGAAAAAACTGTATTCTGCATTGAGGAAAGTCCAGCATGGACTGAAACATTTTGCACTCTATCATATGTTCTACCGTTTGTACAGCCATGCAAGGAATATGATGTAAAATGTTTACTCTCCAGACTTCAGTCTGAATTTTTTTTGCTCTCATTGTGCGAGTCCTTAACTTGCTGTATAGTAAATAATTCTTCACATTTCACACCTGAGAAGAAGAAAAAGTATTTTACTCCTGTTGCTTTCTTCATTGATTTGTTCTTTGGTAGATTTGGTAGTTTCAGGTACAAATGACATGATAAAACACAATTCAGGAATGATTAAGCGGCACATGTATAAGCTCGAAGGCTTACCGGTGCTAAAATATGAATGAAATGCCATTCAGCAACATTAATGCAAAAACAGAGCTCTTTTAAATTGTAGCGCTTCCACACTCAAAGGCAGGACAAAAGGCCAAGGGACTGGCAAGCTGCAATAAAAGGTTGTCAATGTGCAGGCACACGTTTTCAGACAGTTTCTCCATGAAGGCATTTGTAGCATGGAACTCATTTGCACACACAAAAAGAGACAGCAGGAGCGGTGTGAACAATTGAAAAAGGAGCTTTAGAGAGAAAGGTAAAGTCCTGTCTACTCACACACCACCACATACCAGTGTGAAGTGGGCACGTTTATTGTCGATGTCGAATGCAGTCCACGCAATCCCAGCAGTGGAAATAGTTCCACAACACTTGAGATACACATTGCCTCAGTTTATCTGAGTTGAATATTTCAAGTATAATGAGTTTTCAAGTGTTGGGTACGAGTGGACGTAAAAGAATACCCTGCCATATCCTTTGAAAATATAAACCTGTAGGCCACGTGCAGCTGTACTCAGGAATAATTACCGTCTTCATGGTACTGATGATACTACAGTTCCTGTAACGGTTCTACGAAATAAATCATTTCAAAATCGACCCAAATCTTACAGTTGAATGTTAGACATTCACCAGCTGATTTCCTTCAGGTACGTAGTACGAGCCAGAACAGGCTCAATACAAACAGAACAATCATTTGGACGTGTCGGGCACTTACATTATGGAGATGTGATTTTACAGAGTCAGAACTCCATGTCTGAGGCAACGGTTCCTGGGATGGAGTGCCGGCCCTAAATGAAGGAGCTGAAGTATCTTGGGATCTTGTTTACGAGGGAAGGTAGGACGGCGTAGAAGATTGACAAGGGGATCGGTGCTGTGCCAGCAGTAAAACAATCATTACACAGGACTGTTTTGGTGGAGAGGGAGCTAAACTGGAAGGATTTCGAGTTTCCAGTCGATATACGCTCCAACCCTCACCCATGCTCATCAGCTTTGGGTTGGTAGATAGATGGCCATATGGATAGATAGATGGATACTTTATTAATCCCTCAAAGGGATTTTTATATTTTACAGCAGCATATATAAAAGAATGAGTTTGTGGATATATGCGTCTATAGTTTCCTCTGTATCAGCCTTAGAGAAAGAGTAAAGAGCTCCAACATCCAGAGGGAGTTCGAAGTAACACAACTGCTCCTTCCCGTCAAAAGGAGCCAGGTAAAGGTGGTTCAGACATTTTATTATGTGGCTCCAGGGCACCTTCCATCTGAGGTTTTATGGATACGTCCAACTGATAGAAGACCCTGAGGTAGACCCAGAACACACTGGAAGGATGACATATCGTATCTGGCCTGGGAACGCCTTGGAATACCCCAGGAAGAGCTGAAAAATGTTGCTGGGGAGTGGGATGTCTGGTCTATCTTGCTCACCATTGTGCCGCTATGACCCGGCCTTCAAAAAAGCGGCAGGAAACTAATGGATGGATGGATGGATGGATGGTCTGTCTTTTGGTTATTCTCTATCATTCACCACCCTAAGTGAGTGTGCCAACACAACAATATACAAAGGAATGATTAATGAAAGCCAGCTGAGGCCTGCTGCTGCTGCATACTAAAAGGAAACCAATTTCATAGCTTGTACAAAAGGTCGTCTTCAATAGACTGAAAACGCCCTGAATGTGTGAAAATGTGTTTTTTAGACAAAAAAATAGGGAACAATAATAATGAAGCAATGAATTAAGATGTAGAGAGTTGTAAAATCAAAAAGACAGTTAATCTTTACTATAACTGATTATTGCCATATTTTTACGTGAATCATTGAGCTTCCCACTCAAATTCATTCATCCATTCATTCCGTTTGAGTCAAACTTTGACCATTTCACGTTAAATGTGTAATTGAGGAAACAAGAACAGACATGCAGGCATAAGAACAACATCTCCTGTGGACATCTATGACACAATCTTTTTGTGAAAAAACAGCCAATTTTCACAGAAATGCAGCCAATCAAGCTGGGCATGTTTAATGAGTTAGTTATGTTGAGTGCCACATTTTCTATCCACAAAGAAGTTGGTAAATCATGTGAGTTTGGTTGAAATTTAAGAAAAGAAGGGTTTGGTAGAAGTAAGCTACCGAGTAACCATCGGAGAAAACATCTAAAAAGGAAAAGCAAGATGAAAATGAAAAGATAGAAGGTCGTGACATTCTCTTTAAATCGCTTTTGTGTCAAGCACTCACATCTCTTTGATCTGCCACTTGAAACCTTTCCACTTATTGCGATGAGAAAGTTGAAGAGTGACGAGAAGAAAAAGCTGGAGAAAACTCAAAGCAAGGAAATGAAAGGAAGTACAGCCTTTTAACAAACACACAAATTAAATGAGGCGAATGTGCATTAGGAACTAGGCTGACGAAGCTAATTAGTGGAATGCTGGCTGGAATAATTAATGATGTTAATGACAGCGTGTTTGTACTCCACATGGCAACAAATCTTTGGGGTCCAGTCTCCAATCCACTCTACTTTTGTCTTTTTCCTCTTAAATACAGCCTGTCCACTTCTTTGCATGTACATGTGCTTCAAACACTAAGTCCTCAGTGATTCTACATATTTTCCACTCATTGGAGGCAGTTTGTACACTGCTATAGTTGCTTATGTTCCTAAATGTGATGGAGGGACTTTGCTCAAGGTCATGTGGCTCATTGATCAAGCACTCACTTGTAAACATGCCCAGTATTTCCGTCAGGTTCCTATGAGTTTCTCTATCACTTGAATGACTGTTGGTTCAGTATACAGATGAATATTTTTCTTTTATTTCATCTCAACACAATTATACTAAAGTTTGCTACTAGTGATAAAAGCAAGTGTAGCGACACTGCAGCAAACACTCCAGAAGAGCGACTTGTGTGTCTGTCAAACAAACTCACTTTTTTAAATAAACGATCAGTTGGTTGGCTGTTTTTAATTGTATCACAATCTGATCGATTCAACAAGCGGGCCGCCGGTCGGATACGGTCCTTTTGAATTGTTCCATGTCTCACAATAGTCCGCCTGCAGATCAGACTTAACCATAAAGATTTCAGGATGTAAGCAAGTAGGAGTGTGCATCTTAAGTCATGGCCGATCTATGTGGGTAACCTCGGTGACAGGATAGTGTGGGGACAGGAAGGATCAGGGAAACCCTCTGTGTTAGTGATAGACTGCAACAAGTTTGTACTTGCTCTGAACCTGCTATTTACTTGTTCAAGCCTCACGTTGTGTTCTGGACTGGCAGGGTCCAAAGACACTCACATTAACGAAGCTAATAAAAAGATTGAAAAACATCTTTCTGGTTGCTAAATATTTGTAAATTTGATTGAGAAAATTGGCAATTCCAGAGTAAATGGACATTAATTTATTAATTTAGCTTGCCAGTAATAAACCAGGCTGCTGTCTGGAATTGATGATCACACTAAAGTGAAATAAAAGGGATGGACAAAACTACTTTATAGTATATATGTAGTAATATATCTATGAACATTATGTTGTAAGTTATTTGTATGTGGCCTACAAACCCCCAACAATTTTCCTAATTGCCCAACTTGCTATGGAATCAAATAGCTGAAAATCTTTTCCTGCATGTGAAACAAAAATATGCATACAATTAAACCACTATTCTAGATAAAAATGCTTAACTTGTAAAACTGCTTTTGAGAACATTTCAAGGGTTGTAACTCATCGTTATCCTAAATAACAGGCGTAAATCCACATCAGTTGACAAAATAAAGTCCTCATACAGTAACTGGCAGAAGGTTTTGCTAAACTAAACTAATGAATGTGAAAACAAAACTTGTGAAATACAAAAACAATAAATACAAAAGATTTTACAAAATATCAATTCCTTCTCCAGTCAGAGAACTTGCCAGTAGTGACAAACACAGAAGTTACTGAAGGTGGAAGTTTTTTCCTGGTAACTGCAGTGGAAATAAAGTCAAAGGTAAAATGAGGACTGCAAAGTTTACAGTCCTCAGAGATATTTTTTCTCCTGCTGCAACTTGGGGCTTCCAAAATATCTGTTTTTTGTTTTTTTACTGAAGCTTCGCTGAGGAGTAAAAAAACAAGTTGGGAATGTATTTCCCACAACACTGTAAGTTGGACTTTTTCTTATGAACTTTGGAAATCCTACATCCTTCAGCCACCTGGCCAGTGAGTAAAAAAATTACACTTGAGGATTCAAGCAGAGACCGTCAGTAGAAAGTCACCTTATCATGACAGAGAATGGGATATATTACAAAACTATGAGATCGTGTAGGACAGGGGTGTCAAACATATGGGCCGGATCCGGCCCGCCACGGGGTCCAGCTCGGCCCGCCGGATGACTTTGTTAAGTGTGAAAATTACAGAAAGACATAAATTGCATTTCTATGAGAATATGGAGGTTTATGAGTACAAACATTTTGTAATTTTTTTTAATCGATCCAGTAATTGCTTCAAAAACAGTGTAAATGCGACGTCTGCTCTGGAGGCAGAAGCGCTCGTTGCCACAGGCAGCAGCGCTCGCTGCTAGGGAATCTGCAGAGGAGAGCCCAGGCAGATAAACAGTGGGCTGATGTCTGAGTTTTTGGTCTTTATGTTTCTAGTTTATTGTAGAAAGAGCTTAAAATAGGGTTTATCATCCAAAAACCTTCACCAATGATTTAAACATAGAGAAATATTGTCGTTATTATGCTATAATTTTACTGGTCTGGCCCACTTCAGATCAAAGTGGGCAGTATGTTGCCCCTTAACTAAAATGAGTTTGACACCCCTGGTGTAGGAAGTTAAGACCTCCCTGTGTAAGGTAGGAAATTGCTAATCTTGAAAGAGTATCTCCAAAATCAAATCCCCATTTCCCATCAGGTCCTAACTCATATTAATATTATTCAGATAAGACAGGATATTAGAGTTAAGATGTGTCTGCAAAAAGACCCCAAGAGAGCTTTTTCACACAGATACAAAAAGAAAAAGAAACAGTAAAATGTGTCTGTTAGGGATCAAATAGGCCCCAGAGAAAAAAGACAGATCAAACAACTAAGAGAGGAGCCAGAGGGAGTACAAAGTGGGGTTTATGCTTTTAGAAAGTAGATAATGGTGTCTGTGTGCTCAGTGAGATTTTAGGTAGCACATTAGTAATATTGAATTTCACTTTCATTTTGTAATCTACTAATTTCTTTGTATCAGGAAAAAAAAGGCTAGGAAAATAATTTGCACTGCAGTAGCTGATTCTGGAGACATACAAGCAGACACTAGGCTGGTTAGACATCTGGAAATGACAAAGAGGGAAACTAATAGCTTTCAAGGACACATCTGAGCTGGTCAGTAGCACTACTCCAATCTGTCCACCTCCTGCTGCAGGTGGAGCTCTTCTATTCCTTTTATTAAAGTTGTTTAAAATGTGTTCAAACCTGTGAAAGTAATAACATGTAAATGAGAAAGATACCCAATTGCTTAAAGGAATTTTAGCGGAGGCTCTTATTCAATGATTAACCAGTAACCGCCACAGTTTTTAAAAACATAGGCCCAAGTGATGTCACCTTTTTAATATACATGAAACATTCTGGTTTATAAAGTACAGCCAGAAATTATCTCCAAAGGCCACACAAGTTCAGGTGATGAGAAGCTCCAGGTTACGGGATGGTCATTTCAAGAAGTGAAACAAAATGCCTCGTTGAGCCTTAGATAAATAGTATAGAATTTAATAAAGTGTGGCTCGTCACACTTAAGGCGACTTACAAGCCTGTTTTTTATGCATCACTGCTTTAAGGAAGTACCAAGTTGTTGTAAATTCATGAGGATAAAATGTGTGCGTCGATTAAAAGAACCTAACAATTTCCTGCCCAAGATTTGAACCAACCAAAGTTAATCCCAATTTAAATTACACAGGGTCCAACACAGCCACTGGCCTGCTGGCCCAGAGCCTGTCAAATTTTATGGATGGCAAGACGGCCAATCAGAGTCTGCAATGTGAGCACGTTTTAGATTATGTCATTATTTTTTTTAAATGCATGACTGATGAAGTCAGGTATTGTGATTGGCTGAAATACCAAGTTGGTATCAAGGCAAAGTGTGTAATACACCCACTAGAGGATAGCGTGTCAGTGTCACGTTTTGCCTCGCCAAAGAATGAGCGATGTCTACAAAAGGGGCGTAGACATCTGTAATTTCTTAATATAATATGTAAATTATTAGAAATTCAAACAATGAAGTATTTAGGGGGCATCAGGGAATTCTAGCATCTACCAATGCCCTTCATGTGGGTGTTTAGAGAACATTGGTGAATTGTAACTTGAGAAATTAACCTTACACTCTCCCCCTGTAAGTCCCTGCATGAGCATCTATCTCACACTGTACCACCCAACACCACAAGTGAATCTTCACCCTGCGAGCTTCTTTAGTTTATTATTAAAGTCATCCACATGCACTGAAATGTTATTATCATGAACTCTGTTCTCGTATCATAGATAGACACATTCAAAGGGAATGCCACTGTTGAACATATTGTTTATAACCAACATTATGGAAAGAGTGTTGTTTTCTAATTTTGGCTGCCGGGCCAGTGAATTTACACAAGTGGTCAGTGACACTCCTACTGGGAAATAAATGTCACATAGGACACGGTATACAA
The DNA here is from genome assembly GCF_022577435.1 of Embiotoca jacksoni. NCBI lineage: Eukaryota > Metazoa > Chordata > Actinopteri > Embiotocidae > Embiotoca > Embiotoca jacksoni. The sequence goes on along the minus strand of NW_027185341.1, from coordinate 9,161,210 downwards.
CTGATTGCTTTTTCCTCTGAGGGGAAGCGCAGACGGCAGAAAGTCTGTTTCTTCTATTTGAACAAACCGAAACGCATCAGTGGAGGGCCAGGACAAAACAATGACGATGAAACACAGAGACACGACATGTTTATGCATGACTCCAATATGCAGGCTGTGTTTCTGTTACACGTCCTCTCAACAAGAGCAAAACTGCGATAAGAAATAAAGAGATTTTTGATGAGATCTGAGTGGATTTATATGGGGAACAGCTTCAGCTCACTCAAGTGACAGAAAGAGTAGATATCAAGAAATGTACAAAGTCGAGAGGGATTCAATTTGAAATACCATGAGATAGGATTTCTGCAGGCAAAATATATACAACCATTCACTGTTGCTGAATTTACATAGTTCACCAACTGTATAATATTAATCTTCTCTTAGGCTTGCTCCCAAAACATTGTTGTTGTTTTTTTTACTGTTTCAAATCATGTCTGTGTTTGAATGCTTATTTCCTGATATGAGTGCGGAATAAAAACAAAATCCAAAGTGAGAATTTTTTTTTCTCCAGTAACACCAACTTGTTTTTGAATAAGACAGAAAGGCTTCCAGACGACTTGTCAGCCTTCTCATGTATTTTCGTCTGACATTTTTCTCACTGTCGCAAAAAAGAAGCCTTTTTTTTCCCTACTTTTTACTTGTTCTATTTTAGCACCAGCCTATTAGAGAGTCCTAATGCATGCTGGCTGCTTTTTTCCCCTCCTTTGATTTGAAGGTACACGTGGAAAAACATCCCTGAGCGCACTCTGAATACTTCACAGTCACCTCCTCAAGACAAAAGAGATGTCATATTGTTGAGAGAATGTATGAAGAAACACAATAAAGTGGCTTCGTATATCTACAAAAAGGCTCCCGTAATCTGCACATAACAGTTTTATTCACCCCCAATCCTTTTGTCTTCTCTGTTGGCATTTCCATACCAACATATCGCACCTACTTCATGAGATACAATTTAGTTGTTATGAATATAAAATCCTTCAAACAACCAAAACAAAATGAAACAACCAGCACGGCACTAATAAATACAACGTGCAAACAAAGCGAGCAGCCAAGAAGAGCGCTATGCAACTTAAATCTCCATTAGGATTAAACTCGGTAATTTACTTTTTGCTGGATTCAAGAGGAAATTTCGCCAGTTTACTAGAAAAGAAACGTACAAAAATACAGTCACATTAAACTGTTTTGAATTTGAGGTCATCACGGTTCAAATTGGAAGAAAGTCTTGGGAGTTTTGTATTTCAATCAGCCTGACTGATGAGTGAAAAATGAGCAGTAAAGAAGCAACTCTTCTCGGTACAATGGATGTTTATTTCACCAGGGGAGGAGATGAAGCCATGAGAGATCTCAACTCCGCCAGATAAATGTGTTTCTAAGTTGATCCCATTCTGTCAGAGCCCTTCGCCTCACTTCCTCTCCTGTCTTCATCAATATCGCAAACTCTTCCTGTCAACTAAAAGGAATATTTTAACAAACGAATTTGACTTCAGAGATGTGAAAGCTGATTGAATTGAGCTGAGTAGCATAAAAATACTAATAATAAAAGGTAACAAGATAGCGCCCTCCAGCCAACATGGAGTTTCCAGTAGTTGTGAAACTGCATGTTTCTGAGCTTGTGCTCAGATTTGTGGATGTGTGCAAGAACACAAAATGGGAATGAAGAAGAAGCAAACGTGTATACAAACCGTTTACCCTATCTGGTATGTGCTTTTTTAAAAATGATTATTTTCTAAAAAGGAAAGGGCAAAAAAAAGGAGAGGAGTGGACTCCGTTTTATCTCTTTAGAAAGTAACGTTCTATTATTCTGCGCAACGGATGCTTTATATTTAGGTGAACTCACACACGTGTAAATGAAGTATATGAACTTCAAGCTTTACGTTTATGATAATGAGCACAATGATTGTAACAAAAAGCACCGTGTCGACGTCAACAATGAATCAGCTAACGTGATCACGTTTTTAGGATTATCATTCGGCAAATGGAAATTAGTCCTTCAGCTTCACGAGTGTCGCACAGCAGCGTTAGAGCAAACGCACTCGTCTGATAGGAAAGGAAACAACACTCTGGTAAAGTTGGTAAGATATTGTCTGATTTGAAATTTGTTGTTGAAATACAAACGGTGTTAAATTTCTAGGTCAGGAAAGTAGGCAAGCTAACAGTGTAATCCCCGGTCTCTAAGCAGCCGGCTGTGAGACGAGTGCAGACTAAAAAGTGCAACGCGGGGAAAGACAGGGAAATCACGCCCGGCATCAATGGTGGTGATTCTACAACACAAACACATCCTCTTACGTGTTAGCACACTTACATGCGTAGTACTCACATTTCAACAGGCTGAAGTTGTCTCGGATCTGTTCGGAAGTTACCACAAATAACCGCGTTTCTAAATGTTTCCATTCATGAGTGTGAATGCACTCATGCACTACAAATGATGAGTGTAGGTGCGTACGTGTGCGATTTGTAACAGAAATAGGTTAAAAGTGGGTTTTTGAATAATTTAAAGGAGTTTTGATGGGAAAAATGTTTAATAAGTGCAGTCTTTTCTAGTGTCGTGTCACCAAAATCACATCACACACCAATGATCTCCTGTTGTTGGAGTCCGTTGATATGTGATGTGATTTTGGTGATGCTACATTGTGAACAAGTGCAGTTATTGAATACTTTTCAAAATGAAAATTCCTCTGAATTATGCAAAAGCAGATATTACGAAAGGAAGTGTTGCAGTATAACTAACAGGAGGCCATTGATGTGTGAAATGATCCAAGTTAATTCCAATTAAGTTCATTGGCCCCATAGTCAAACCTCGTTTGTATTCTTAGATTTTACTGGGTGGTGATTGAACTATTCTTAGTTCAGAATTCAATAAAAGTTGTTTAGATCTTGAGACACTTTATATCTTAGAGGTAGTTTTAAGATAGACAGACATTTCCCCCGCTCATTGCTGTGCACAAATGTACTAAACGCCATGTGGTGAGCCCTCTTGGTGCCAGCAGAGACATAGAAACCTCCTGGCAGGGCACGCTTGCGCACAAAACCTTTTTTTCTTCAACTCAACTGCTGCAACTCAATCCTTGAGGAAACAAGGCGAACCAATACATGCTATTTAGATGTGTACATATATATGTAAAAATCTACAAACAAACAAAAAAAACAAACAATCTGGAAGTATTTAGCCTGAAAAGCTCGGAGCCGAAAAGATCGATGTCATTTAAACAAACCCGTTTTCCCAAAAATGGCACAAATAATCATAACATGTTTCTCGAGCACTTTGTTTTGTTTCCTTTCTGCATTTTCTTGTCTCGTAGTCGGTTTGTCACATCTTAAGAGCCTCGTTCTGTGATAAGTCCTCTGAGGAGTGACTGATAGCTGAACGATGTGTGCCTGGGAGAAAAATAAAAACTGAGAAAAAGCCTCTACAGCACTAGAAAATAAGTGGGCACAGCAGGTGCACGGACTTCAGAAATGTCAGACAGCCTTTTCACTGAAATAAGAAGCTCAGACATAATGGAAACATTACAATCTCCGACCACCATCAGCTTCATACCTTTCTGCAGCACAGACTTCATGCTCAAGCCCTTTTTTTCCTCTGACCTTGAACCTCATTTTACCTCATAAACAAGCCATTATATATCAATACAAAGATCAATAAAGAGATATGAAACTCTTGTCATGTCTCATCAGCAATCACTGTCATGGCTGAAGAGCACTGTGTGTTAGGAAGACAGATATAGAATAAAAGTCCCAGTGAATATATACTATTTCTCTTGCTCTTCTTTTAGCCACTAAACATGCTTACTGTGTTTGTTTATTTGTAATATGGACAAAATATGAGAGCCTAAAACAATATATCGGCCAGACGATTTGATCGGCTGATATTGGCCTATCAAAGATATATCACCGATATGCGACGATGAGAAATCCTTTTTTTTTTTTTAAAGAAAACACTGCAGAAAAAGATAATTGCGTTAACTTTTTTTTTTTATTTATAGTTATTTAGAATTCTTAACTTCCCAGTAAAAGTTTATTCCTCCAGTGCGCTGATGTCAGTCTGGACTAAAACAGTAAAATATACTGCCTCCATTGGATATCTTGGTCACAAGTGTGCCCAAAGTGTTTGATAACCACATTTAAGGGGATCATTGTCCAAAAAAAAGTACTATTTTTACTTCCGAATAGCACTATTAGCCTCAAAATTCCAGTATTGGTTGAACTCTACAAATTAAGGTTCACTGCCAACTGGCCAGAGCAGAAGAGGAAAAGTGCAACTGAAATGTCTCAGACAAGCAGTTATGTTTGTTGGACAAACAGAGAGACCTCTCAAGTCAAACAACAGACAATGAGACGGTGGAGCTATTATCTTAACAACTTTGCGACAGTGTGACATAGTGATGCCCCAGCAAAATGCTAATTACGAAGCTATGTCTTGCGTGCTAGAATTGAAACTGATGTAATAAAGTGTTTATTTTCTTGTTATACAGCAAAGGGAAAGACATGAGCTCAGTCAAGGCATTCTTGGACGGGCAGCCCACCACTACGGCTGCAAAAGGTTTACGAAGTTAACAGATTACCGCTTTGATTTATTATCAGAGGACTCGTAGTTACATCTGTGTGTGACAAGGCAATTGAATCAATTGTATGGTGGTTTGTTTGAAGATTTGACTGACAGCTCACCTGCCTCTGTGAACGCGACTGAAGATGAAGCGGAGGAGATCCCGTGATTCAAAATATTAGTTATTTTGACACATTTGACAACATCTGCCTCGAGAGTTTAAATGTGTTTGGGCCGCAGCCAAAGCAACCTTGCAGTGACATTGTTACAGGGGTTGAGGTCACCTCTTTCTCTTCCAGTAATAATTCAAGTTCACCAGCAGGGAATGACGCTTTTTTTTCTCACACCACTGGCTTCCAGGAGGGCACAACACTTCTTAAATAGCTCAGTGTCAATTATTGTTTTCGCAGTTCAATCAAATCACCTCCACTGCAGCTCGGCTCATTTCCTCCTGCAGTGTTACTAAATGTGACGCTAAGTTTTAACATTGTGGAGTAGAATCACACACCCTTGTAGGCCGAAAAAACGTTGACAGAAGAGTACAATTCCCAAGCTCCTGTTTGTGCGTGTTGATATCTTCACGGTGCACCGGGAGCTTATCAGGACCAGCATGCTGCCCTGTACAGCGAGCTCACACTAAGTTTAGCGTCTCTATGGCTACACAACATCCCCACTGAGTCTCTTTGGTAACTTAGAAAAAGTCACTCAGCAACCTGCTGGCCATTTCGTTTGATCAAAGATAAGTTCCACACGAGGACACAGGGCAAGTATTCCATGAGCAAGGAGTTCTCGAGGACAGCTTTGATCTGACAATACCTTACCATCAAAGCACCGCCGTGAGCGTCCACCGCCAGCGTCTGGGTGGGTGGGTGTTTATGTACGCGGCTGTGCGGGCTGAAAGACATCCCTCCCCGGCCAGATAGAAACCCACCACGGGGATACTCTGTCCTGCAGTATGGTGCCGTCCCAAAGTGTGCAAGCTGGCTTACAAAACTGTTAAGTCCCACCAGTTCTGCCAGCTACTTTGCGGTGTAAAAACATGCGCTGGGTGCTCCACTTTGATACAGGAATGGTATATCTTAAGCTAAGAAGCTGCTTTGCTACCGGCGAGAAAGACAATCCTGTCCAGACGTCACTGTGCCTTAATCCCCCGGCTGTCTGGAAATAAACATTTTTGCATAAGCGGAGAACTGAATTGACAGCAGCGATGCTGGGTGCAAATATGTGTGACAGGGAAATAACCGTCAAGTCACCAACACCTCAGAACTAATGAAGCACTTAATGGTGCGCAGTGTTAACCAGCGGCAACGCAGCTGTCTAACGGTTGGGTCAACACACACACAAAAACAAGTCGTAAAACTGCACTTAACATAAATAATGTACACGGAGTAGTGACCTGAATAAAGCTGTGTATTTATTGCTCAAGAGCTTTTTATACACCTTGCCATGTGAAGTTAATTTGCTGGTGACTCCACTAAAGTTATTCTGCCTCCCACATAGATTAGTTTTGGTCTACACAGGGCATTTCAGTCCAAAATTTATTCAGTTTTCCATCATGCCAACAATTTTACTGCTCCATTTTCCTCTTTGATATTCATAGAGGAACATTAGATCACATCCACACTTTGGAAAAAAAAGCTGCTCGGAGGAAAGTATATACCAATGAAATAAGTCACTGCTGGAAGGAAGGAAGGAAGGAAGGAAGATAGATAGATAGATAGATAGATAGATAGATAGATAGATAGATAGATAGATAGATAGATAGATAGATAGATAGATAGAAACAAAAAACAAAGACAGAAGAACAAAGAAAAAAAGAAATAAGAAAAAGAAACTATAAACAAACAAACAAACAAATCAAGACAGAAAAAGAAAGAAAACAAACAAACAAACAAAGCAAAGAAAGACAAAAAGTTATTTATTTATTTTTTCAAGAACCCAGTCGTCGTTCCTCCTATTGCTCCAAAAAGTTGACTTGTCATGCATCAAATCAACTTATATTACTAAGAAGAGGTATTGATTGTGTTTACTGTTTAGAAATACCTTGTTGGTGGCAGTGATGTTAAGTTAACTGTCAGAATGAGCTCTTCATATGGACATATGCAAGCAGGTCGTCTTTCATGGAGCTCATCATGTTTCTACAATAGCCCAGAAGAAACCAACCAAACACTGAATCTATAAAGATGGTGTTTTCTGGGGTTTGGGGTCACCATAGGCGTGTAACAATCTGCAATTTTCAAGAACTTTTTTTTTTTCATGCAACTGCTGAAAAAAAGCTGTAAAATAAAGCATATCCTTTCTTCAAAAGCTAATTCATTGCTGCTCATGACTCATCAGGTGTTAAGTGACTCATTTCAATTGTAAGTGAGGAGAGGGACAATCAATAGGAATCATTAGGACTTCAAGACAGAAGAACTCATGTTGTAAAGTGGTCTGGAAAAAGCTAGAAATTGTAAGTTGCATTATATTGAAAGTAATTGAATACATATTTAAAAGCAGGCCTATAGGCAACTTTTAAGAAAATGTTTGATTTTTTTTTATTTTTTTTTTGCTACTTTAATTTCTGAAACTGCTCAAGATGATTGTTTCAAGATAACCGAGCCCATGTCTCTGGCCATGTCTCCCCCATCTGATGCTCTGAACACAAGCAATTATTACACTGCATTAAAATTCTGGACACCAGGAAGACGGCAGCGCTTTGCAGTACAAATCTACTTAATAGGAATGTATAACGCATTGTTCTTTTTACTGGTTGGATGAATTAAGGGGGGCCTTTTCTCTGCACCAAAAGTACGACTATGGATTTTAAAAGACGTTTCCATGGCGACGCGGCGCCCCCAGAGACGTGAGCATGAATACAGAGATTGTAACAAGGGCTATAAAGATGCTATCACCTTGTTTCCACACAAGCACACACAAAGCAAACACATATTGTATACCTAAGAAGCCCGTCTCATTTGTAAATCTCAAATGTTTTCAGCTCCCATCCTTGGTTTCTTAATTACCGTTTCCCCTGGTCTAGATCTGACTCTCTATATCACATGCTGCTCACTCTCACTCTCTCACACACACACACACACACACACACACACACACACACACACACAGAGTAATGACAGCCCCTCCCACTGTGACCCGCTTGGGGCCACTGAGTTTGGAAGGTGACATTTCAAAGAGGAATGATTATTCATAGGTAAGCCGGACGGCAGCCAGCGCAGTCGGAAAAACACACCTACCCCCGCACACAGACACACACATATACACATATATGCGCACACACACACACACACACACACACACACACACACACACACGGTGACTTGCGTGCCTTTTCGTCATGTGATATTCAGGATGGAGCATGAGTTCTGCGTCTATGTGCTGAATAAATGAGGTGGAGAAACGCTGTTGGCTACATGAATCATGGGGCTCTGCCGCACCTTTGCTATCTGCAACGCCGGTCAGGCTGGGAAAACACTGTCGCTCCTGTATGTGTGTACGTACACACATACACACGCACACACACACACACACACACACACACACACACACAATCACTGCAGCCATCAGGCACCAAGACCATCACTTTTCCAAAGTAAATCATCCACATCCTCTATAATCAGTGAAGGCTGCCTATGTTGCAAGTTTGACGAAGCCTCTTGATAGCTGGCACATCTGCTCATCTGCATGTTATACACTCAAGTGATCAGACATTAATCCGAAATGGTTAAATCCTTCTTTTTCTCCGATTTCAAACCACTACAGAGCAGTCAGAGAATCCCACACAAGTTGAACCCATTAGGATCTACACCTACACTTTTTTTTTTTGAAAGCAGATGAATTTGAAAGAAATGCCAGTATTGTCGTATGCACTGAAACAAGCAGCCATTGCTGTGTTTTCATTGGACAAACAGGATGAGAGATACAAAGTAGGCAAAAGGGTTTAAATTGCTGCTTTTCTATAGAATTGAACAGGAAAACATGTTGATGTGCTAATGCTACCAGCTTGTGAGCTTTCAGAGGCTGTTATGACCCAGAGTGAAGTGCTATTTGTTGAAGTACCAGAGTTCACCTGTAACGTGTGACAGCACACACACGGCACCTTCACTGATACGTTGTGGCTTGTTTCTAAGGTTGTGTGACATTACATTATTGACAATCGTCAATGATGGAGCCCAGATATTTCAATTGCTTTAATTAAATGAAATCATCATCTGCTATTTTCAACAAATGTTCTCAATTATTATAAGGAAGAGTATGACCAGATGTAGTCATTTCTCCCTTATAGCGCCTCCTCACTGGCCACCTGTATGTTAAGAAATTACTTTTCAAACCCTTTTCCTTACATACAAAACCCTTAATGACCGAGCTCATCATATCTTAAAGACTTCATCGTACCATTTTATGCGACTTCGCTGGCCTACTTGTGGTTCCCAGGATTTTCAAAAGCAGAATGGGAGGCAGAGCTTTTAGCTTTGAGGACCTTCTTCTATGGAACTAGCTCCCAATTTTAAGTTTAGGCTAAAAACGTTGCTTTTTGATCAAGTTTATAGTTAAGCGTCAGTGATCCAAAACCATCCCTTAGTTTTACTCATCTCTTTCTCCAATTGCTTTCAGATTGTTATGCAATGTTAAAAAAAACCAAAGCTCCACACTGTTATGTAAAAGGCTCTTCGTTAGGACGATGAAAGCAGAACCATTCCAGTGCAACGCCCAGTGCGCAGACGTAACCTAAAATCTGAGTTGGCATGTGTTTTGACACGAGAGCCTGAGTCTCACTGGTTCACTTTTTATCTCGTCATTGAGCAGCTTTAATCCACAGAGTGACTGGTTCATTCAAAAGCAGGTGTCAAACACTTAAAATATTCAAATGTCATAGAATAAATCCCTTAATGAAATGTCAACGTCCACCTCATTTTCTACGTGCTACAAGTTGAGGTGAAGCACCTCATTCCTTTTTTGATTGTTCATCTATGGCTAACTGTCCAGGGCAACCACGCACTGCTCGCATACACACACACACACAAAATTTACAATACAGAAAAAACATGCTTCATTATTCATGCTGGGAAATTCTTACCTCAAATATGAATAATAGAACGAGAAGGAGCTTCATAAAACTATGGGTGGCTGCGTCCTGTTGTGTTTCTTTCCACAAGAAATGGCATCATGTCAGAGTGTGTTGTCCAGTGATTTATCAAACGGACAGGTTTTGTTACATATGCGAGCCACTTGGGAGGAATTTGAATAACATTTTAATCAAATAATGCAACATGTAAGATGAGATAATATTTATGAGGATAATTTGTTGTAATAATTTACCGTCTCTCTTCAAAGTGGCCAATGAAACTGAAGCGACGAATGAATCACACATCGATAGAATTACTTTGTACATGTCACTCTTTTCCCCCCAGATTTCCCTCTTATTCCGTCTCTATCATTCTCTCTTTCTGTCTCTCTCTCACACACACACACACACACGCCCACGTCCACACAAACACACACACACCCACACACACACCAGGAGAAGAGAGACGCTGTCCAATGACGTGAGCACACTGGGAGGTGGTCTCGATGTGAAGTAAAGGGCCATTACTAATGCATCGCCCAGCATCGCCTGTGCTGACGCACCCTCTCACCCTGACGGCGGAAGGAACAATTTCACTCAGCATCGTGCGTCTCTCTTCATTTTGCCTTAGAGAGGTGTGAAATTTCTTTTATTTCAGTTTTACATTTTTTTCCTGCTCATAGAAGCCCACACAGCTGGATGCACAATTCACCTGTCGACAGTCTTTATGTAATCATGCATTTATGGATAAATTGATAGAGGATAATTAAGAGTCACACAATTTGTAATGTCACGACTTTACTGAAAATGTCTTTCTCAGCTGGTGGCGGTGTTTTGAAAAGGAAGATTTATTTAGTAATTTCCAAAGTGGCAAACGTGAAACGGACATGAGTCACGTACACATCAATAGGCCTGATGTTAATCTCCCATCTCTGAAAAAAGCCCATGAAGGACAGTTTATAGAAGGTCTTGTTTTATTACGCCATCAGCACAAAGATATTCAGTTCATCATGATGAACTGATGGTGCTGCTGTGCTGATGGAGTAATAAAACGAGGCCGTCATTAAATCCTCACTTTAAGAAGACGGAACAAGCTAATATTGAGATTTTCTTTTGCTTGAAAAAGACTTTAGTATTAAATAAATACTTGTAAATTAAGTTTCTGTAAATTGCTAAGCTCATTAGGCAACTAATTCTGTCAGATCTAATTTAACTGACTTTTTAAAAAACTAAAGAAAAAGGATTACAGCTGGATTTGAAGTATAAACTGTAAATAAAATTGTGATTTTACATGGAACTGAAAGAACTTTCACCCCCACTACTCCACTCCTCCTCCTCCTCCTCGTCCTCCTCCTCTGCTCCCTTCACTGGTTACCAGTAGCCGCCCGCATCCGTTTCAAAACATTGGTACTTGTGTACCGTGCTGTGAACAGATCGGTCCAGTCTACATCCAGGACATGGTCCAACCTTACATCCCAGCCCGCTCCCTCCGCTCTGCTTCTACCAATCGGCTTGTTGCTCCTCACTGAGGCAAACACTCTATAAAATCACGAGTGTTTGCTGTCCTGGCTCCTAAATGGTGGAATGAGCTCCCCACCTACATCAGGACAGCGGAAACTCTGTACATCTTCCGCCGCAAACTAAAAACACACCTCTTCAGACTTTACCTTGAATAGGAAGCACTTTAGTAGGACTTAAAATGGCAATTTGAAGTTTGGCTATCTTGAAGAAAATTGTATTTTCTTGATTATTGTTCTGGGTTTTGTACCCTCATGGTTGAAATGCACTTATTGTAAGTCGCTTTGGATAAAAGTGTCAGCTAAATGAAATGTAATGTAATGCAACTTGATACAAACCTCAAAATATAAAAGCTGTGACTTTAGCTGAAGTTACTATATTTAAAACCTGACAATACGTTTTGACACACTGAGCACATGGGCAGAAAGTGACTACAGGCTTTAATATTGACAGAATTGTTTTGAGAACTTTCTGTGGGTCTTTTTTTCCCCTTTTTTGTTGCTGTGAAAACTCAGCATTCATCTAAATTGACAGGATTTTCATTACAGCGGCTGCTGCTTGAAGGAGGAAACCCAATTTTTAAACTTATGCAGCTGCAGTATTTCACATCATAAAGATGGCAGCATGTAAAGCTGACTCAAAGCCACAGCCTCCGTACATGAAATGAACATCGGCAGTGCAACGATCTTCCCATCCAGGATATGACAGCCTAAATGCCACCTTGCATGAATCAATAAACAATCAAAGCGCTTCTGAGCACGTTGACAACTGTTACCCTACTGCGATTATAGGACTCGGTAATCAGCCTGCAGTACAGGCAATTCCAGATGCTGATTGCGTAATTTGCTCCTACCGCGGAAAATCAGATGTTAATTCCATGCAGACTGAGTGCAAAGTGAACGAAAGGCGCTGTACTTTCTTGTACCCGAGTCTGAACCACAGTAACAGATGGTCATCTACTCTAACACACACCTGCACACACAAATGGAGACACAGATCCATGCACGAGGAAGCCTCTGGGGAAGGTACTTTCTAAAAGGTGCAACAGGGAGCTTTTTGTTTCAAAAGCAGGTGACCATCAGTACTGGTGCTTCTTGGTGCAAAAGTTGCTGATAAACCAGCGTTCAATTTCCAATTTCTGATGAACATAAAATAAATCGGACCATATGGAATGGGTTTCATGGTTTTTGTTTGATTTTTGAGAACAGCAAGCTTTTATATAATTTTGTATCTGTTACAGAATAATGGGGTCGATGACTGTGTTGGAGAATGAAAACAATCTGGGGGAGTGGAGTCACAAAGAAATAGAACTGCCTGCTCCTCATCACTTCTCGAAGCGATCAGTGGCACGCCACCATGATGTCACCCACTGGTTAGTGAACTTTGAAGCCTCCGGTTTGGCCATTGTTTTTGTTTTTTAGTTTTAGAGCCAGAAGTAACCATCTGTGTGTTCCAATATCTATACTAACATGCTATTTAGAAAGGCAGAGAAAGATTTAGTATGCCCCAATATATAGTACGAAAATTGTAGTATGCAAAAAGTAAGAAGAAGAAGTAGGAAGAAGAAGAAGAAAAAAAAGAAGAAAGCATTAAAAGGAAGCATCATTTCTCCTTTTTTCTTCAAATGTCGCACTACAGATCGCGACCGATACGACGAAGAGGGCTAAAGTTCAAGGCGCAGTTTTTATTACGAAGTGGTACGTCCCACTTGTATGCATACTGCATGCAACAGTACATTCCTTGAAGGGTAGTCGCAGTACATACTGAAAGTGGAAAGAAAAAGTACGCGATTTGGAACGCAGCTCACATTTGGACGAGCTGGAGAGGAGTGATGGGTGGATGTGATTGAGAACCCAAGAACTGTGACCTAACTGTAAACCTAACTGCACCCCAGACAAGTCACTTAAACAGCATTTTGAATAAGAGTCTACTGAAGCCAGAGGTTTTTTGTAGCCAGACCCTAATGGCCCACAAGGGTACAGCACTTTAAGGCACCCTGTATTGGCTTTACTTTTTAGACCTGGAGACAACATCCATTTTTATATACAGTCTGTACATGAAACACAACAAAAGTCACCTTGCATAGTGGGGAATCACTACAGGGAATCATTTTGATGCTTTAAAAAAAAAAAAAAAAGTCTATTGTGAAACTGATAAAAGCCATCGGAGCGCAAGGCTAAATCCAATAAGCACACCTTCATCGTGACGATTTCCCTTTGTCTACATCCTAATCCAACAGAGATGGCTCATATTATATTCTGTCACATGTATGGAAGACTGTAGAGTTGTGCATGTACTGGGTGAGCCGTGTCAAAAACACCTCAAAAGCCGTGCTGCTTTGCAGCCCAAATGCAAAAAAGGTCATGAATGACACCTTTTCGTCTTCCAACTTCACACCTCCAACAGGGGCTGTACAACTCAGGACACACTTGCTTTCCTAAGTTTTAGGTTCAACAACAAAACTTTGCCTCTGTAATCCCCCCCCGAGTCCTCGTTGGAATGGAAATGCATCATACCAAGACTAATTCTGGAGGTGTGATTGGGCAGCAGGGATTTTCTTTGGCCTTCATGGACTCATCAAATTTTATAAATGAAGTAAATCCTAGTTGTACTGTATAAATTTTAGGAGAACTCTGCTTGCAGTTTAGGGGAATGTGTGGTCTCATACAAGCAATCCCCCCCACCCCACCCCCGCTAATGCAAATAGAGCATAAACATTGTGGGGAAAACTGAGCAGAGGAATGAGTCAAAATCTCAGTTTTAATACAAAATTAATTGTGCAGGACTAACTCCAGCCATAAACACATGCTGCATAATTAAACAGAATATTTGCCAGGGAATCCATCCCTGCCTGCTGTTTACTCAGTGCTGTAGGAAGAGCAAGAAGATATGAACAAAGTTTTAGTGGCAAAATAATACAAAAAAATATCGTTTTGTACCATTAGACCATTTCCAACTGTGTCCCTGTAAAGCGAACAATGGAAAATGTAATGTAGAGTTAAAATACTACGAAGAGAAAGTGAACGAAAACAGGTGAGGACAGGAGGATGTGTGGACACATCACAAAGGAAGTGAAAGAGGTGTGCCTGCTGGATCGATAGAGACACAGCAACAGGCGCGCACGCACGCACGCACGCACGCACGCACACACACACACACACGCACGCACACACACACACACAATGAATGGATTAGCTCATCATGAATAGGCAGGTAGTCAATGCGTGACTGTACAATACCCTCGGTAAGGTTTTAATCAGCCAGTTGCTCGTCTGTGCCTAAATTTGCAAAACTGTTTGCCAAATCCAAATACCCCAGGTATTCGCTGCATGCCATTAAAACTTTGATCTTTTCCGAGGCCGACCTAATCTTGCAGTTTAAGTAGCCCTAAAGAATGAAGGTGGGGGGGTTTGCAGAGCAATTTGTTTGCCACAAGGTAAATACAAGTGATAATTTGATATTGTCAAAAAGCCACAGTCTGCAGGATTTTCTGTTAAAAATATTCTGTTCATTGTTTTGACAATTTACATAAATAAAAAATAAAGTATGCAAAACTATTAAAGGTAGGCTCCATCACATATTTTACAAAGACTGGAAAACATTCAAATGTAATATTTCAGTCCAGTATCAGGCCAAAGTGTGTAATACACCCATCAGTCCACTTGAGGATAACATGTCAGTGTCACGTTTTGCCTCAGGAGAGCGTGAAAAGTCCACGCATATATTGTTGTCGAAGAAGGAGGTCATGTGATGCAGTACAAAGAATGATGAAGTCCATGTAGAGAGGAGGTAGCGAGATGGAGCAAACATTGGACTTTAACTCAGGAGACTGGTGTTCAAGTCTGTGACAAAGCAAAAGTCAATGTAAAATTTAACTTCCATAACTCTGGGCAACATTACAAATTTAATACTACTTATCTTAACTCAAAAATGATCGTTTTCTAACCCTAAACAAGAGATTTTTGCTCCCTAAACCAACAACACCTTATTTTTCATGCCCAGGTGAGGGAAAACGTGACTCTGACATGGTATCCTCTAGTGGGCTGATGGGTGTATGACACAACTTGGCATAATACCAGGCTTCCTTTATGGTTTAGAGCTAGTTTATGGACATAACGTAAACGTGCCAAAGGTTTGTGATGCAGTAAGACAACGTTGCTCAGAGCAGTTGGTAGCTTCTGAAATGTTCTTCATTAACTATTTTGTTCCTCTGCAACTGAAATTCAAACCTACATTAATTTCTCGTCACTTATTGGGCAACAGAAGCATCGTATAAATACTTCCCTTTTCACAAACAGTAGCTTATTAAATGTCCAGCAGATATGGAGTAATATTAGCATTTAATTGGCAGAACACAGGGGTGTTCACTTGTCTGCTGTGCCTGAAAACGACACCGATGAGAGCGTGCGAGGGAACCAAATCAATAAGCAGGAGGACTGTAAAACACTCTGTAGAGCTGAGGGGGACTGCTGAGTCGGGCGATCATTTTCTGCCTGTCGCAACGGGAAACCTCCTCCTCATATCATTTGATCCATTGCTTATAGACAATTATTGTCTATTGCAGATTAAAATGGCCCGAGGTTACTCCCTTGGCTCTCCTAGTCATTCACATCTTTTAAAGCCGTTGACTCGACGCAGCCTATCAGAGGAGTCATTTTGAATCATGGCTCCAGAAAGTCGATTTTAAACGACTGAGAAAGTGATTGATTTTTACATTTGTTCCTTAGGAGCAAAAACACATTTGTACTTCAGGACTGTGGGGACACACAACAACATTTTTCTCTATAGTTTGAAATGAAAACAACAATCAGCTAATATCAATTTCCCTGACAGACGTTACAAAGTAATACTTTAAATTTACAGTGATTTTTTTTTTTTTGTGGTATTAAATGTCTCTAAGGAACATTTGGCATCCTGGTGTCTCCCCTTTTACTCTAAACATTGACAAGATAGCATATCAGTGTTTCACCAGCTTCATTCATTAAACATACGCATACACAGAGGAGTTCCACAGCCCAGCCAAACGCCTCAGATAAGGGAGACATCACTTATTCACAGGCCAATATAAATCTCCATAACAGAGAAGAGATTGCAAACGAACTAGAGGGAGCCGAGCGAGACGACGCATACTCATTAAACAGTGACCGTGCTCCAGTATGCGCCGGGCTGGGAGCCGGGACACCGATGATGTATCGGGGGGGCTGCAGAGAGCAATGGTGTTCATAGATGCAATTATGTTGGCTTCAATTCAAAAAGAGGCAGGTGGAAGAGAGTCAAAGAGTAAAAGCCAGGTTTGTTTAACGCAATAGCATACACAGAGAAAAAAAGATGAAAGCCTCCGTGGTCAATCAAAAATGGAATAAATATGTGGTCTAGAAAAGACCGGAAATAAATAAACAACATCATAACAAATGAGTTGAGCACAGAGCTTTCAAGGTGTTTTGACCCTGCTGTGTACGTGCATGTACGTAAGTCGCATTTCTAAAAGCCTTGAACACAGAGTGATTAATTGGAGTATTAGGGATAACAGGTTTGTGACAGGTGCATTCAGGGGTTCCACACTGGTGCCATTCTCCTTAGTTAAACGCTGTCAAAATGAATTAATTTGACTAATGGAATTACAAAAATGAGTATGTGTGTGAGCACCTTGGCAATTGTGTGTAAGAACTTGTCAGAAACAAATAGAATATTTCTGTAAATATCAAAAGCTATTTTAATTTTCATTCAAATATGTGTGATACGATCACATTGTACATTTAAGGGCTTCTTAATGTTGCATTACTAATAACGGGAGAACATTATATACCATGGCTGTACTGTCGTTAAGGGTTAGTTAGGCTAATGTAGAGGACGACTTGGTTATTGTTGGGAAACATCGTTGTTTTGGGTGAAAATGACTTCTTACACGCCATTTACACTTAAAATGGAGTTGAACACAAACTACAAGTAAACAACTCTGCAAACCCACATAGACAAGGGAGCTATGGGTAAAAGTAGATTGCAGGGGTTTGGCATACACGCCTCCAAATTCACAACCGTGCATCTACCAGCACATTAAGTAAATTGATGGGTTAATTAAGCGCCTGTTGGGAGGCTCATTAGACTTAACAAAAATATAAACCCAACACGTTGGTTTTATATTTCGGATAGGTCACAATAATTTTTTTTTTTTTTTTTTTTTTTTTTTTTTAAAACACTCTAAAATGTGTAGTTGTATCTTTTGGCATACTTTCTTTTTGAGGGAGGGGTATGAAATTTGTCAGTGTCTGAGTGACCACCATTAGCCTCATGCATTGCGACATAGTTCCTTGATAGGGAGTTGAGTAAGTGTTTGATTGGTGCCTGTGAATGGCGGTCTACCCCTCTTCAATGGTTGTGTACCATTAATGGATATTGGCAAGAATTGGAAAACGCTATCTTATACGCTGATCAAGAGCCTCCCAAACATGCTCGATGTCTTGAGTTTGCCGGCCAGGCAAGAACTGGGATGTTTTCAGCTTCCAGGAATTATGTACAAAACCTTGCAGGCATGAAGCAAGACATTGGTAAGGATCTCGAGCCCTCAGATGAGCTTCCCTGAGACGGTGTCTGACAGTTTGTGCGGAATTTTTTCAATTGTGCAATCCAGCTGTCGCATCAGCCGATGGATGTTACGGTTCTAGGCTTACGTAATTACATGAGGTCTGTGGTTGTGAGACCGGTTGGGTGTACTACCAAATTCTGTACTACCAAATTCTCTTAAAACGATGTTGGAGACGGCTAATGATAGTGAAATGAACATTCAACTCACGGGCAACAGCTCTGGTGAACATTCCTGCAGTCAGCATTCCAGCTGCGCGCTCTCTCCGCTCGGATCTCAAGGAGCAACACACGTTAGTCTCTCACTGAACTGGACATCACTTACTAAACGATTCAGAATTAATGTCCACACTGTTACACCCATAGTTACAGTGACACATACTGAAATTTGCTTCAGTAAATACAGCAAATATCTCATGATTGGTGATTGAACTGATCAGGGATAAGAATTGATCTGTAATGGTGAGGGAGTAGCGTGAATGAGACCCAATAAAGACACCCAAATGTACTCCTAGTCCGCAGATGGAATTCATCTATGAGGGTCAGTCGAAAGATTTTGAGATTGCTCCTGTTGCGTGTGAACAGTAAGTAGCACCATGATGTGCACAGAGCAGAGGGAAACTATAACCTTTGTGGGTAAGTATTCCAAGTTTCATCATTCAATCATCATCAGCACCTGAGTTACACACATTTTTGAGAGCGCTGGTCCCGTCTGTGATTTTGTCATGGACATGTCATGGACAATTACAGTTAATGGGGAACAGGAGGCAATCTCTCTTTTTGATTAACCCTTGTATTAATGTGTTTTTGTCAGTTTTGTATAAATCTTAGCTGGCTAGTAGTGATAGACATTTTCTTCCTCTGATGTTTTTGGCAATTACCCAACACCACACTAGCACAATACTGTCACAGCAAGTCCGGACATTATACTCCATGAAAACTGAGACACAATGTAATCAGAATCATGATATAGGTAATAAAAACATGTAAATATGGCTAAGTGTCATAAAAATTTTTTAAAAAAAATAAAGTATTTTAAACTTTTAAAGCAATTGTGGTCAAGAGAAAAATAACCCAACTTTGATGGGAGTTGAGAAACAAACAGCAGTCTCCCATCTCAAACGGAGATATGTTGTTGATGTTTTGTTGATCCAGCTATCCAGGCACTTGTTGACGTCACCGATGCCGGGGCTTTCTTCTCGGAGAGGATTGTCTCAAAAATCTCACAAATGGTACCCAGTGTTATGTGCACCTACAAGTGCCAAACAGAGAGAAAATTGGCAAATTGAATTATTTAGTCAAGTCCCTTTGATTCTGTACCAAGCTGAATACACTTGATTTGATTTGCTCTTGCACGGACGTCAGCCAAACCTGTGCCAAGCAATCAGAATCAACTAAATAAATGCAGCTGTGTCCAATTCCTTTCTTTCATACAGTTATGTAAGCACGCCCTTTTTGAATTTATCACACACAGAAACAATGAAGCAGGTGCCTTGAGCGATTCTGAGCAGCTCACATTATAGTGGAAGGCACTAATGCTGTAGGGATTATAAGTCTCATTCCTGCTGGGGCCAACGTTGTTAAATATTCATAACCTCCTAATACTACAAGGCTGTGTGGTTAACAGAGCTCATCAAACTGCATTCCACATTATTAAAGTTCAGTTTGGTTTAACAAAGTCAGGCGCAGCAGCCATTGGGATAGCTGCAGTGTCTCTTAGCACGCTTATCTATTACAGGATATGACTCCCAATTGTCAGTCATTTGAAAGTGTGAAGGGAGACAGGGGAGGTCATTGCAGCTTTCACAGGAGAGAACAAGTATGTTAAAAATCCACGCAGTGTTCGTATATTCCTCCCTTCAGATCACGGGGTTGTCTGACTTGCTTGGAATAACTTCATCACTTAAGATATTGCCTTTATCTTGAAGCTAGTCTGACTCCTGTTAAAAATTACTGTTGCATCAGAATTGTGCTTTAACTCAGCAATGAAAAATATATTTACCACAATAGTAGATGAGGTGTATTGAAGAAGAAAAAAGTAGTATTCAGAGTATTTATAAAACTGAAACGTATAGATAAGACAAAGCATTAAAAATACAGAAGACTATACCTGATAATCAGCCTCATGATGTCATGTGGACAAACTGAGAATAAAAAGTCATAAAGTTATAGGACTATAGACTGTATATAAAATGGATGTAGTCTGAAAAGTGAAGCTAATACAGAAGCACCTTAAAGTGTAAAGCTTCAATAAACTCCCATTCAAAAGGCATCAACTTCTTTCATGAAATACAAAGTCAGTATATTATGCTGTCATTAGCTAAATGTACTCCTTATGATCAGTATTCTGGTGGTCCTCCTGAAAATAATTACATAATTAGATATTAGGTCTCAAAATGAATCATGTTTGGGGGGGCGTGCCTGGTTTGATTGACATGTCTGAGGTTCCAGTCAGGTTTCCGAAATAGATGGGCAAGCAGTGTCCTCGGGTTCTTAGTCAGATTCACTCATAGGTCCTTTCTATCTGATCACTTCAAAAAAATCAATATGGTGGCAGCCTAAATGCAGATTCAAGACCTACTAAACAGCAGCTAACAAACCAATGGGTGATGTCACAGTAGACGCTACTTGTAGGGGTCTAAAAGTCAAAACAGCTTGCGTATCTATGGCTTCAATCTGTCTCTTGTGAGTTCCCCACCTTCAGGGAGTTGAAATGCTGGTCTATATTTAATAATCACAAAGTACTCAGCAAGTCAACATAATTGAATCACATCCTTATCATTTGTATATAATTGTAGTTAATATTATAATATTTTCTTGTCACTGTAAATAGTGTGTTAATATTGTAAAAGAAATGTTTCTATTAATATGGCATGTGAGAAGATACTCTGACTTTTTTTGTGCAATATTTTGTAATATCCAAGTGCCTGAATTTCCATCAAGCAACAAAAGCAGCAACTTACTGTCTGGAAATACATTCCATATATTTACAAACCATATTCACTGCAGCAAAATACAAAAGATATTGTTTTTTTTCATTATGTTCTGCAGGGTATCCTAATATCCAACTCAGCATAACATTTCCTCTAAGACAGACAACAACTTTGATCAGCCTTGAAAAACCTAACTGAGCAATAGACACAGCTGAATTGTAGGGAAAAAAAAAATCAAGAAGTATCTCAATCAATTTTCTCAATTGTTTATCTGAGACAGTAACGATCAATCAAATCTCTGTGAATGGAGTAGACGTAAAAAAAACAAAAAACAACGAAGAGAATTTCAAACATCCAAACAACCATTTTTACTTCATTATCCAGAGGCTCTAATGAAATGTGAAGGAGCAGTGAGCTGATTTCCATGACATCACATTATGTATGCAAAACAATGTAATGAAGTCTGCTAGGCTCTTTTGTGGAGGAAGTTTACTAAAGACACAATGTTCTGTCAGAACAAGAACAATTCCACATGTATATAATGTATTGAGAATCAAATCTTGGAATTTTCTTTACAGCATCTTTAAAGGAATTTGGCCAATAAAGCTGATTCTGATAGAACACAAAGTTGAAGCCATGACAGTAGACAGTGCTTCAACTATAGATGTTGATGCAAAGAAGCGTGGATGCTTATCACACATTTCTTCAACCCAAAAGCACAGACGATCAATACAATTAACACAGTTTGAAGGTGGACACCCAAGATTAGCGTCACCAATTCATTATCCATCTAAATGCAAAACATGGTCACAATCTCCCCTTCTGTTTCTAAGTTATGGTGTTGACTAATGGCCAGAAAAGTGTCTTTGTAGAACATTATAATGTCATATTGAAGCTGACATTTGACCTTTTATGACAGAAAATGTATGTTTGTGACAAATTTAAAATTAATTCCGTTTGTAAGATATTGCGTTCACAAGAATGGGACAAACGGACGGTTAAATGTCTCCGGTGACGGCCATTTTCAACATGAAGGAATACAAAAGAATGGTTTATTACACACCGCAAGGCAAAATATCGACCACCAAAATCAAATCAGTTTATCCTCGAGTCCGTTTGTGCCAAATTTTAAGAAATTCCTTCAAGGTTTTCCTGAGATATCGCCACAAGTTATGAACCTGACAGTCTCTCTCTAACATGCACTGAAACCAACAGAATATCATAACTGCTGTAACCTTTCAGACCTGTGGCCACAAAGGGTTAAACTACAAACCCACTCAACTCAGCAAGGATCCTGGTCATGACTCAAGTCCTGCTGATCGCTCCATCGAAGTGAGTAAAGAGAGGCAAGCGGACGATGTTAGAGAGGCCGGGCAGGACAAAATAAACACATTTCCTCCAGCTTGTTTTTGGGGACTCCTTGAAAGAATCCATCTTAAAATATTGACATGCCATATACTGGTCCTTCTGTGTCCTTGCACAGCGCTGTATCTCATGTTGAAGTCTAAAAGGTTGTTGACCATCCTGATCCTTCTTGGACTCTCTGGCTCTACAAAAACTCCTGCAGCTGCTCAAGTCCTGGTCACTTGAACATAATCATGTCATTTTTGTGAATTTACTGAAATGACTGAATCTTTTGTTTTTGTGGGAAAGGACAGTCTCAGTTATTTGGTGTCCTCTGATGAAGAATTCCATTGCCCTCACCTGGTCGGTGAAAGCAAACAGAAATCTGGTGAAACTCTGCAACCTTTACTCTTCTAAAAGCTTGGTGTTATTTTACAGTTTGAGTGTCCCAGTTACAGAGTCCCAATGGTTGAGACTTTGTTTCTGGGTAACCATGACTAAAAATCCCCGTCAGTCATTCCAGTAAGACAGTTATACCCCAGTAACAGTAAACATTGAAGATGTCATGTGTTTGCGGTGCTTTGGTCATTGTTAGTGCCTCCCTGTATACTGTGGAAAGGAAACCCAGATCTGGTGTACCATGATGCAATTCTCCTCCCGCAGCCTGCCAACACTTCCTTTCCCCCTGACGACTATATGTTGTTATGGTGATGGCTAGTAGGGTGGGAGACAGAAGTTTATAAGGTGAGAACTTAGAGATGTATTTCATTCAAGTGTGCAGATATATCAGAGGATCTGCTAATACAAACAAACACTTTGGTCACACATATTATCTGAGGAGAAAAAGTGGGAGTTTGAGTGATGTTTGAAAACCTAACAGGATTCGTCAGCCCCTTCTTTAACTACTTTTTTTTGCTCTCTCAGCCATCTCTTGAATTCTGTGAATTCTACAAAGGGAAAGTACCACTGCTTTCTAAAACCACTTAATCCTGCAACCATTTGCTCCCAATTGATCTGACCTCTTTCCGGCTCCAACCAAAATGGGACAACCATGCTTTTAGAAAGGTTAAATTTAGGACTTCTTTGTGGCCTTACATATCTATCTTGTATCTTCTGAACTGATTCAACCACCAAACTAGGCTGGGTTCCAAACTTATTATAGGTATATTATAGGTATATTATAGGTATATTATAGCGCCTCGTGATAATTTCCATGTGACATCTTTGTGAGGTAATATCTGTTAATTGTAGCTACAGAAAAGCACCCAGGTTACACTCTCCCCTTCTTAACGGCATAGAAACTAAAAATGTATACCGTAATGTGTTATGTAGTTTTTCTTGTGTTAACAAGGATTTTATAAAGATGGCATCAAAAAAAGTATTGTTAAGAAACTGTTATGAATGTCAAAGTCTTGCTTTCCATACCAGAATCAAAAATCTACACCAAACACATTCAAAAGACAGAAGAAAATATAATTCTTATAATCATAGCTCAGAAATTATTGATATCAGGTCAGGTCAACCTTTTTAAACAGCATAAAATCCCACTACAATGGAATCAGAGCAAATTCACAAAAGCAGCTTGTTTACAAAGTTGTGCTTAAATATAGTGAAATGTTAGACTAGAGACGAGAAAATAAAAGAGTTCCATGCAAATTGAGTAAAACAAGGCAAGGTGTAACTTTTTTGAGGAAAATTTAGTTTCAAAATAATATGTGGTGTCACTGAGCATTTCGTTCTATACTATGATTAGCACAGCTGTCGAGACGAATAACGTGACTGGGACTATAATGCCGAACCAACACATCTGACTTCCATTATACTTCCCTGCCCTTTACACTGTACCTACAGTAGTAACCCATAATATAGCCTGTGCTCTTTGATTTGCCCTCATTGTAGTGGCACATTTAAAATCATTGTTATTTTTTACACTAAAAAGCAGGAAATTTTGAGCAGAGAAAAAGCACCAGGAAATCTAATGCTTTAAAATGTCAATAATAATAATAATAGTAATAATGACATCTCTTTCAATCTAAAACTAATTACTCAGCAATTACTTCAAAGGTGTGGAGATCTACTTTTTTTCAATATTCCTGCTCAGGCTTTGTTCTGGGACAATTACCCACAAAGGTTTAAGACACACAGCATTACATGGTTTATTTTTATGGACTCAATTTACTCCATTTAAGAAATGTGAAATTGTTCCTTCATGTCCTTTAGATTCCCTAAACTGGAGGAGTACAATACAAAGATGTGTAAGCAAGAGATGAAATGTTGTACTGGAAGAGTTACACAGTGTCTTGGTTACCTGGCTTCTTCACTAAAAGGCTCCTTCCTGCTCTCTGCTTTCCTCCCTCTCTCCATCCTCCCCCTGTGTCCATACGTTACCTTATCACTCTCATCCCCCCCCCCCCCCCCCCGTCAACCCCTGCTCGCCCTTTTCTGGCCACCCCCCCCCCCCCCCTCTTTCCTCCATCGTTCTTCTCATTCAGCTCCAGTGTTTGCTGAGGAACCAGTAAAAGTGGCCCCAGCAGCTGTTCAAACACTGATGGCCCCCCACTGTGTATGTGTGTATATGTGTGTGTATTCCCAGTTGATTTCGTGCTAGCTATTATCACAGCCCAACGTTTCCACTACTGTCACCATGGCACCCGGAAAAGAAAGGGCAGAAGAAGAAGAAGGAAGACGGAGGAGCGGTGGAATATGTGGTGACATGAAAGAGGGAGGAGGGCTGCAGGGAGCCGAGGAGGAAACCAGGAGACGAGGGGAATAAAGCAGAAGTGAAAGGGCCACGAAGGATAAAGTGACATAAATAATGTGATGTGGTGAGAAAATAGGAGTCAAAGAGGATGTGTGATGTGGGTCAGCAGGGGCTTCGCGTGAGCCCACAAAAACCTCCACGATAATGGTTAAAGTATAAAAACAAAATATATTCAAACATTTTTCCCATCTGCTGTAGAAATGAGCGCCCAAGTAGATCTTCGCTGGGAGTCCATGTTCTAGTTCAAATGCCAAAAACAAGCAGTGGAGTACAGTCAGCCAAGATATATAGGATTCAACAACAGGGAGAGGGAAGCAAGCAAGATGTCCCACTCAGTAGCTTCAGCAAGCAGACAGTTTTAAACAGTTGTAGGCTGATATAAGCTTGAAAGATTTGAGGCTCGTGCGGCAGTTTACACTAAAACTCTACAGTTAATGTCTTGTTTCGTGACTGAATGAAATCTACATTCCAGGCTTGCAATACGAGTCACCGAGATTTACAATAGCTTATCTTCACAAGGCCATCAGCATCAGTTTGACTTTTGAAGCATAAAGTCTTTTGAATATGTGTGATTGTGTGACTAAATTCCACGAAAATAAAATTTAAGAACTTGAAAAAAACTTGATATCATCTCAACATTTCAGAGGTCACAGCTGTCCAATTTACAGTGGTTTTAAAACGCCTTTCTTATAATTTTGCCATGGTAATGTATAGAATTTTGTTTTTGTTCAGTAGATTTCTGATTTATTGATTTATTCTGGGATTTTTTTTTTTTTTATATTTTTTTATATAAATCAATAAGTTGAAAATTGGGAAAATGTCCATCACAATTAATGACAGCCCATAATTATGTCATCAAATGCCTTGTTTTGGCCCTACCAAGGGTGCAAAACCCAAAGACCTTCAAATTCCTGTGATGTTCATCATTCTTAAATGTGAGAGAACTGGTCCATCAACTGTTTGCCATTTGCTTGTGCAATGATCTATTAGTTTTACAGTGCCTGAATGTTACAAATACATCTCCTTTCTATAGTGCTACTCTTTTGTTAAATATAAAACTCTTCATATGCAAAAGTGGTTCAAATATGACCCGTTATACGCGTGTTTTTTCTGACGGACCAGAATAAACAAATAAAATGAAAATAAAAAATGAACTGAAATCCATCAGCCTCAGGGTTGCTGTCCAGGATTATTTTTACATTGCCTTTAATAACTGCATAACATAATTTCCATGACTGTCATATTTTGACAAACTACCATCTCGTCATGGGTCATTTTACTTTAGCAGGAGGTCTTTTAGTATCTAAAACTTAATGTCTAATGATTCTCTCTTGATGTCTGCTCTGATGACATGTTGTTTTGGCAATGGTGTATTTTCAACAACTCATTTCTGGGACTTGATGGTGTGAGGCTCTACTTTTTACTTTCCCTCTAACTCTTTTACGTGTTTGTTTTTAGTAATAGTTTCAAGTATATTTTGAGGGATTTTTGCCTTGATTGCAGATGCAGTGAGAAAGAGACAGGAAATGTGGGAAGGGAGCAGGACAATGACATGCAGTACATGTACCAACCGGCCGGGATTTGAACCAGAGATTCTGTTTAGAGCACTAATGCCCATTTGGTATGCACCTTAAGCATTCAGCTTTGGGGGCGCCTCCACAGAATATTTATACGGACTCACAAAATTTATTCAAAATTATTTTAGACAACAGTATAAAAATGTTCTTCCATAAGGCCTGAGGTGTGTCTGTCTTTCCTTTGCTCACCATACACACACACACACACACACACACAGTTTCTGTAACAAAAACACAAGAGTAGAGACACATCTGACCATAAAGCAATACACCTCAATGTATTACTTGGCAATAACATAACACTACAAAATATCAGGTGCAAAAGAACTACTGCCTTCACGCTGAGAACTCTTTAGACCAGCAGGTGCCATTCGTGAAGCTTTTAGACATGAAACCAATTTTCAACACAACTGGAAGGCGAGTTTAAACGCTTCAAGTGTGGCTTGTTTGCCCATCACTGCAGACACAGATCTCCTCCCCATTGCATCACTCTAACAACACAGTGGAGGTACTGAACTGGTGCAGTCCCTCTTTTTCTGCTCTGACTACACCATTTCTTTATCTGTATCTTTTTAGCGACAAACATTTCTTCTTTTCTCCCCTTTCGATTCAGGGCATCAGTGTTAATTTGTTGAGTGGGCTTAAAATGAAAGAAGTAACTTGGCATGTAACATGTGATTGTAAATGATGACTAAGGACGATGACAGGTCACAAATGAAGTCATCTAGACTCGTAGGTGTAGTGCCGCCGGGGTGTGGCAAAACAGCGCTGCGCCACTTTTTTTCTCCAAGCGAGGAAATAAAATGTTCATGGTTCTCTTGATCTGGTTGATATTCATTTAAATGTTTTAAGTACTTGTAGATGGTCAAAGTTTTCGTATTGACATTTAAGGTGTACTGATGAATCACAACATAAACTTGAAGCCTTGTTTTGATCCGCCACCATTTGACCTGTTGAAGTAGTAAATTAGAAAGTTAAAAAATTCCAATATTGATATATAACGTATGACGAAGATATAGAATTCAACATTAAACTTTGCCATCCAAAAAGGCATCAGTGCCTTGAACTTCAATCGCAATGTAATAACTATAAATAACAATAAAACCAATTGATTTAAATGAGAGGACTAAAACAGGTGTGAGTATAATTCAGTGCAGTTCAACAGCACCACAAATTACAGCCTCCAAATTGATCATTAAAATAAATGAGCACCTCTCAAGCCGATTGAACAACAACTGAACGTTACAATCCTTATGAAGGCAGCATGTATTGCTCTGATGTGGTATTTTACTTTATGCTTCACCTGCCAGGGGTCATAATTGTATGACTGATGGGTGTATGTGTATGTATGTTTCTCTTTATGTTGTCCTTACAAGACTGTGTAGACCTGTGCGCGTGCGCGCGTATTGTGTTGACATGAGTGCATGTCATCTCGTATGAGTGTGCATGACAGCGATGTCATCCGCTCCTTCATATGTAATTCGTGTCATTGCTGCTGCCCCACTGTGACTGCAGGAGCTTAAGGCAGCAGCTGTTCTCTGCTGCTACGACTGTGGCGGCTGCATCACATTTCTGTCCCTGTCAGTGCCGTCTCTCCTCGTCCGTCACACCCCGTTCGGACGGACGCTCGGAGATGTTTGGGCTACAATCATCCGACATTGCGCGCAGAAATGATTGAGTCATCAGGTCTTCAGCTGTGCAGATCAGCTAATTCTAATTCAAGGTTGGTCCGGCTCTTTAAATATTAACCTATTATCGGTAGCCTCGCTTCACCTTCTCATTCAGCAGCCCAAAAGTCATTAATCAGAACACATCACATGCCCAGCAGAGCTCCACATTAATTGTGTTGAAATAATGAATGACCATGCTTCAATTTCTCCAAGTGAACCCAATTAATAAAACACTCAGATCTGACATTGCCATTTGGTGATAATCAAAATGGGAGATGAACTATAAAAATACAAGTTATATTTTACTGCAGTAAATTGGAGCTGCATTGAAGTTAATATGGTCGGTGATACGCTGGGGAAGTTACAGGCTAATAACTCTACAAAGGAGACGTTTTCACTCAAACTGTTCACTTGTGTTCCAACCAAGCAGAAACCAGCAGTGACGTCACCCGTTGGTTTGTGAACAGCCGTTATGAAGGCTCAACTTCGGATATCGGCCGGCGCCACCTTCTAGTTCGGAGCAGTTTGGAACCAGAAGTGAGAACGGTGGATTTGACTGATCTGATTGGAAACCCCCAAGATACTACGCCCCTCCCACCGATAGCCGTAACCTGACTGCACCACAGGCCCGTCCATCAAACAGACATGCCCCCAAAAACACAGATTTTGAGGCTTATTCTCGAATTAATGACGAGATTATTTTCAGATGGGCCGCCAGACAACTAATCAGAAGGAGAGACTTTAGCTAGCAACACCAAAATAACTTGTGGAAAAAAAATATTGCATTATAATTTTAAAAGACAATTTGAATTGGTGGAGGCATTATTTAGCCAACCTCTAGTGGCCCTAGGTGATATTGCAGCTCAGGGCCATAAGCTATGTCCACTTTTATATACAGTCAACAGTTGCAACACCACAGTCATCATTGATCTAAATTAGCTTTTTTCAACAACACTAGGGGGGCATATCCTTGTACATTAATGTTTATAAATTCATTAATAGCCTTAGACCGGAAATAAGCCACGGTGATCTGGATGTTTTTGATTACTCGGAGGTTACTCGTTCCAGGCAGACTTTTCCTGCTCGTAACAGCTCTAAACTACCCGCAAACCCTTATCCCGCTTTTAGATAAATTACCGCCACCTTCTAATGGGAGCAACACATTACACACAGACGCCGGAAAAAAACGAGCGACATAAGAAAGGACGATAGTCACATATAATAACAGATTTATTTCGAATATTATATTCGAATATTTAAAGTCTCTAGCAACGTTTTACAAGAGTGGTGAAGTTGGTGGTGCTATCCCCATATTTGATGGCATTTTTCAGTTTTGTGACAAGAAAGGAGCAGAGCTAGAGTGAGAAAGAAAAACTGTATTAAACCAGAAAATTAACAGGCAAGACCAGTGGACAAGTCCATGAAAAGAGATCAAACAAAACTGTTAATCTATGTAGCACTCGAGTAAAGTCCTATAGAAACGTCTATACATCACAACAACAGGCTCTAGCAAGCTCATCCCTTCTTGAGAAGTAAAGTTTGTTTGTTCTAAACTATTTTCTCTTTCATAAACAAATTTCATTGAGGGGGAGTCAATGTGACAGTGACACACATGTAACCAAAAATTCATCCAGACTGCTTTTGTCAATATTTGGGATTCTGTGATTTTTGTTTTTTTTTATATATATATTTCTCTTGAAAGTAATTTCTGACAAAGTTTCCAAGAAAAGATCATGTAATTACAGACTACTCAAAGCAACAAGACTTTGAAAGGAGCCTTCCTTTCTTCAAAGAAGAAATATGAAAATAATAAGTCAATTGATAAAAAATAGAATGAAGGTCTGTGTCTTGAATTAAAGAGCTGTCGTCATCTTAAAATGGACATTTTCTATCTTTGGCTGTTCTTGGTCTAAAAATACATCTTTTCTAAGAAATCACAAGGTTACTAAAGGCTCTTACTTGGCTCTGATTGGCTTAAAGTTGTGTTTGCCATCAGCAAGAAAAGCGAAACAATAAGCAAAGGCCAAGCAATGGATTTCAAAAGTTTGTTTTCCAAAAGTTACAGGCATGTGCAGCAGAGGACCCCTGATTGATCAATCCTCCATGATACGCTTTAGTTGCACTTAGCCCAGACTAATTTCCTCTGTCGTGTTTTCTATTCATCAACCAGCCGTTGCTCTCAGCAGCAATCATGCAATTATCTAGGCCACTCAAAAGACTGGTGTAGGCAAAGTTGAACAACAAGTATGAGTCACCTCAGGTAGCATCCAAATGCTTCTACACACTTGTCAGCTCTCAGCCAAGTATTTGTGCCCTCAACACCACTGCTATGATATGTGACTCTTCTGTGGGTTGAAAGCCATTTTGTTCCATGTTGTCTACTCTCTGTTACTGTACTGTAAAATAATTGTTTGCATACAATACTTAAATAGTCACGATTCCAAACATGAGAACAAAGCAATTCCAGTATTTTCTTCCGCATTGTCTTTACAGTTTATACCTTCAGGGACTCAAATGCTGGCTTGTCCTTAAAAAAGCGACCAAGAACAGCAGTTGTAAACATATGAGCAGCATCTGATATATTCATTGTTGACATATCCCCAAAAAATAAAGACTATTTTTATGTTCTTCTTCAGATATACAGAACGTATTTATGTTTTAAAGGTCCCACGATGGGGTTCTTACCAGCAGGGGCATGGCCAGGTCAGCAAAGTAAACAAAGGCCGCCCCGAGTGTGAATCCCACAGCCACAGGCACGAAAGCAAAAGAGCCGTACTTCCCAGAATCCTCCGCCATGTCGATCGCCGGCGCAAGCAGTGACCAGTAGGAAGCAGCCAACATCACCTGAGATACACAAGAAGAGGGGGATGGAGGGTAGTTTTAAAAAGATGAAGCTTACACAAACTTTCAGACAGTTAGGTTTAAAGGTTCTAACTAGTGGCAAAAAGTCTTGTGCACCATAGTAGTGTTATCTGATGTGCATTCAGACACAGATAGAAACAATATGTCACCATTAATTTATATTATGAACAAGGGGATATTGTAAACGAGCTCCTTTAAATAGAAATACTCCAAATGAGTCTCATTGAAGTAGTAGAATTAATGCATTATGTAGGCGTAACAGCAATGTAATCATTTGGACTCAAGAGCCACTTGTGAGACCAGAATTGCTTTTAAGTGGCACATTCAGGTGATCCTTAGTTTGTTGTCATTTTGACTGATAAGTGTGTTGATATTTGTTTTGTTTTATTGAGAGACATTTCTTAGTTTGGATTGTTACTAAAATTGTTGGATGTGTAACCATGATATCACACTTCTGGTTAGTTACACCACAACACGTGGTCTAGTCCGTTTATGTGGGCTTATTATTGTGTAACAAGCTAATAAAATTATCAAATAAAATATATGTGAAAAAACTGGGTGAAAAGTTTGGTTTTGGATTTATATTCATTCATCATAGTAATGATGGTACGCGACAACTGCAACTAATTTTAATAACCGCAGAGGTTATTAATGACCTGCATTGGCGAGGTTGTGGCTCAGATGGTAGAGTGGGTTGCCCACTAATTGGAAGGTTGGTGGTTTGATCCCCAGCTCCTGTCCACATGCCTAAGTGTCCTTGGGCGAGACACTGAACCCTGAGGTGCTCCCGATGGCATACCGTCGGTGTGTGAATGTATGTGAATGTACTCCTGATGGCGGGCACCTTGCATGGCAGCTCAGTCTCATTAGTGTGTGAATGTGTGTATGAATGGGTGAATGGAAAACCATATAAAAGCACTTTCAGACTGATGAGGTGATAAAGTGCTACACAAGTGCAGACCATTTACCATTATTATACTGATAAGATGTTCTTGTCATTATTAACATCAATCTTACGTACTGCTGCAATACCCAGTAAGATAATTATTCAATATTATTCATAATATTATAATATATTATATATAATATTATTATTGTTATTCAATACATATTTAATTAAATTCATTTTAAGAAAAAGAAAATTACATCACACAAATCTTTAGTTTTAATGCAGTTTAGAGGGGGAGAGCGCTACCCTGGTTATTTTCCAATGACCAGAACATTTCATTCAGATTAAAGGAACGGGCACTTGGTTGGTTCAAAGCATATCTATCAGATGCATCCCAATTTGTCCATTTAAACAATGGATCTTTTACACACACAAAGGTTAGTTACGGAGTTTCACAAGGTTCTGTAATGGGTCCAATATTTTTCACGTGATACATGCTTCTCTTAGACAATGTCATTCGGAAACATTGCATACATTTTTATTTGTATGCAGCTGACACTCAGTTATGTATTTCTATAAAACTGCACAAAGCAAATGAGTTGAGGAAACTTTAACTATGTCTAAAAGACATAAAGGCCTGGATGACCAGTAGTTGTTTACTTATGAATCCAAATATAACGTTTCTAAAGTTGTTTTTCCTTCAACCCACACATCAAGCAAGTATCTAGGACTGCTTCCTTTCATTTACACATTATTAATAAAATCAGGAACATTCTGTCTCAGTGCAATGAGCAGGAACACATCTGTCTTTTAATTACTTTCAGACTAAACTATTATAATTCTTTGTATTTAGGATGTCCTGGAGGCTCTCTGAAAATCCCCCCGCAGGTTCCGAATGCTGCTGCAAGAGTACTAACAGGAATTGTCAAGGAACATCATATTTCACTCATTTTAGCTTCCCTTCATTAGCTCCCTAAACTTACAATAAAAATCAAAATTTTGCTACTGACATACAAATCCCTTAATAGTCAAGCTACATCTTGTATGAAAGATCTCTGGGTACTTGATCATCCCAACAGAACACTATAATCCCAGAATGCAGGTTGCTTATGGCTCCCAGTTTGGGTTCAAATGGCAAACACGCTTGCTACGTTCAAGTTTAAGCTTAAAACTTGCCTTTTTGATAAAGTACAATTAGGGCAAGCTAAAGTAGCAGCCCTTGTAGCATTCCCACGCAATGCTCTCTCTTGCTGTCCGTGCATGTGCCACTCCTGCATGCTGTTTTAACATTTCCCTTAACAGTGATATTTCAACATTGCTAATTTACGGTGTTTTTCTATTGTTCTATCCACTGCAATTGTTTAGTGCATAATTAAGTCCCTTAGTTGTACACTTGTTGGTATTTCTTTAACATTGATATTCTAATATGGTTGTTTTGTGTCTGTAAATTGAGTTGAATTAAATAAAAGTGACTGGATCTCAATGACTACGGCAAACCGAAAGCCTTTCTGATTTAAAAAAACAAAAAACAAACATGCTTTAATTTGAAAAGTCTTTTGAGGTTCCCCATGTTTGAAAACTGCATGTGCATGCGTCCATGTTTGGATATGTGTGCCATGTCTGAGTGTGCAAGTGTCCAGTGTATTCAGTATCCTCTTAGGTAATTCACCCTGAAAGCATCTTTCACTCCAATGCATAGTCTGTTTGTATTAGCTGTCAAAGTCCAAAGAGAGATGGGAGGGTTTAGAATCTTTTAAAAGCCTAGCGTGTCTTTTCAAGTTACATGTTTGCACACAAAGTATCCACATCTGCAATTGTTTATCACTGAAAGGCTGCTACATGCCCATTTGTATTTAGTTTGTGTTCACGCAGCTCCTCTCATATCGGCTTAGTGCATTTCTCGTGTTGTTATTATGTCAAAGTATGAGCCTGTAGTCAGCCCTGCCAATCAAAAGTAATGGAAGCACACTGTTAGCATCAAAACGTATCAGCTTTGTATAATAAAGCAAACATTGATTGCAACTAATTTGGTTTGGCTTAGAGTAGAACTGGGCACTCAAAACTCTACAGTTTTCTGTCTTCTTTGTTTTAAATTGTAAAAGATATGGCAGCAATCAAACCCTCACCATGGTTGTAGCAGACAAATGATCATTGCTCTACTTTCTAAAAGGATCCCATCCTGTTTTCCATCTACAATAAAATCTGATACTCCCAAACAGAATGTTTTAGCCATTTTTAACCCAGTGTATCTTCATGCCACTTTCACGTTGGCAGTCCAAAATAATTTACACCAAATTTCGCAGTTTACATGACATGAATGTCACATATTGTGACTGTATCTGCTTTCA
This sequence comes from Embiotoca jacksoni, assembly GCF_022577435.1. NCBI lineage: Eukaryota > Metazoa > Chordata > Actinopteri > Embiotocidae > Embiotoca > Embiotoca jacksoni. Next base: position 9,127,082 of record NW_027185341.1, on the reverse strand, counting down.
AACTTGAGCCCCAGTTGGCTGTGTAATGCAGTAACCAAAAAAAGGGAACGCAGTTAGATGGCTAGAAGCAGAAAGCTGGATTCAAAAGAACATCCACTTCATTTATTTGTATTTATGGCAACAAAAGTACAGCAGAGATCAAAGAGAAGCCAGACAAATTTAATGAGAATTTGAGCTATGAATCAAGTGGTGAGCTAAATGCGTTTATAAAAAATTACAAGGTATTTTTCTGGGAACAGTCTGTATTATTATTAAAATAAAACTGCATAACAAAGCAGCGAAGAAGATTAGAGCAGCAACAAAGATCATTGATGCAAACAGACCTGCTGCAATCCGAAACTTTAAACTCATATCTCCATTTCAACCTTCTGGGTAAAACGAGTTGGTGTTCATCAAACTTAACTTTATCCTGATGTTTGAAGGGCAGTTCTGGCTGTCCTCCAATGCTTGTGTCATGACTTTCTAATTCCCACAATCCCACCCGAGTGTGACAGACAGAACTATTTCAGTCTACCTTTTCCCAGCTCGTTAAATGTCACGACGTTGCACTTTCCTGCTCTAATTGGAAACCTAAAGTGCCAATGAATAATTTTTGACATGAACTGAATCATGTCTTAACTCATCTCATCCTGAATGAAAGTAGTTCTGTGTCTTTTTAAGGCCACTATAAAAGATTTTCAAATTTCTCACACTTACACAAATCGAATGTGTAAGTAAAAACATGAACTAACAATGCAATTATTTGGATTGCAAACAAATTATCTCTTACAATTTTGTTGATTTCAGTCACAAACTTCTGAATTTTGTTCATGAAGATAGCCTTGCATTTTTGAAAGTCAAAACTTTTGGTTGCAAGTTGAATTTGATGTAGTGGGAGGAATCCACAACAATCGGTGGATTTCAATAGTGTGGCTATACATACTCAATTCCACCCTACATCCAGGTCAAGTCTAAAGAGTCCAAAGTGGCCAAAAGAAGCCAGTGGCACCGAAAAACAAAAGTGCAAAATACTTTTTGGTTAGTGTTATGGAGAAAGCAATGGGAGGGAAAACGGTTTTAAGAGAGCACCTGAAACTTTCAAATGTATTCGTTTGGCCTGGAACATGTCTTACCACGTTCAAAAGCGACAGAATCTCTGTGTATTCTGTCAGAAATCTGTATTACAATTAGATTTGTTATGCTACTGCATTTTTTTTTTGTATCGTTTTGAATTTTCACAGATATTTCCCTGCAAAATGTTTTCAGTTACATTCATGTAACTGACTGTGTGGCTGCTTTAGTGTAAGAGGCTGACAAATTTCATAGAGTTGCTCGGTGAGGCATGACTTTTAGTTTGAAAAAGGTTTCGATTCACCGAGAAGCCGCAGGTTATTCCAACATCTTCAATTCATGACACCTGTGCATATTCGTTTGACCATGACACAAGGCTGAAAAATGCTTCTCTTGCAAAAGCATGTTTCAGTCTTGTGCCATGTATTGAACTGAATATCCATGTTTCCGGGGAACCAATCAATACATCAATGGATTTTTCTGATTGGCAAAACATTTACCAGAGAGAAAGGAATTTGTCAGTGAAACTGATTAATGTGGCCTTTGATATGAATTAAATCTTAAAATACTGTTCAAAGCAAAATGCTGGATTAATGGTAGCATTAGTTTTAGATGTGTATAATTATCATAGAAAAAGCAGCCTGATTGAAAACTGCAAAGCAGGTTCACTTTTCATCCTGTTCCTCTTCAAGTAGCTTCCAATCAGAGTAGGTTCTTTCACCCAAGCAATGTCGTTGGTCAAACCCAGCAGCTGGTTCCAAAGGTTTTTGTTGCTATTCAGGCTCAGGTGTTAACTTGAAAACTTGTTAGAGTTTGTTTTCTTTCACAACTTGACCTCGTGCCTAACTGCAACTGCTTACTTTTATGGCACTAACCAAATTGCTTTGGTACATTCTAGTATTAAAAGTTGCCTTGTCATTTGGAAAAAGAAATTAAAAACAACCCACAAATACAATTTCCTGTTATAACGCAACTTTTTCTTCATTTATGCAGGATTATCAGCATCAAGTGAGCCTCTGTTTGGGCAGCCCACCCATGTAAATAAAATCACTGGGTTTTACCCGAGGTAAAAATTACGTTAGGACATCTTATTTTACTCTTTTCAAATATTTTTTTGGGCCAAATTTTCATCTACGTTGCATGTATTGCAGTAACTGGAGGCTTCTCAGCCGGCTAGCAAGCAACTAGTAGTAGCATGTGAAGTATTTACCATCCAGTGATACCTTATGTGAAGCGCTTAAGAAATGTCTGTTAATTGTAGCAGAAAACAACCCGTGTTACGCTCTCCCCCTCTAAACTGCATGAAAACTAGAGATTTGTGCTGTGATGTACAACTAAGTTTTCTTTTTCTGAAAATAGATTTTCAATGATACATTGGTATAAAAGTGTCATTAACATACTGCTATTGGTCCGGCGACAAAGGATGGGGAGCAAACAGACAAATGGTTTTCTCTTTCAAAGTATTAGTCATCAGGCATTACATGAAATCCCCTAATTTGCTTTTTTGATTGAATTCAACCAATACAACTGTCACAAAAGATTTCCATTTCCCCACTAATTCCACTTCCACCACAAATAGTACCAATTACTGAAAGAGGCAAGGGAAATAAAATTAATCACGGTATAGGTAATTACAATAATTATAATAATTCATGATAATTATTTTTGCTTTAGGGAACTGATTGAAAAATCTCTTCACAAACCTCACAAACAAGCCCTAATTTGCAACAAAGGAGTGTTTGCAGTACAGGTTCTCTTTAATACCGTCTACTAAATAGTACATTGCTCTTGCTACCTTTTTCAGCATATTGGGGAAAGGAATCCTGCTCGGGTTTGTACAGACAGTCAAAAACTATTGTGTGACTCAAACTGCATGGTTTAAGACTTATAATATTTTGTGCTGCTCGCTTCCCAGTTTAAAAAAAAAAAGATGCAAAAAAACTCTCTGGGACACAAAGAATGGTTTAATAACAATACGGTTGCATGTCTCATTTCACAACTGTGGTTAGCTGTAATATACAGGATTCAAAGAGTAATAGGCGGTTCAACATGTTGGCTGCTCCAAATGACAGACAGAACACATTTAAAAATTTTAATTTTAATATTAAAAAATACTTCACTTAACCTCACACAGAACACTCAAATCATCTTGGGTGATCTGTAATACCAGAGGGCAAAAACAGATAAGGAATATAATTTTGCTGAACCCAGCTTCCTCTAACATAGCTCTTGTTGACTGCTATTTAAGAAGGGATGGATTTAGATGGTGATAATAGACTGAGGATTTCAGTGTCAATAAGTAATTATCCAGAAACGCACCTGAGATACAACCCGGGAAAAATAAATCCACCTGTGTTTTTACATCTGTACCTTTCTGTGACTTTCAGCAACGTACTTTTTGTTCTTTCTTTCTCTCTTGTTCCGCTCTCTGATTTGCACTTGCAGCAAACCCCAGATCCATTTCAGAGTCTCTTCTCTCACACATAAAATCTATTCATGAGCATCTCAAGGCTATTTGAAACATCTGTCCAACACCTAATTACTACTTTCCATCTTATCTCACTCACGGCAAAATGCTAAGCTTTTTGAAGCTTGTTTTAGGCAGTCTGCTTCAGAAATATCCCTATTGTCATACAAGGTGCATACAAAAGTAGAGCAGGAATTCATGAATTTGTATGTACTTCAGGGAGCACTGCACTTTCAAAATGTGACAAATGTCATTGTTTGTCATTAATTTTTGTATTCTGACATTGCTCTAAACAAACTGTGGGTGAACTGTGTTAAACTCTTTCACTTTCATCGCCTAAGGCTCAAATTTTGTTACACTGTTCAGCTATGACATACAATGAAAATGAGACCCAAAATCACAGAGGAAAGCCTGCTAGAGGCTTAGCTGATGGAGTGGCAGTGTCTAGACAGAAATATATCAACAAGCATTGGACTGATTAACAGGAAATGATGTGCAAACTAGGCCTGCATGACACAAGGAAAATCAGCAATATGCTATAATATTGTTCAATTTTGTAATGATTATATGGTTGGTGATAATCATATTAATGTGGAACAGTGCATTGCATATTAGTTACACAGTTCTATGTATTTCTGCTTGATAAAGGTACACAGTTAACATAGACCAAATATATGAAACTAAACAGAGCATTGATGGTATGGCCAATGTATTCAGGGCTCCATGTGATTGGTCAAATGTTCACATGATGAGTGTCAATGCAAGTTAATACAAGTATTTGTCTTTTCAAGCACAATTCAGGCGGTCCTCTGCAATGTGCAAATGAAAATACTATTTCTTGATTAGCACTGGTTCAAACATTCATTCTTTCCAGAAGATGCAACATACCAACTTTGGTGATCTCTATTGCCACAATGACGATGATTTTTTCCAACAATTGGTTGGGTCGCAACAAATTTTTGTGCAGACATTCATAGTTTCTAGGTGATGTATCCTACTAACATTGGTGATTCCATGACTTTTCACATAGCACCACCATGAGGTTGACGTGTGTCAACCACGTGTGTGGTTCTAAATAAAACCAGTGGATCTATTGTCATGAAACTTGGCACAGACATTCATTTTCTCCACAGGGTGAATTATCATAACTTTTGTTATCAGGTCTAAATTCTAATTTGTCCAATTTTGCAAAAACCTGCAAAACTAGTAACATTCTCTTCAGATGCGTACTTCCTCCACCAGCTGAAGAAATCCAACCTGCCTTAAGTAATGATGGTGCACATCTACTCAGTCATCGCCGAGTCCATCCTCACTTTCAACTTAATCATCTGAGGTGCTCATGCCACGGCCGGAGGCCGAGGATGAGGGCAGGCTGCAGCGCATCACTCACTCGGCTGAGAGGGCGATTGGCTGCAGCCATCCATCCCACCAGGACATGCGTGCCTCCAGGACACTAACGCGAGCAGAAAACATTGTGGCCAACCCCTCTCCAAAACTGACAGACATTTTTTCAATCACTCCACTACAGCAAGAGGCCGAGGTCTATCTTGACCAAAATCTCACACCACAATAGCAATTTGTTCCAGACATCAGCTGGACCCATCAAAATTGTCCCCCAGTGGAATAGACTCTACCTTACTCGTACACAAGTACACACTTGTGCTACACATCACTTTTAGGGGAAATCTATAATCTTTCATCACACATCTGTGAACTCATCACAACTGACACAGCGTGTTAAATTCACATGAACATTAGTCTTTGTATTACACTTGCACATAATCTTTACATGGTGTACATTTGCCTCTTTACTGTAAAATTTGATTTATATATACCATCTTTTGTGTCAGCTGCATATTCTTCACTGTTTTTTTCTCTTTCCCTTTAGTTTTTGATTGGCATGTACCACTACACCAAAACAAAATCCTCGTACTGTATATGAAAACTATTTTTGCATTAAATCTGATGATCTACACTATCATCATAGTGTCAAGGTGGACACTCAGTGTCGCCAATTCAGTATCTCACCAAATTGGATAATATAGTTACAATCTGTTCCTCTGCTCCTGAGTTATGGTGTTGAATAATGGCCAGAAATACATTTTGTCTGAAATTCTGTCAAAATTAGCCAATGAAATCTTCAGTCGTGGCCAAAAACGTGGTTTGTGGGGTGACAGTAACTTTGACCTTTGACCTCCAACATCTAAACACCTTAAATTCATGTGAGCATTTGTATCCATTTCGAAAAAAAATTCCTTCATGGTATTTCTGAAATGTAGGTTCAAGAAAATGGGACAGACAGACATATGGATGGACAGAAAACTCGAAAGCATAATACCTTTGCCCAGTAGTCTCCTTGGTCAGATTTACCTCACAATGTCAGAGCCAATGACTGTCGCAATGAACTGTGCACACAGATGCAGTGAATTGAATACAGATTGACGGGAACCACAGAACAAGTAGGAAGCAAAAATGCTTAATATGTTTCTAGAATCAATGTTAAGGCCAATGACGAAGAAGACATCCGTTAATACAGCCAAAAGTTTAAGGTTGCCTCTTGCCCAAGGACAATGCCTCATCTGATGTCATAATTCTACCATATCTGTGTAAATAATAAACTCTTTTAGGTCAGCATATCAGCTCCTTTTCAGTCTAATGACAGGAGATAAGGAGTCGTTTTCAAAATGTATCTTTCCAAGTACTGCTCACAGAATTATCAATATGTAGTCTATGATGCCCTACAAAAGGCACCAATAACCATTTTTACATTAATTGAATAATTTTTAGATAAGCAGAAGTACAGACATCATCGAGTAGCTACATTCAGTATTTTTGGGAGAAAGGGGCGCACTACGACCGGGCCAAGCTTGGCAGATGTTGGTGGACTTTGGAAAGCATTTGGTTTCCCCTATGAGAAATAATAACAATTACACTCCAGCCACATATTGTAATGTGCAGCAGGGAAAATGGTCCATTGAATTTATCATCCCTGGAAAACAGCATGACTACAGACCAAGGGAGGAAATGCTTCAAATATATGAACGGCAGTCAAAAAGTTCAGAGATAGCACCAGGACGTGCACACAGCCGGGGAAAGCGATAACCTTTCTGAGTAAGTATTCTAAGTTGTCATTTGATAAACATCAGCACCCGAGTTACACGTGTTTTTGTGAACATTGGCATGTGCCTCTCTGAGGGTCGTTTTGCCATCAATCGGAAACCTCCACCTATACATGGTTGAGGCTGTCGCAAGCCCAGACTTTTAAAACAACAATACTAACACACTTAAAATACACCTACTATAGAAGCTGCCAAGAAATGAATAAACAACCAAGTAAAACCCTTTTAAGACACTAAATATGATGTTCCCTTTCTAGCTACTTATAGTGCGCATTTAGAAAGGATTCAGACTTTAAAATTCTGTTCCTCTCACCAATCGACTATCAATATCCCCAAATGACAAAGCAAAAACAAGATTCAAGGATTTTTTTTTTTTTTGCTAATTTATTTAAAAGCAAAAACTAAAATATTCCATTGAATTCAGACCCTTTCCTCAGAACTGAGTTTAAACACCTCCGGCAGTGTTTACAGCCTCGAGTCTTCTTGGATATGACAAATCATGCTCACCTAGATTTGGGGATTTTCCACACTTCTTCTCTGCAGGTCCTCTGAAGCTGTTAGATTGCATGGAGACTGTCAGTGTGCAGTCCAAACATATGGATATTAAAACATCAGATTAACCCTGAATTTAAAAAAGCTTTTAATAACTTGAACAATTAATGAAACAGCAAAATAGTAGACAAAATGTTTCTGAGTGATTCAGCCCCACATTTAAATCTCTAGTGTTGTAAAGATTACTGACAGACTTCTAACCAGCAGACATTCATCACGTGGATGACAAGTCTCCTTAAATAAACAGTGAGGAATCTTAATCTTGTCATCTCACAATCTGACGCAAACTAAATTAAAGGTCAGATTTAGAGGAAGAGCACATACACAAAGTAACCTTGATGATTTCTGTCCCTCTGCTGAGCAACGTACTAAAGAAAACAGCGAGCTTTTGGTGATTTATTGCCTCTTAAATGCTCGAGTTCTTCCACTTTTTGAAATAACGTGGTATTTTTTCACCTACAGTGGTTCGTGGCTCATCTAATCACAGCCTGTGGCAAATAGAAATAGTGTGATTGATATGATAAGAGACAGGCATACAATAACTCAACCGCTGCGCTACACAGAAGACCTACTTTACAAAATGAGCATAAACTGTCACTGTGAACTGTGTGTACATGGCATGTGAGGCAAATATGCCCTTCATTCGAAGGGGACGACACAGATCATATCATGCATGTTTTTACCCCGTGATGTATACCGCTTTACTGCCTATAGATTCTTAGATAAAGATTCCACTAAATTAAGCACCGAGGGGGTTCTGTTTAGTTTCCAATTCGTCATTCCCTTCAAATGGCCTGAAAGTCAAGTGATCACAAAAGTCATTAGAAGTTATCCTCTGGGTACCATAAAGGTACTTTTGTGTCTTTTTGTATGCAAATGGTGCAAGTCTAAACCTTTTGGTTGCAAGGTGAGTTGGATGTAATGGGCTGGACCTTCGCTCTTGGATGAGACATGGGTTTCTATTGGCGGGTTTGACTTGGATCCACAGCATTGGCTGTAGACCTCGCTCCCTCTGTAAACACCGAACAGAAAAAAACACTGTGTTGAGCTACAGGGAGGTCTGTTTATGTTATATTGCTCTTTTCTATTGAAAGGCTTTAAATGTAGTCATGTACCAAATTTCACCCCAATCCATTAAAAAGCTGTTAAGATATTTCAATCTATTTGACCGGCCTTCGAGCTGCACCACCAGCATAGCTGCAAACAAAGCCATTGACAGAAGTCAATCCCAATGTCACAAAATAATAAATTCTAATTGAATGTTTTCCACTGGCAATCAGTGTTGTATTGATTAGTTCAAAAAGTTTATCGCCAATGAAATGATGATACCAGTCAGACATGGTGATCAAATCCTTCAGTGGATTGATGGATGTGCAAAGCTTCATTTCTATTACCATCCATTGATTTTTGCTTCAATTTCTATTTTTCCTTCATGTAATGGCTTACATCAAGTCCATGTTTAAATGACTGAGGTAGTCCTTTTCCATGATTAATGTAGTCAGAGGAGTGAAAACTTTTATCAAAACTCTCCCCCATCATTGTTTATATCTCATTCTATCACTGATTGTTTGTTGAGCTGATAAAATAAGTTCAATCTTTTTTTCCTCTGAGAGCTATAGACAAAATTAAAGTGTCTGAGATCTACTTATATTTAGTAACATTTATTCACATAACTTAGCTCCACCCAAACCAGCCCAATAATGTTCTTTTATGTGAGCAATAACAAATTGATAATCAACACACATTTTGTATCACAACAGCTTACATTTAAAAGCATGTGCGTGCTGTGTTTTGCAAGTACATTGCAGGTTGCAGTTTCTGTCCTCTGACCTCTGTGTGTTTCAGTCAGGGCGGCACTCCACTTCTGCTGCACTGAAACGGTGTGGAGCTGACGCGGGTGAAGGCAGAGTGTCGTTATTTGATCGCGTTCATAGCGTCATTCTCAGGGACAGGTTAAAAAATAACTATTTAAAAAAAAAAATGCTGCAATTGATCTCCAAATATACCCAGGCCAAGTAAGCCTATGAATGGGAAACACTGCATATTGTTCAAACCTTCCACGATCTACTCAGAACCAGGTCCCGTTCTACTGGTAGTTTGCGAGCTACGAGCTGGAGATCCCTGCATTGGTCCATTAACTGTGAAATATACCTCATATGTAGACTTCCTTTTGCCTGACGAGTACACGCTTGCAACTACAAACGTCTTCAACACACTTTGCACACATGCAAAGCACAGCCTGGCATCACATTGTATTTATCAACTGTTGACTCACTACAGAAGATGCAAATTAGAATGTCAAATTAACATATCCCCCAATATGTTGTATATTTTTAAATGGCTTTGACAATTTAACATCTGTTTAGCTGACAAAAAAAAGATTTGCCATAAAACCCTACTTTCATCCTGTGGGAAATGTTCTCTTTGTGCTTCTGCCTATCTGCATTGTGTGAGCATCCACGATGGTTTGCACTGTCAGAGCACAATGTAGCTAGAAATGGGCAGTGAATGAGACAATTAATTATTTATACAAGGAAAATCAGCATAGCAGATATGAATATAGCAGCCAATGTCATTTGAAAGACTCGATATTGTTCCAAATTATATCAAATAATTCAGGCGTCAAAGTTTTGCCTGCATCTTTCCAAAAAAAATGAGCAAAAAACAGCAATTTAGCATAACGGCAACTGAAAAAACAAACGTATTTCACAATCTGAGAAACATTATGTTTAACATCGTTTGACAATAGAACCCTGAGGAGGCGGATATCACATGCGTGGCTTTTGTAGTAAGATCTAATCGTACATGATGCCGTTGAAAGTCAGGGGAAAAAGAAAAGTGCAAAAAAACTCAGAAACTAATCCTCATTCATAAGAAAGCCTGACATTTCAATTCCACAGTGTGATGAAGCGGATCGTCAAGTCCCACAATATATATTTTTGTACAGATCACTATGAATATCAATGACAAAAAAATACTTTTTTAGAAAGAATTAAATAAAGTGTGCCAGAATATATAGGCAAGAATATATGCTACAGTATCACACTTTCCAGACCTTCATGTTCAGTAACAAGGTTATTTGCCACGAGTGGAGGCATATGTTGATTATTATTTTTCTGTTTTCATGGTAAGACTTTTCAATGAACACAAAATTTCTCCTCCTTCAAAGATTGCATAAAACTACTTGAAGGTCAAAAACATTTGTAATGCAAGGAACCATCTCACAGCAGAGCTGAATCACAGAAAAGGACTGCTCATTTAACTGAGAAATAGAAAGTCACAGTGGGCCAGTAATTGCATTTCACCTTCAGCATGTAAATTTAATCAGGATGCATATCACTATGTATCTTGAAAACGACGACATCATCTAAATCACCGCCACATCAACTTTACATATGAACCCCACAGGATCAAGGAATTTTAGGAATGTTTTTATTCCAAACAGAAAATCCTTCAATAAAATGTCATTCTTTCAAAAATAAACTATTTAAATTAAAAGTGAATGGGTTTCAAACGAAATCTTCTTCTCATAACCACCAAGATTTTCATTTAGGCTGGGTGAGTTTTCTGTACAATTAAGTCAATTTTTCTAGTCATTTACAGTCAAGGTCATAATGATGCACCCCTTTGGAGAATGAATGAATATCAGTACAAAACTTGGCATGCCATCCACTAGCTGTAGGGATATGCTGCCAGACTGGCCCAAATGTGCCACCAGCATTTCAACGGTCTTGTTTCTTTCCCCTGCAGGACATACAATTTCAATCCAATTATTTGCCCAATTTAATATTTACACTTCAAATATTCTCACCTAAAAGTTGGAGCATCCTGAACACAAAGAATTATAACACTACTTGAAGAAACATGGTCTCTCCATCTTTGTTCTTCTCAAGATTTTCTAAGACTATAAACAGTTTAATATGGAAACCTTTGCTCACATGCCAACTTTTAACTTGTCAGTTGCCAGCTGGCCTTTACACTAGGATGTAAAGGCGCCAACCTTGATTGCAAAGAGTTTATCCAAAGAGGGCAAAGATGAAAATGGGATGAGGAGCAGAGGTCTCAGAAGACAGCCATCTCTGGAAGCTATACTGCCATGCTCACGACCCTGCGATCTTGCTAGCGAGTAAATAAATGAAAGTTAAGCATTAGGTTTCTGTCTCTGAATACTAATTTAATCAGTGACATTCAGCCAATTTTCCAGTTGCTGTCAGGCTGCAGGGCTGGTTAAGCATGCTGTAAGAGGCAGCAATTCCAGCTTGATGTCATTCAAGGATAAAGTCATGTCTTAAAAAGATGGTTAAAGCGGTGAGGAAAGCAATAAGGGATGACATGTTTACATTCATTCTACGACTGCTGTTGGTTTTCTTTGTGCAAACAGTAGAAGAAATGATTCAATTAGTTTGATTTGCACTCAACTGTGTAAAGACATACGATTGAGTCGCACAGGAATAATAGCTTTTCATGCTTGGAGAAGAACTGTTTGTCTATGACAGAAACGGTTCGGAACGTTTGTAACTTTTGTTTGATTTTCAACCAGCTGAAACCAATTTTTTTTTAAAATGTAACTGCTTACGAATAAAAGGACAAATCATTCGACAAGTTAGTTCTTTAAATTGTTGGTATCTGCTTTCTCAAACCTTAATCCCTTTCCAACATTAAAATGAGTATATGCGGTATCCGCAGAAAAGTAAATTACTAAATTAATTTTATAAGAAATCTTCGACACACATGTTTGTCATATCCTACAATGCAGTCTAAAATCGGTTACATCTTAACAGAGTAAAAATATTGTTTTCTGTAAATCACATCTATCTTTCAAATAATGCTGCCTGTTGTAATAAATTAATCCTATTTTCAATGTCCTTCTCGCAACGATACAGACAGAATTTAAATGTTTTACAGAACTTTCTTGCTGTGTACAAGTAGTCAAGTCTATTGTGAATGCAAGAAAATGATGGAATAGAGTTCACTCTTATGGGCATGAATATATGTGAAATATCTGTCTTAAAAATGCAAATTATTCTAGTTACTGAAGGTGGCACATTAAGTGAAGAGGCTGCCTGGTACGACAATCACTAAAAAAGGATGTAGAATGTCTTATGTTTTATTTCTGTTGCATCAAATTTGGTGGAGTTGCAGGCTGTTATTTATCTCTATTCGCAGTTTCAATTAGGTGGAAAAATAAATGTCAAATTTTGCTGGAGTTTTTAAATCTCACTTCCAGCCTGGTGATAAGAATAGGGAGATTTACTGACTGAATTTGGGATGTTTTTTTAAACTGGGGTTGAAGTAAAGGTTAAAAAAAATTAAAACATTAAATCCTGAGCCTACTAGTGTAAACCAGTCAAAAAGTACATCAACCTTTAGTTTACACAGACAGTAAATCTAGGGACCTAATCATCCCGGTGTTTTGCCAAGAAGACATCTTTGTCAGGTTTTACTTCGGAGGATTTAATTATGACTGTGTTCAGTGGGATTTTCAGGACACTGAAAAAAGGAGCAACTTTATGTGATTTCACTTTTCTTAACTTTCTTGGAGTAAACAGTGCACAAGGCCTTGTAAAGTAGCAACTAATTTGCCCTTAATAACCTTGTGCGTGTAATCTCATAGTGGTCGTTACTGTGTTTAAGCACCACTCCATTTCTACTTTTCATATTCCTTCTACAGGCATGTGTGGGTAAAGCACCGTTATGGCTACCTTTAAAAACAGAAATAACTGAGTGTAATGCAATTAAAAGTAAGCAGTTATCTGCTTTCATATGTATCATACTTCCCCTTTTCCAAAATAGTTGCGTAAAATGTCTCACAGTGAAAACATTTGGCACATCATGAAACAAAAAATACGACAAAGGAGACCCTGAACTGTTGAGCAGCTGAAATCCTATATCGGGCAAAAATGGGACCACATTTCACTTTCAAAACTCCAGCAACTGGTCTCCCAAGTTCCCAAACGTTTACAGAGTGTTGTAAAAAGAAGGGGTGATGCAACACGGTGGTAAACATGAGCCTGTCCCAACTTTCTTGAGACGTGTCGCTGGCATCAAATTCAAAATAAGCATATATTTATATAAAACAATCCAATTTATTTTGCAACATTTGATATGTTGTCTTGGGTAAATTTATTTGAGAAACGGGGTTGTAAATCCAAACATCTACTGCATAATATGAGTGGATCTTTGTCAAAGAAAAAACACAACCCTTCTTATTGAGTATTCCTGATAGGTACCGTGTTCCCCTCAGGATGCCAATGCTCATTAACAGAACAGAAACAGAACAGAACCCATATGGACCAATTCCTCAACCTTGGCTACAGCTTCTTCAAGCTCATTTTCAGCTTGTGCGCACGAAATATTAATCACTGTACAGTCTTTAAGAAGTGTCGTGGGCTGAATTGTGTGATACATGATACCCAAAGAAAATCCCACACAGTGTAATTACACTAAATTCTGTTTACTGGCAAATATGTCTCCTTCACAGGGTTTTGTGCAGAACAAAAACCATGCACTGCGAATAACACCTCCAAAAATCTCTGCGTCATCCACATGGGGGGTGAGCTGTCAAACAGGTGGTGCCAGGAAACGTTGCACAGCCTCCGTGTTCAGATCCACTCTTCTACACATCAACGGCCAGACTAAAGTTAACGGTTAAGTAATTGCTGTTTCTGGCTGAGAAAGCTTTTTGTCACCTGCAGTTTTATTTTCAGATTAAAGATTTGAGATTTATATATTTTTGCCATGAAGGGCAACAAATGTCTAAAAATTAATGGAGAAAACTGTGATGGTGTAACCTAAGGTATGACTCAAAGAGTATTATAGGAGTTATATTTGAAGATTCTTACAAAGCTTCATATGTTCTCTGTTAGGAGTAAATATATAACACTTAAAAATGGTGAATGAAATATACCCAGATTTTCTTGATAGCTATGTGGATCCAAAATATTGTGACCAACTCACAGGCTGCTCTAGATTCAGTAACGTGTTGCAGTAAAAGTGAAAAGAAAAACAACTGTAATGTAAACTAGGCTTGGATAAAGCATACAGCCAAATCTGCTGTATCCGACTCAGTCACTGCTGTAAAACTATGGATAAACCGTTTTAGTTTATTAGTTTTACTATCAGAATTTGATCAATTTGGTCCGTATCCATTTAAAAAGTCTAGAACAGCCACACGATTTAATTATTTTATTCCCATTCAAGTTATCTTAGGGCTAAACTGGAAAGTTCGACAGCTTGGCCAGCGGAAGTCTGGTGTCTGATGAAACCTGCCCATAGAGCATGCAGAAATTTTGGTAAAAAAAAAAAAATTAGCCTAAAGGCTCAACTGATAAAAAAGTGTCGTCACACCTTTTTTTGGCTTCCGCATTCTTTTGTGTTTTATTGCTGTATATGTATTAGAGATTATTAATGTGCAATTATGTGATTGATACTGCTGTTGCTCTGCGCTCATTCTCCAGGCAGATTTGTGTGCCATTTGAATTTAGGCCATACAGCTACAATATCAGGAATTATACCTGCATAATCAATTACATGAGTTGCGACTGTGGCAATAATTAATGTAGATTGGGTCTCCAATTAATGGAAGGACCAACTATGTGACTTTCCTCGATAAAGGCACGGAAATCAATAATTGTCTTTAATCAGATTGCACGGCAGGGAAACGTTTGAATCCGTCTTTGATAAGCTGGAAACACATCATTGTGATGTTTAGTGTGAGCCGTTTTACTTGATGCCTGTTTAACTGTCATTTTCACCCGAGGTTTTATGTGGTAGGTAAAAATGCTAAATCCTACAGGAGAGGAGCTTTACAACTTGGAGAATTGATAGTAATTTTGAGCCACGAGACTCATTCTTCAATCTGAGACATTTGATGAAAAGGAAGTAAGAATATTAAACTTTTTTTTTTTTTTTTTCCCCCCCGAAAGATGGAGATTACAATTCTGGAGGTTTGTTTCTGTTCTTAGTAGAAATCAAACTTAGCATTTAACATTTTCTTCTGATCACAACAACAGGAAACACTTACAGTATCGCGTATTCTATTCATCCTGTATAAAAGTAGTTGACCATGTTCTCCAGAACAGTTTGTTCCAATGGACTGACATTCTTTCAATCTATGAACATAATTCACAATAATCATCTGAAGTCATGAAGTGGAATTACTGTTGTGTTATATGAATAGGGCCTTGATTAAAATAATGGCATCGATTGAAATTTGTCTAGTTCGTACTTCATGACAAAGCAGCCTGAGATCAAGTGTTTCCCGTTAATGACATTTGCCGTAACTGCTTTCTCCGACACTTCTGCGCGAGGATAAACATCACCATTATCTAAACAAGACGGCGAAACAAACGCGGCTGAAGACGGAGCAAAGAAAGATGTATAGAAACACCAATTACAGTAATTTGTTACGACGCTCCGCCAACAATCACAGCTAAGACGCAGTGTTCTGAGACAGCAAGATGTGATAGTCTGCAGTGGCATCGACTGTATGTTGCGTGTGCGTGCGTGTGTGTGTGTGTCCATCTGTGTCTAAATCTGTGTGTTTGCATATGTGTTGGATTCAGGGCATGTGAGTTGGGGAGGACAGCAGATGCAAAGCATGGGAAGAGGATGGCATCTGATTTACAGGACGCAAAAAGCATGACACATGCAGGTCTTCAAATACCCACAGAGCTGTGCACACGAATACACACACACACACACACACACACACACACACACACACACACACACACACACACACCAGATTTTTCTTGTCAGGCTTAAAAGTATTGTTCAGGAAGTGAGCGAGGCTGTCGTGCTGGGAACAAATATATGTATTTAGTGTTTCAAGCTGAGTGCATAATGTGCTGTTGAAATGTGACAATAGAAAGTGTAGTAACGGCATCACACCAGCCCCGTCTCTGAGAAAAGCTCTGGAAAAAGTCTTCTGCACTGCGTCTGTTTCACTCAGTCGGCTTTATCATATCTGCACGCAAACCAGTAGACCATTAGCTGTTCGTTTTGCTGTCACCTTGCAACCCGTTTTTATCTTACTAACAATTATTTCACGCATTACAGACTGTCTGAGAAGACAGTGTGTTCATGAGTCACCTGCAAAAACATCTGAGGAATTCATCTCACGAGTACGAGTGCATCCAAGGTCAACGTGGAAAGTTGGAAATAGGAAAAGTTGTGCCTTATTTGTATATTAAACTTAAGCTGGGAATCACAAAATTGAATTCAGACTTGATTTTCAACCGTCAATTCTCCATTTAATACACAGAAAATGGGGTTAGTGAAGTGATCCGTCTCGCTGTTATTAAAGTTATGTCCCCAGCAGTGGAAAAAATTATCTCTGCTTTGACTGTATCAGTGAGACTTGCTCTTCACAACCCTGTACAGGAGCAGCTCTTTGGAAATGAAACAGAACATTTCCTTCACGCTACAGGAGCTGCCTGACGTTTTGTGGTGCAGTGGGAATTAGTCACCTGCTCTCGTCCGTTAATGCACAATTTTGACACGTTGCCAACATTAGTCAGTGGGTGACGGTGAATCGCAAAATACTTCGCTATGTTTAAGATAATTATCAGAACTGGAAACTCCACATGCTTGCCTTCTGTAGAAAGGATGACTCTGGTGTGCGTGTGCCCTGTATGCCATCCGGATGTTACTTTTCATCCCACCAGTATAACTTCACATTGGCAAAAATTTTATTTTGGGATTATCAATTTAGAATCATTAAAGAGTAAAATTGTGATTCTTATGTGAGAAACCCAGGTTTACAGGTTTACAGAGGAAATGTCCTGTTTATTTTCTTAAAGATCTGTTAAGGATTAAGACATGAAACTCTCAATCACCAATGTTGTCAATTCAATGTTCCATTGTCAGTCAATTTAGTGCTGACAGTGTGCAGGAATTAAAACTTTTGAGGGAATCATTGGTACAAAAGATGAGCAGTTGCATTAGAAAATATTTGGTTCTTGTGTGCACATGTATATGTACATAAAAATGCAGGAAGGTTACTTTGTCTACCAATATGTATTGTGGACGGCAACATCAAACAAAACAATTTTGTTAACTCGCTTACTCAGTGACAGACATTCGCTTTACAGCACTGGTCCCGCCTTTGTGGTCCAACCGAAAGTATTATATTGATGTTATTTATCTAATCTATGAGCATCTGTTTCATTCCAGCTCAGAAGAGTTTGTGTCCTTTGTTCTCTGTGTGTGTCATAAAGGACGGCGCTCAGCCCCCACTTTATATACACAGAGCACAATAGAGGTAAATAAATTGCACATAACGTTATTCAATTTGTTTTCTCGTCACTTTAAGAGCAATGATAGCTAATGAAATTATTTTAATGGACAGACATCGACACTAAATGCCCAAGTTCTCCCAAGCAGCAGAACGATATGGTATCGGAGGGGATATTGTCCAATTGTTAATCAGTAGTTGATGGTATTATTCTCTGGGTCAGATAAAAAAAACATAAAAATGTTAAAAGGGATTTACCAAGACACGTAGGCAGCCGTTAAAATACCTGGCGTGGCCATTCAAGTAAAGTCTTATGTTTTCTCACTGAATGATGCCAAAAACAAACAAAAAAAATGATATTGATTAAAAAAAACAACTTAGAGATTTATGTACTGTATTTTCAACACATAGTACAGCTTACAGACTTACTTTAAAGTAAATTCAGTATTCTCAACTTCATAAATCCCTTTTCAGGTGAGACTCCGTGTGAGGAGATTTGAGAACAAAGCAGAAGCTTGTGAGATTATAAATTGTGGTCGGATGTGTGTTATCGCTTTGCACCATCAAATAAAGGAAATTCTGAAGTATAAGGGCAGGAAGAAAAAAAAAAGTCATGAAGAGGGATAAAATATTCTTTACTGAAATAATTACCATAACTTAATGCTGTGTAACATCCCCTCCCACTATAGCGAAACAATGTCCCCTTGTGGAATTAATAATCTCTCTCTCTCTCCATCTCTCTCCATCTCTCTCCATCTCTCGTCTTTAAACTTGCTCGAATCAGTTTGACCTTCTTTCACTCTGCATCTGAAGCCAACAGAGCTGGTCGGGCTCTTCTTTGAAAATAACAAAGGGAGAGCCGATCTGTTCCCATCTTCTTTTCATCTCCACTCACACCCTTCCTCCCCAGATATTTTTCTCTTTGACGCTGATATGGTGGAATTGTAATTTTTTTTCAAAGGGAGCAACAATCCTGCCTCTCTGCACAACCTGAACATTCAACAACCACAAAGCTCAAAGATGATTTGGTGAAATCGGGTCTCTTCCGTACCGTAACACAACAGATACTCGGGAACTTCAAATCCTAGCGGCGGCTAGTTTGACCGGTTATGTTTTAACACATGACACGGTGCTAAAATCGTACAAATACATAACTCCATTGATGTGTTTTTTCAGCGGGTATCTTACTTACAACAAGATTCAGTAAGTTGAGCAGTTTAGTGTTTGTATGTTGTATTTATTCAGTTAGAGAAACGATCTTTAGAAAGCAATAAAACAGACTACATCTCATCTCTGTTGCTAGGGTCGTTGCTAAGGGTTGGCCTACTTCCTGGATGGTCAACATTGCATACATTACATTCGCCTCTACTGACGCGACTGACTCCAGTTGTCAGACTGGAAAACAATCAGTTTTAGTTCCAAAAAAATGATTAGAACTAAAGCATTTCTGTGATGTGCCTCATGATTAGTATCAAGGGAAGTGATTACATATTTATTCCTTTATCAGGTAGCGCATTTTTCTTACTCGACTTGCAATTTTTTCAAATTCCTAAAACTTTATGCCAAAAACTCACTTAAATCTCTGCAAATTACATCGCAATTTGTGGAGAAAATTCCGCTGCAAAATCAAGCATTTTCGATCGCAACAGTCACAGAAAACTCCGGGAAACCCTGGAGGGACTGAAAAATGTAAAGTAGTACCTCTGGAGCTGGAATCTGTTACTCCAACTCATAATGTAGGCCTATTTACAGAATGATCCGGGCCAATAACCTACATATAGAGTATGTAAGGACCGTATAAAAAATGAGTTTCTTATTCAAATAAAGCACACTATGCCAACAAGAGACTGTGAAATTGGAGAGACTGACAATTTCTGCAAATAATTCATAGTGTTTGTGCTGAGTGGCTAAGTTAATGAAAAATATATTTCAGAAAGGCACGCAACAAAAACTAAATTGGAAAGCGGTTCAGCAAATGGTGGACAGAAACAGCTCTGAGCACTTCTCTGTCTATATACGTAGTTTCATTAGGATGTATCGGAGCAGCAGCGGCACAGCCTGTAATTTAACAGCTGTTCAGACCAAACTGGTGATAACGGAGGTGAGGGCGAGATTAGATTTGTCGTTTCTGACGTTCTCTGTCTGAAACATGGACAATCTCTTATCATTTAGCAACGGTCTTATCAGCTCACTTATCTGAGCCCGTGATTATCAACAAGCTCAGAATCACTGGGAGGAATCACAATTAAGTTTCACAAGGATTAAAAAAAAAAAAAAAAAAAAAAAAAAGGAGGATCAACTGTACACAAGTATATGGAAGTCATTTGAGAATGCAAGATGCAGATTTGTCATATGACCTTGTTTTGACGGGGTGCCCTGAAGCTTTTTAAATATGCAGAAGTTCTACTTAAAAATGAATGCTCTCATCTAACGAGGCAAAGAAATGTCATGCAGTTTTCTCAGTGAAACACATTAAAAAACAGAAGGTAGATCTCCACTATATCTTGGTGTGTGGGGGAAAAATGGGAAGTATGTGAATTATACTGCAAACTAAGTACACACAAGGAAAATTAAAACTATATACTTTGTCAAAATGATAATCCTGTACAGGGGTTACACTTCTTGGGGGTTTTAAGAGGGCTTACACCAGTTCCCAGCACTGCACCCCACACTTATTCACTTGAGCTTTTGATTGAGAAGTTCTTTGGCACATAACTTTAATAAAAAAGAGACTTAGCTACAAAAATAACTTCTAAGGTTTTGACTTTATTGGTGGTGTGTTCAATGCCTTATCTACAATTTAATATGAGCTATTTCTGACGCAGCCTATTCGTGAATCTTTTTGTGCAGAGAGGGATTTGTGGACACAATCAGTCACAAAGAGGTTTTGATATATGAAGTTCGATCCAAAAGTTTCCAGACTATTTCTGTTGTACACAAACTATGTGCAGCACAGTAATGCTCTCGGAGCGAGGCGAAGCAAAAACATTCATCTTTAATCAACATCAGCACCCGAGTTACACGTGAATTGTTACCCTGGGTACGTATGCATTTGCAATTTCAACATAGGCTTGAGAGCTCAAATTGTGCGCTGTGGGTGTCAAATTTTTGGGGAACAGGAAGAAGTCACAAGACCCAAGTGCCAACCGTGCTACAGTTCAGCGCTGAATGTTCTCCCTCAGACGTTTCAGAACGTCACAGTAGAACTTGGTATTGACAGTCTGTCTCTGGGGGACGAAATCAGGAGTACAACCCAGGGAACGTCCAAGAAAACACACCTCAATGGGCTCCTGACCTGACGCGCCTTCTTCAGTATTGGGCAGGGACTTTCTGGCCGTCTTGAAAATTATAAATGCCACTCAGAACACCTCATCCCGCTCATATCTTTATTGCTGTAGGCTTTCTGAAGCAATTCAAGGGTGTTTCACTTCCCTTATTTTGACACAAACATTGATGCGCGCTCTCTGCTCAAGCGCATGATGAAATCGCACATACAAGTGGTTAGAAAAACGTATGTAATACAGGTGCTGATGACGATCAAAACGATGTAACGTTGAATACTTACTCATGAAAGTTATCACTTCACACTTCTGTGGCACTTTGGATTTGCCACTAATTTACTACTTTTAGACACTCGATAAATATCAACCATGAACTGCTTCCCCAGCAGGAGATCAAGACATGTAATTGTAAGAGTCAGATATTTGGGGTTGAGGGAACGTATTTTCTTAATTACAGCATGATACTTCTTTAGACATGATAGGACCAAGTTCAGCTTCAGGGAAAAATTTGTCTCAGACCTTTATGAAATAATCTGAAAGTGTCAGACATCTGAGTCAGGAAGAAACGCAGACTGCTGCAGCGAAACCTTCACACACACCCATCACATCACAACATCCGCCTACCTACACCGTGTTTGAGTGTCGTTCAGTTCAAAAGAAATGTAACTCACCCCAGCTGCAAAGCCCAAACTTCCATCCAAGATGCGCTTCTGAAAAGACGGGAAGAGAGACTGAAGTTCAAGGCAGTCGAATCAATACCCTGAAAGCCTGACAGCTTAAGAGCTAACTCTTCAGAAAAACCTGTAACATAACTGGCAAAAACTGCAATATGTCCCAAGAGTCAGAGGTCAAAAGATGAAAATACACAATTTAGTAGCGAATACAATTCTGTCAATAGAGTCGTTTCAGACGGTGTGCTGGAAAGCAATATCAAGCAGTCAGACCGGAGGTCCTCAGCTGTTGGCGACGGCAGCTGCTGTGAATATGTCGCTCATGACATTTGAAAACAAAAAAGCAGACGATACCAAACATGAGCAACATAAACTTTCTTTACGAGTTAGTTTTATATAAGAACTGACTAAACATGCCCAAACTGCAGAGGGGAAGTTTAAACCTTTTCATAAACCGATCAAAAATAAAAATATAACCATGTAAATGATAAAACTGGCTTCTTTCTGTCTGCGCTTATCCTCCGTCTTCACGTAAATGCGAGCGGATGCATGTTTCTCCAGCTGACCGGCGCCACAGCTGAGATTGTTTTTGACACAAACTCTTAAATAACTGAATATTATCGGCGCAGCATGTGCCGCAGTGTCTTCGGGCAAGACAGGGAACACAGAGTTGTGAGGAGTGAAGGCCTACTTTGTAGGCTACTGCAGCAAAAAGGTGCGACATAAGTGTAGACCAACAGGACAGTAGGACATGAGGCACGCTTTTTACATGCAAAGTTCTCCTTAAAAATGAATCTGATCATTTCCCAAGGCTAAGAACTGTCATGCAGTTTGACGTATCCATCACTTTTGCACGTGTCACATTGGACAGTGCACGCAAATAACAGTCCTTCTCAGATTATATCCCATGTCAACAGCTGACCTGATCTTCAATCTGAATGAAAAAGTATGTAACTGCAACTAGTGATGTTCAGTATCTGACTGATTCCGTGTTTAAATATCAAATACATAGAAATCACCTATAGCTATGCCTGAACGTGAAAAGCAGTCACATTGAAAGAAAGAAGGTTGAAGGGTTAAATGAGAGAATTGATATCACTGTTGATTAAGGAAACAATTACTGAGCTCAGCGTTAGGACCGGAAACACTGGGAACCAGCTCACAGAGCAAATGCTTCTTCACTGATTTATTGGATTTTTTTTTTTTTATGGAAAAAGAAAAAGTATTTCTGTTGTAACGAAAATTAAAGAACAGGACTAGAATCTGTTGAGAGTGTAATGAAGTTACAGACTCAAAAAAGTGCATTTTGAGTTAAATTGCTCTCGAACCCGTCTACTAAACAAAGTAGAAAAAATAAGTAGCCCAGAATTAATCCAGTTTATATCCCCTGAAAACCCACAGTTTGTTGTTTTTGTCTGGATTAAAGAAATGAGATACAATATGCTAATCAGAGGGCTTTAGAGGCGCTGGCAGGAGGATTTTGTTACCTTTGGACAGAGCCAGGCGAGACATTTGTTTATCTGCTTACAGTCTTTATATTAAGATACACTTGCTGGCTGTGGGAGTACAATCAGTTTTCTCTATTCAATATTTCCGAACTCTTTCTTTTAAAACAGTGACTAAAGCGAGTACTTGAGCTCGGTCGGTACCTGTCGGCTAGAGAAGACAAACACCAGGGCGGCTCCGGCGGCGGTCATACCCCAGGTGAACAGAGTCCCCAGCAGGGCCTGCGTCATCGGGCTGTAGCCTTCCAGCATGGTGCCACACCTGGACGAACAACAACACACAAACTCAAAGTTATCCCACGGCACATTGAGCTTATAGAAGCGGTCGAATTGGACACGCAGAAGCGCCCGAACTGCCACATCTTCAAGTGGCAGACGTCTTTAATGCCCAATTATCGACAAGGGAACAAACAGAAGACGGGTGAACGCAATCAGCGTCCTCCTCTTAAGTCAACACGCGAGCATTAAAGGCCCTCACGTCACCGGCTGCGTTTGTGTCAGCACGCCGTGGAGCAAACGGGAGTCAGATCCTGTTTGCTCAGGATTTTAATGTCCTGGACTTTCTTATTTGCATTTCTGGAACCAAACCTGTCGGGTTTCAGCTGTCGCTTCACGTCCGACGTGTAATGAGTGAAGTGGTGCACGAATTTGGGATTTTTATTCCATAAATATGCTGATTTTTTATTTTTTTTACACAAGTTCGAAAGAAAATCGATAAACAAGAACTCTATTAAATGAAAAGTGAGTTTACTGAGGAAAATGAACCGATATTAAAGATCTGCGAGCGGTAAAAAGTATGTGAACCTTTGCTCTCGGTATTTGTTGTGATATCCGTCTTATTTGAACGATGTCTTATTTCTTCTGTCACTGCAGAGCGCCTTCGACCGACAGCCCCTACACACGTTCACCTGCAACACATATTGTCGAGTTGTGACTCCTGGGAATAATTACCGATGTAAACTGTAGGAGCTGCTTTCACGGCATCAAGTGATATTTCCATGAGCACATAAATAAGTCTGGGAATATTTACCTCTGTCTGCAGCACCGAAGGCAGATTTCATAATGCACAGCAACTCATACAAGTATTGATTCATGTCACACATGAGGAATTAGTTTGAGAATTGAATTACAGTTCTTGTGTGTTCAAAGGTTGCGTTTGGTTTTGAATGGCAGGTGATTTATTATGATTTATTTTTACAGCTGAGATGTTTGTTTTTTTTCAGTCAAAGTCCGTTGAATAAACTGCTTCCTTAAAGCTTCCCTGTCTGGTACAACCGGTCCACGCCGTTATGAACACAGACACTTACATACCTCACACAAGCTGCAGCACACAGGCAGCTGGAGAACAAACTTTTAATTCTTGCTCGCTTTGCATTATGAAATACTGACGCTATATGTCACCCAAACGCTATTTCCGGTATTGCAAAACAACACGAATGAACTCGGCTGACATTATTTGCGTCCTCAGTTTACGCCAACGCGTATTTTTGATGATAGTTTTAGGTTTACTCACTTGCTTCTGGTGGCACTCCGGCTCCTCTGTGTTTACTTCCTACTTCCTGGTACACGTGTCTATGACAGTGAAAGCTCCGCCTCTGCTCGCAGCCTATTGGCCATTTATATAGACAGCGGAAGCAGTGGGGCAGATGTCTGCTGAGGTTAAAAACCTAAAGATGTGAGAAGTTAAACAAAGACTCAGGTTGACTGGGAAAAGCTGGTTGTTGTTGTTGTTGTTGTTGTTGTTTTTTCTGGGCATTATTTAAGGGCAAGAATATTGTATTAAACATTTCACATTCAAAACGAATCTGCAGTCACATTTCTAAACCTGAGGATCTGATCAAATTCTAAAGGAGAAAACATGAAGTTTTATAGATATATGCAACACTTTCAGTGGTGCTGATGTGACTCACCTGTGGTTTGTACTTATACACTAGCGTAATGTTTCCATTTAATATCACTCCAATTAAAATATATATATATATGCTATTTGTTTATTCATTTCGGTCATTGGGCAGAAATCCTATTTGCCATTGGTCAAATGCGGATGCACATGCACTTCCCTTGAGACATTAAGCCTGGATGAATAGTGGAAAATCTGGAAAAAAAAAAAAAAAAAAGTTTCTATTGCAGCATTGACAACAATTAAGAGACATTATACCTCCCAATTAAGCTTTCCTCCCACTGAGGCCCACAGGAGGGCGACCATTGCAAAGTCACTGCACCATGCTCATGTTCAGAGTGGTGGGCTCGGGCTGGGCGAAGGCCCTTCACTGGCCACCACGTGCTAGCCACCCAGAGCGCGTCACTTAAGTGGAGGTTTTGGGGTCATTCAGTGGGGAGCGAGGTCTAGAATAGGGGGACGTTTATGACAGCGATGCCCGTCTAGCGAGGCCAACCACTGATTCCTTCCAGCTTCCACCAGGTGAGGACTGCAGACTGCAGATGCAGATCAAAGCCACTGGATGCATCGGCAGCGGCGGACGTTGCGCACCTCCGAGATCTGCACGGAAGCCACGGGGAGAGCGACGGCGGGTCCAACGGTCACGCCCCCGACGCCGTCGAAAGCGAGGCCGATTGGGCCGTACCAACAAATATTCGGAGACTTCTCTCGGAGAGCTCCTAATTTCTAGAAAGGAATCTTAGCTTAAGAGTGATTTTTTTTTTTTTTTTTTAAACTTCTCAGAGCAACTCAGAAACTTTTATCTTAGTGAGGAAGTGTGGTTGACCCTGTTCACATAGGTCGATCCTGTACATTACGTATGACGCAACCTTTTAAAGATGTGATTGGCCCAAAAAATTCACTTTTGTAATAATGGGCACAGAATGGACAGTGACATCCAGTGGAAATGAAATGAAATGAAATGCGTCCAAAAATAAGATTGAAAGCGTTGTAACTGTTTTTGTGATCCGTACTGATGGAGGTCAAGACAAACCCGAGTCATCACTGCTGCACTGTCTCCGTGCTGTGATCAATTTCATGGTGTTATTGCTGTATTGAGTGGGAAATGTAAGCGCACGTGAGCTCAACCATGAACATCACCCCTGATATCGTCTGTAGCGTTCCAATAATTCACTTTCATTCTGCATTTGAAGAATATTTCTTATTCCTTGTTGTACTTTTGCAATTTTGTCCTCGTAAAAGTCCTCAATGCTCTTAAAGGTTTTTCACCTGAAGAACTCTCTTAATGGTTGAGATGCTTTGAAAGTAATTTTTAATCTTTTGTAGGCTCTACTCTGAACTTGATGGGAAATTCTTCAGCAAACGCAATAATTCGTACAATTTGCTTCGATTTCCGTCACAAGGATACACGGAGGATTTATAAATAGGGCCACTCAGACCAAGAAGAGGAGCTCAGCTGCTTGCCCGTGTGCAGGTGAGCAGGCAGGCGACTGTTGTGTTGCGTATGAAGTGTTTCCATGTGCCGCTGCTACTGTCTGGTGGGAGAGGATGAAGGAGGACGGCTGTATTATTTGCCTGCCTCGTCATAAAACGTCAAAGGTTTTGTTAACAACACATTGAAGAAGACAAACAGGCTGAAGAACTCCTTTGTCCCAGCTGCCATTGGCTTTTGAAATAATTTTAATTAACTGTCTTTTTTATGCTTTATATATTGTCTTGTTCTTATATTTATTCTTCAGATTTCTTTATTGCATGTATATTTCTTTTATCCTTCTTTTACTGCTGACTGTGTGAATTGGTGTATTATAACTGCCGACTGCACAACAAATTTCCCCCTCAGGGAAAATAAAGTTATCCTTGATCCTTGAAGATATGTATGAATAGTTTATATGTTGGATTGGAACTTGTTGGTGTTCAATAAAAAAAATGCATTCCTGTAACTTCTTTGTGGTCTATTTTCAATGTAAACATTGATATTTTTAATAATGCACTATGTTAAAGGATTGCTTATACAATTTACAGAATCAGTTCTGTTTCATATCCAAGCAAAATTGGTATTGTAACCATAATATTCCTAACCAAATGGATAGTAAACCGAATTAAATCGGAATTGAATCAATTTGGAAAATCAGTGGTGATATCCAGTCTGAGATTAAACTACCCTGCAGTATATACACTGTAGAAAATAGGAATTTAGCAACACCTCAATCAATTACAATATTAAAGTGTTACTCCTAGAAAACCTTTAATGAGTCATAAGTTTAGAGAAGTTGTATTTTTCTGTACTTTAAGTACATTTTGTCACTAATAATGTTTCCACTGCAGTAACATTTTTGATGCTTGACATTTACTTGTAATGGAGAGGTTTTTTTTTTTTTTAACACTGTGGTGACTTGAGCAAAGGATCTGAATGCTTCTCCACTTTCGGGTACACGTGTGTGTGCATGTGTGGATTTTTTTGCTTTGACAAGGAACAGATTCTGGGGATGATGCAGGGGAATTTTTCTCTTCCCAGTCGTATACGTTTCCAGGATTGTTGCTGTCATCTCTCAGCGGGAATTCCTGGTAATCTCAACCTTTGACCTGCAAACTGATCAGGCAAATTTCGAGTCTTTCTCCTATTGCAGAATTTCCTATTTCCCAATCTTGACTACTCTGAAAGCGCCACAGCACTGAGGTTGTATCACGTCTGACAGTAATATGAATTAATAATGGTTCAATCATCAGTCTGACTGTTTTGTGTGTGGTACTCACCTACCAGCCAACCTGACTTTGTTTGGGAGTTTGTCTTCTGACAACAGCCAACGTGGGAGTTCAAGTATTTAAAGCATTAAATCGTCTGTTTCCACAGAAAGTTGACTCATCATGTTTTTCTGGGAATAGCCTCCTCTTTTCACATTCACAACAACATAGTTTACAGTCTTCAACTTCTGGAGAAATAATAGTCTTCACAGGAGGAATATGATATAGTCAAATAGGGATTTTCAGTGTATTCATTTCTCCCTCCACATTGTTACCCCTGCTGCAACTCTGTACATGCAGGTTGCTAAATCTTACCCTGGAAATAAATGCTCATATTGGACCGGTGAGTTATCTGAATGCACTATTTGCATTTTCTCATAAAGCCTGGCGGCCATGTTGAACTTTTAGTTCCTCATTAACATCACTTAATGGAAAACCGATTCCAATGAAAGGGACATTTTCTAGAGCAGAAAGGGAGAATTTAATTTATAAATTGAAGATTTACAGCATTAAATCCAAACACAATAACTTCTATACTTTTCACAAATACAAATAGGTACAACAAATCAAATGAAAAAAACATTTATAGAACGTCCTTTTCAGTTAAAGACTATCTCAATCCTTCTTAAATGGTTTTATAGGTGAAAGACGGTGAGTTTTTTGATGTTTGTAAGAACAGGTTTCAGGCTCAAAATGCAACATGTCCTCTGTGTCTCCATAGCTTTTATTTTGTCTGTTTAAATATCCTTCTCCCCATCCTTCAATGGATTTCTGTCCTGGCAGGATCATTGAACATCTGTGCAAAATGACGGCTCAAGAAAGAAGCCCTCATTCTTTGATTGCAAGTGACATCAAATACTAATGTTTACTTCTGATGTGTTCGATCCTCGCTGCTTTATGCTAATAAAACTTCAAAACGCCTGCATTGGAAATATCACAAGGTGACATGATGCTGCAGATTTGCATGATAATAGCAAGAATACACCACCAAACAGGGACTCTCACCTTTTTACTCTTACATGAATAAGTATGTGATGATGTATTCTTTTTTTTCGAATTAGGTCCCTTGTTTGAAAATAATTGATGAAATCTGGAACTATTAGGGAGAACAGCTTTTAACATGCCACTCTGGACATGTTAAATCCATCCAGTGTTATATTTAGATTACATTATGGCAGCGTTGTCTCTCTTATTAATGAAGCACAGGTGTAGAGTACACATAATAATGTATTTATTCTGTTTAATATTTCACATGTATGTGTTGTAATACCAGAAATCCGGATTTATATTACTCATGCATGAGCTATTCTGAGTTTATAGTCAGTGCTGGGAAACAGGAGGACAATGAAAATAACTGGATACCAACAAACAATAAACAAGAGAATGTGGAAACATATGGAGTTTCCAGATTTTTTTTCTCTCTGTCTTTCTCTCACTTCCAAAGTATGCTGAAACTATTTGGTGTTGCATGCCATTCAATATGTGACATGTTTTACCGAAAATGCCCTCTTATGAAACAGTTTTGTCAAAGTTGCAATAACACTGACTGATTCACATTGTGTTGGAATGATTATATTATTGCATGCAAGCTGCAGATGGTCTCTGTTTCATTTTAGCAGCGCTGGCAAACCGGCGCTGTGGAACGTTTGTCCGCCCGTCGCTCCACCACTTTAATGCTGTATCTCGGAAACTATTGGATAGGTTACGATGAAAGTTTGCAGATTAATTGTG
Source organism: Embiotoca jacksoni (assembly GCF_022577435.1). Taxonomy (NCBI): domain Eukaryota; kingdom Metazoa; phylum Chordata; class Actinopteri; family Embiotocidae; genus Embiotoca; species Embiotoca jacksoni. The sequence continues at coordinate 9,097,827 of NW_027185341.1, read as the reverse complement.
TCCAGAGAATTAATTCCACTGATTTAATTATCCCCTTTGGCATCATTAAATTATTGATGTTAGCAGTTTACAATAAAAAAATTTGCCAAAAACTGAATGCGTTGCATTCAAATTTTCTTAAGATAATGTAGTTCCATTGAGGACCCAACATCGTGATTTTGGTTGTCCTCTGAAGTTTATTCTCGGGAACAATATGAGGTCAAAATGCTCAGTTATTTGGTGACATTTTTGGTTCTGAGTGAAACACATTAACAGGCTATTAGATGGATTATTGTGAAATGTGCTGCAAATGGTCTTGGTCCCTTGAGGATGAACCCTTAATGTGTTGGTGATCCCTGACTTATTTTCATACACCAACGCACTATCATAAGGTGTAATATTCAATTTGTTCAATACTTTGGTTGATGACCAAATTTGTTAGTTACCCATCACCCTCAGTTGTGCTTTGTATTTAGAGTCAGCAAATAATCACGCTAACGCTGCAAACTAAGATATATTACCCGATAAACATTAGCATGTTAGCATTTCCATTGTGGGCACATGAGCATGCTGACTTCAGGAGCTCTGTGTCTGAAGGCGTGTTGACGTCATGACTGCTCCGCGGGTGTGAGACAAAACTTCAAATGAGTTGAACTTTGACCTGAGCTGCGCTAACCTTTGTGGGCACAAGCAATTACTGTCAGTCACGGCTTGAATGGGCGCAAAAATTAATTAGCTTATTATCACCCGCATGTTGAGACCAGACAAAAAAAACAAAAAAAAAGACAATCTATTGCATCAAAGAAATATTAGCAAGGCAAATTCAGCCAACGCTACAAAAACACACTGAGGAATGGAGCAATAAACTGCGAAAACCATCGGCCTTGTAGCTACGGTGACATTGGTCGGTCGATTCTTTTGGTTCGACCCTGGTTGGAAGTCAGAAGTGTTTGTAGTCGTTCCGCTGTACACTCAAAGGGGCAGTGAAAAGCTGCTGTCAGAGAGGGGGGGGGGGGCAATAATTGGTTCAATATGGGGATAACGGCACATGTCACCAGGAACGCATTCACCGTGTTGCACACAGAAGAAAGCGACCTTTTGGAGTTTCAGGGTGAAATCGTCATCTCAGGCTTCTTTGATCTCCGCTGCAGAAGACCAGTAAACCAGCGCTATTTCTAAAGTATTAAAACAACGAGGTGAGCACAAGAATGGATGACCTTGTTCAAAGCCACAACTATTTGACAGTGGAGGCAAACATCTGTTCTCGTCACCTCACAATGATCACGTCAGATGGCGAGAAGAAAGGAAAGTCCTTGGAGAAAAATAAAACCTGAGAACAGAAGATTTTTCTTTTCTTTTTTTTTTTTAAAGTTTCTTTTTCTGACAAATAAGCGAAGTAGCCCTGAGCCTCGGGTTCTGCCGCTGAGGAGTTGACATCCATTTGATTCCACACGGCTCGTGCGCTCTGCAGCACGTGGACACGAATGCCGGCACGTCTGTCGAAACATCACAGTGAAATGCCGCCCGGTGAAATACCAAGCTGTCGAACGTCTCCTTGAATATAGCACTGCGTAAACAACGTGTTTCAAGTGATGTTTTTCACGGAGGGCGTCAGGTCGTGGGGTGCGGCGGTGGCCTCCGTCATGTGAAGTGGCAGTCCCCGGGGGGAGGAAGTTAAGACACAACCTAATCAGGAGTTTAGACTACAAAGGCAGTTTTCTCCAGTTAATTGGAAGCAGTTAAAAAGCCGGGGAGTCGGTGTGTCTTGGGAAATCTCGAAAGAAATGTGCGGTGTCGGATGAATGAGGTTGGTTATTAAGTGTCTTTGAAATTAGATGCATTCGCTGAATAAAGGTCGAGGTGATGAATTGAGAAATTAGCCAATTCTGATTGAGCCTTGCGGATGTTTTTTGCAGCAGCAGCAGAACACGCCGGAGGACTTTTCTGGGCGGGGTGGCGGTGAGGGGGGGTGGGGGGGGTGGCGGTCCCGGGGTATGCCAGCTATGCGTGTCGGAGCGGCAACAGGACGGAGGTCATGGCTCGTGCACGCCTCCCTCCCTCCCTCTTCTTCTTCCCCACCTTTCCCTCCCATCCTCTCCTCTTTTTTCCTATTCACCTTCTTCCTCTTTCTCCTCCTTTTGTGTCGCAAGAAAAACAAGGTGGAAGGGTCGGAGGAGGATGGACGGAGTCGAAGGAGGAAAAGAACAGCATCCCATGTCAAATGTCAAAAAACAAAAGCCCTGAAAAAACAGACAGCGGACTTCTCTTTCCTGTCGGCAGATTTGCTCAGTCTGGGCTGTGAAGGTGGGTGGCCCCCCGAGTGATGAGATAGTGTTATTATCTGTGTTTGTTTAGGGTTACTTCTATGACCCCCTCTCCCCACCCCACTCCCCCCCTCACACACACACACACACACACACACACACACACACACTGAACTGTGAAGGAGCACAGGAGGCAGAAAAGAAGGGGAGCCCAGGCGTGGAGTGTGGTGAGACAAAATGGATGGTAGCAGAGACAGGGGGGGGTTGAGGTAAACAGAAATGGAGGGAGAGAGAGAAGAAAGACTGGAGGGAGAAAAAAGTTATGGAAACAAAAGTATTGTAGCAGATGGGGCCGGGTTTTACCTTGGAAACACCATTACAGCCGAGGAGCTGGGGGAGCAATCAGGAGGGGCGTGAGCCAAGCTGGAGTTTATCACAATCTTTGGAGACTGATGAACAGGGAGGAAGCGTGTGTGTGTGTGTGTGTGTGTGTGTGTGTGTGTGTGTGTGTGTGTGTGTGTGTGTGTGTGTGTGTGTGTGTGTGTGTGTGTGGTGAGGCGCTGTCCCACGCACACAGCAGCCGACACACTCCTCGCACACTGAGGGGGGAAAAGGAGATATAAAAGGGCTCCCAGGGAGAAGGAGCGATCAGGCAAGCGTCCGAGCCTGCTGCTGCCTTGCTCTTTTCCCCGGTGCTGTACATCACTGTTTTACTCGTGTGTGTGTGTGTGTGTGTGTGTGTGTGTGAGAGTGAGAGAAAGAGAGAGAAAGGGCCACATGGGTATCAGAGAGAAGCGTGCTGCCTCCACCACAAAGGAGTAAACTTTTACCGTTTTTTTTATTATTATTATTTTGCCCGAAGGTAAAAAGAAGTTACGATTGACTGGATGGGGAAAGTTGACGACGTTGCTGAAGCCTGATTGTTCTTAAACCTGAGATTTTCTGTTTTTTTCAGAAGAGCTGTTTACTCGTCTCTCTCTAAGTACTTTTTACCTCCGCGACGGGGCGTCAAGAGGTGACTTTCACACTGCTTGCAGAGGAATTTTCACAGAGGAAGAGCCCGCTGAGCTGCCGCAGTCCTGAGCGTCATTTTATATTTTTTATCCTCTTTTTTGATCATTCATTCGGCAGAATGGGTTCCCCATTTTTATTAGAGACCGACCTCAATCAGACTTACATCGACGACCATTTTTACTTTGAGGACAATATGGATGGTTTTGGCATCACCATGGCCGTCCTCTACCTGGTGGTGTGCATCGTGGGGCTCGCCGGGAACTCCCTCGTCATTGTCGCCATTTTAAAGTTGGACAAAATGTCATCTTCCACGACGGTGTACATTTTCAACCTGGCGCTGGCCGATGGACTCTTCATGTTCGGTCTCCCCTTCATAGCGAGCCAGAACTTCCTGAACCAGTGGATATTCGGCGACGTGGCGTGCAAAGCGGTCATGGTGCTGGACGGCATCAACCAGTTCACCAGCGTCTTCTGTCTGACGGTGATGAGCATCGACCGCTACATGGCGCTCGCTGAGCCGCTTCGCTTTGCCCGCTGGAGAACGCCGCGCTGCGCCAAGATCGTCTCAGCGTTCCTGTGGCTCTTCTCCCTGCTCACCATCCTCCCCATGGCGCTTCACTTCACGGCCGATCGAGGCCTGTGCATACCGGACCTCGTTTCCGACGCCTGGTGGCTCGGCATCCTCTCTTACACCTTCGTCATGGGCTTCGCGTTGCCGTTCACGGTCATGATGGCCTCCTACGCGGCGCTGCTGCTCACCCTGCGCTCCCAGCGAATCCGAGCGTCGACGCCGAACCACGAGAGCCACCGGCTGGAGCGACAGGTCACCAAGATGGTGGTCGGGGTGGTGGTTGTGTTCGGCATGTGCTGGCTGCCGTTCTACACCTTCAACTTCTGCTCACTGTACCAAAGTGGCCTGGTCCTGACCTTCGCCAGAGCCTTTGAGTTCGTGGTCCTGCTGTCGTACTCGTGGAGCTGCACCAACCCCATCCTCTACGCCTGCCTCTCTGACACCTTCCGGAGGCACTTCCGCACTCTACTCTGCCCTGTCGCCAAGACATCTCCCAGCATTCAGTGCAACACTGAACGGTATGACCTTAATGACGCTGGTGTGCCGGATGTCACCGTCCTGGCATAAAGACAAGAAAAACTGACTTACCATTTTTTTAAATTTCCTGTAATAATGCACTGCATGATACTTTTAAAACGTATTTAACCTTATTTACTCGTTTGATGGTTCCTAGATATTTGATCAATTCTTTTGTAGCCTCCTCTTAACTTGGAATGCATTGAAGGTGCATTTTTTTCTTCAAGAATAAAGCTGTACATATTTTCCTTGAGACTGTTTTTACCTTCGTGATTGAATTTGCTGTCTTTGTGACTGTCAACAAAGGTGGGTCAAAATGTTCTGAGACTGCTCCTGTTGTGCATAAACAAGGCGCAACACGTGAATGTGCGCGGAGCATGGGCAAACTGTGACCTTCATGAGTGAGTATTTCCAAAGACCATCACTTGATCAACACCAGCACCTGTGTTACAGCAATCTTTGTGACCATTGGTACATGCACATTTGCTATTTCAACCAATTTGAGCAGAAAGCTTTGGGGGACGAATTTACGGTGCTCAAAGTTCGGGGAAAACTCACCTGACATACTTCCTTCTGCCTCAGACAGGGAAGTTTTGCCCTTCATGAAATGTAAATTCCACTTAAAAGCACTTTGACGGGCTCATTGTTTCATTGCCGGAGAAGAATTACTCGGGGCTCTATTGTTGATTTCCAAGGTTTGGCACAAAATGTTATGTGCACTCTCTGCTCAAATCCATGGTGAAATTGCAAATGGGCACAAACCACTGCTCACGAAAACACAGGAGGTGATGTAACTTGGAATACTTACTCTCAAAGGTTACTACCCGTTCCCCCATGCAAAATCACTGTGCTGCTTTTCATTTGCACACAACAGGAGCCATCTCCGAACTGTTTCATTCACCTTCACACTGAGTGGTGCCTTCATAAGCTTTGGATTCTGCTCATCACTGTATCGAGTGCAGGTGTTTGATCAAGTGTCTTCGGAGACTGGGGTTAGAACAACCTTCACACACTTCACTATTTGAGTACTGACAGTGAATCGTTCTGCCCAGCTCCGCAGTTTACCAAGTCCTCCCGATGGAAATGAAAGACTTGACTTCATGTTCTCCTATGTCTTCTTTCGAAATGTTCCTTTCGAGGCCAAAAAGCAGGGAAAATGTATTTGAATAGTGCAGCCTGATAAAGTGACGGTCTACCTTCTGCTCTCTGTGACTCAGACCTGTTGTATAATTTGTCCTCTTGGAACCCGCGACCTCTGAGGCGATGTGCTCCGCAGCGTCGCCTCTCAGTGCTTTTCAGCACAGCTAATGAAATGCAGCACAAGAGGGATGGAGTGTGGACAGGTGGAGTGTAAACAGAGGGGTCACATGCCTTTGGTTGTACAAACACACACACACACACATACACGCTTAGCAAATAACATCGCCACAACACCCACAGCTGGATTATGTCCGAGTGGCTGTTAGTGTGGGAGGGCGCCACATGAGTGTGTGTGTGTGTGTGTGTGTGTGTGTGTGTGTGTGTGTGTGTGTGTGTGTGTGTGTGTGTGTGTGTGCGCGCGCGCTTGGGTGGTCGTGAGCGTGCTCTTGCATTTGTGTGCAGGTCTTTTCACATGGGAATGTAGTGTGTGTCAGGTTTACAGTGACATTGTGTTTGATGGTGAATTACAACAAGGTCAAAAAGTACAAGCATCTGTTCACTTCATAAATTGTACATTGTTTCTGTGTCGTATTTGAAAAATACCCGCATTTGTTGTGTGTTACAGTTAATATCACTCTGTAAATATTTGCTTCACACCACCTCTGGATGAAAACCTTGCGTATTTGGACTTTATCCGGTGTGATTGAGAGGATTGTGTGAAGTTGCAGAGCAGATAATCCATCAAAATATCAAGATTATAGAATCAAAGAGATTTTTCTTGCAACAACAGATCCATTTTTTGTCTGTCTTTATGGGTTTTATTGGTATAAATCCGTCTCTCCCCAGAGAACAATGTGTCTGAGATGATTGGGTTTCAATACACTGAACTCTGGCTCTGTATTTTTATGTGATGTTGAGGTACTTGTATTTTACAACATTTATTTGACAGTTTATGTTTCTAGTTACTTTTCAAATTAAAGTTGCATTAAAACATATAATGAAAAGATAAAATGTAGTGTACATGACACATTGTCATGGATTAATGTATCCAACACTGGTTCTTCAACCAGCTGTGATGCACTGCGTCATTAACATTGTTCCATATCGCTCTGAAAAGGGACTTTCTGTTAAAGGAAGACTTTTATTTTGACATTTTGCATTTCTTTTCTACCTGAAGGAAAACCTTTTATTATAGCAGAGTATTTTCATATCGATACTTTTACTTAACTGAGTTTTGTTCCTCCACCAGAGAGTAAAGAGACATAGAAGAATCAGACCACAGCATTTTGTCAATAAACAAACAATAACTTTTTTTTTTATACAGATGTATAGAATGATGCTTGTTAATGATCAGTCTTGTAAATATGTTTGAAAGCGAAAATGATGTCTGTGACAATCTCTGTGCTGAGATATGAGCACCTGACTTTAAAACTGGTTGTCAATGTGATGCATTTATGCAGCATCTAAACACACAAAAAATATTTTGTTATTGAGGTTGTGAATGTTGCTCGGTCTAGGATTTCAATAATATATGCTATTATTATTATTGCTACTCTTATTGATTATAACTATGGCTACACCACAATGTAAGTGCATTTCTATATATTTTATAAATAAATATTGTATGTCACATTTTATGCTTTTGCTGTTTCCTTAAATATTGTAATGCAAAGAAATGAATCACAGTCATATTTGTATCATCTGTTCCATTATAATAGTCTGTATGAATGTGAAGAAAATATTTGGATCCATCTATTTATCATATAGTGCATAGGACTCAGAAGCACATTTGGAAATTACCAGTGAAGGTAACCATTGTTGTAGTTGGCTGAAGTTAGTAAAATGCTGCTTACTCCTCAATGCATCAGTATTGACAATCAGTTAATGTAATATATGATGATGAATCAGTTCAGTATGTTTTGATGATAATACTTTTGTTTTTTACTCCTGGTTTTGAATGTTGGAGCATTTAAGTAAAAAAAACTTCCCTCCTTCATTGCTGTTTTTAAGGTATCCAGCCACCTCATAGATGTTCAATTTAAAAAGCAGCCGACACTGAAAATAACTCGACAACTTTCAGGTTTCCAAAACACCATGTTCTTCATAGGGTGAAGGAAACTGTCTTTACTTGCTCATCCCCTGAGGCTGCTCTGTGAACCGGAAAGACTGTAAATGTTAAGCCTGCGAGCTGAGACCAACTGCCAGCGTGGTTTTAAGGCCACTAGTAATCCCCTAGCAAAGTTTTAAAGATGCTCAAGTGCCAACGGCAAAGAGAAATTTGACAGACAGCAGTCAAATCAAGTCAAAGTTCAAAGTCAGCCTAAAGGTATACAAGACTTTCTAAAAGATTTTATTGTATGGCTAATTCATAAATAATTTAATCATTAATTAGGTTGTTTGCAGCGTTGCACAGTTTATGACTTTTAATGTACTAACATGAGTTTCCGACATCTATCACACATCTAAATGTTTGGTAGAAATAAATAACATTTGTCTGTTTTCATTGATAAATATATATGAATACAGTTCAAATTAACCACAATTACCTGCTCTGTCTTTCTTGTATGTTTTCCAACCTGCATTAATGCCTTGGCGTGTGTGTGCACTTCACCGTGACATAATACTGATGGCTGAACAGCTGAACTATGGCCACCTCGAGCTGCTGTTCTATAAATGACCACTAGAGGCTCACTGCTTGATCTTTTAAATTAGTGAGATATTATGTTTTGTCTTATTGTCCCAAATAGAAAAAAATAGAAACAGATTTAATTATAAGCCTCAACCAAACAGTTGAGATTGCTCATTTACAGCCCATTAAATGTGTACTTTCAACAATTTGCACAGACTAGTCTCCATTTAAGAAAATAAAATGTTTTTATATACACCGTTCTTTTATGGACACACACAAAAAAGATACTACATAGAAATGAACATGGGACACATTTTTTAGGGATTATTAAACAAAGAAAGATATAATAGTCATGAAAATAGTAAAAAGTTATTGTACACAGTGCAATCTTTGCAAAGTTCAAACCTGCTTATATCTGTATGTGATTGTGATTCTACAAATATTTGCTGGCATGCATGCAGAAAAAAAGAAAAGAAAGATAAAAGAGGGTAATTTATCTACACTGACACAAAGTGAATACAGACACAAAAATATACAGAGAATTTCTCCAAATTTTACTGAATCAAATGGACATCTCACGAATGTCCCAAAAAAATCAACTTGATATATTAATTTCAACAAATACACAAAAGAATATAATCAGATTTATTGCAATGCTGCGAGGTTTTAATCAAAAAACATTGTATGCGATGGCAATATTAAACTTAGATTAAAGGATCTATTTTAATGGGCATCTGAATTTTTCTGGCATGCTTTTCAAAACATTGTTTCAAAAGTCGTCAGACTGTTTTAAGGTTTATCGTTTACATAATTTTAGTGGCCGGTTTTGCAGTAAATCACCAAAAATAATCACCATGATACGGATGTTTTCTGCCAAAAAAAAAAATACCTGGAAATGGCTCCTTCTGGAAACAACAGTGCACCATGGTCTGTTTTTTGGACACATTATATAATTCAGCTGTGCTAGAGAGGGCTCTGTCAGGTTGACCTATTATTGTTTTCAACGAGCTGTCAAAGCTCGAAATGTGCTTTGCAACAAACTGGAGAAAACCACCAAACTGCTGGAAATGTGGGGAGAAAAAGTAAAACTGGAGTTTGGGATGGATATTGGTGAAATGCGAGTCCCACCTTTGCTGTAAAACTAATTGTGACATTCAATTGTGTTATTCAGCGTAAACTAGTGATGTTACGAGGTGTGCCGACGCTTCGAAGCGTGTGTCGAGTAATGGAGGGGGCGTTTCCTTGAAGCGTGTGTCGAGTAATGGAGGGGGCGTTTCCTCGAAGCGTGTGTCGAGGCTTGCATCATTTAGGGGAGGAGCCAAAAATGATGACGTCCAAAGCCTCGCTGCCCGGCTGTACCACGTGACTGCTTCGGGAAGTGGTTCAGATTTTGCCGGGAGGTTTGACAGCAATATAAACCCCTCAGGCTCCATTCAAAATGTGGGTTGTTGGTGGAGAGTTGGGGTCAGTTAAGAGTTTGGATAGTTTGGAGAGTTTAGAGAGAGAGAGATCGTTTGGAGAAGTTAGAGAGAGAGAGATAGTTTGGAGATTTAGGAGAGTGAGGAGAGAAGGATAGGTGATAAGATGGAGCCAGCTGGGAAGAGGAGGATTTCCCCTGTGTGGGAACACTTTGATTTGATAACTCCTAATAAGGTAAGCTAAATCTAGCTCTATTTCAGACACATTAGGTTTGCTTATCAAGAACTGTATTTTTCACAGTTTCTTATTTTATTCAAAGGTGAGTTGGGGTACAATAACAACACCTCATCCATGCTGAAGCGTTACCGTGCCTTGTATGAGAATAAGGAGGAAACTGGAGCTTCACCCAGCCAAGGTAAGTCATTACAATATTACAAATGCACCATCACAATTTTTCCCTGTTCACTTTTGTTTATTGTGCAAATAAAGACAGGTAACAGACACTGTATTTATTCTCTTTTAACCAGCCACCAGAAAACAAGAGCTGGATGAAGCCCTCGTCTCCATGATAGTGAAGGACACACAGCCCTTCAGTATTGTGGATGATGTTGGATTCAGGGCATTTGTGTCCAAACTGGATCCTAATTATGTTCTCCCTACAAGGCAGGTATGTATGGGTGCATGCATGAAACAAATGAGTACTTTATTGTGTCTCAGTTCAGCACTATATATTTTTTCCTTTAGGCTCTGAAGGCCATGGTGGAGGCCAAGTAGGAGTCAGCTAAGGAGAAGGCTAAGGCTAAAGTGGAAAAGGTGGCTGCTGTCAGCCTTACTTCTGACATGTGGACATCCACAAAACCAAAAACTGTTGAGAAACTGTTATTTCTGAATAAAAATGAATAAAATGTCCCCTGTCCTGTACATCATTGTCCAAGTTACACAAGCATATTCAGTCCCCTCTTCCTAGTTCCACAAGCACTTCCACTGTCCTCTGCCTGCTTAAGCCCATGCCATTTTCCTAAAGTGACAGAAAAACATTATTACACAACCTGCCATATCATATGATACTACCATTTTGGGAAAGTTTACACACACAGAATACATTCAAAAAATATTTTATTATGCACATATGTGATAATTTATGAACAGAAATTATTTGGTCATACATTTTTGTAATTCATAGTCATTCCCAACAGCCATAACAGACACAAACATTCAATGCATCACATGTGGTTCAGATACAGCTGACTGTGATTATACACTTGGCCAGTAGGTGGTTTCGTGTGCACATGAAGCTTCGAGTAATGAACCCTTTCTAGAACCAATTGGCTGAAGTGGTTCGATGCCTCATGAGGCTTCATCTCACCATCACTAGCGTAAACAATGTCCTCAAAGTTTTGTCACACTTGGGATCTCCTGCCGAGCATACGCCACACGTCCTCTCCACAGCCAGCCTGCTGCTCTGTGTCCTCAGGAGTGCGAGCCCGTGTGGTGACCTGCTCGGGCTTATATCTGGAGAGAGACAAATCAATAATAATTGCCTGCAGCTGTGCCAATTAAGCCTCTTTCAGGCACCTTTCCCTGAACCACTCCCCCAATCAGTCCCTCCTGCAGCTGAGCCAAACCACGCCCCGCCACCACACTAATGAATATAAAAGTTTGAAGAACCGGCTTTGAAACAATACCTATTTCTATGTCACACAAGGAAATTTCATTAAATGTAGTCGTAAGCTTTAAGATAAGCCCACTCCCACCCAGCACTGCACTGAGTGTATACCATAGACTGTATGTATAAAAAGTGTGTATGAGGTGCAATTAAATACTTCCAAGACCGCACCTATTTGGCCTGAAGTAAGCCAAATCTGGAGAGGAGGTCAGATGGGGAGCGACAAATTGTGTTGTTGTGGGTGAGAGGCTTGCACATTTCCATTGTCATGTTGGAAAACCTAAGTACCATCATCACAAAATTCAGGTCGTCTATAGCCTCGACGCTGTAGGTGATGGAGTCTAGTATGCATATTTCAAAACTTTTTATTTATGAAGCACCGAATAACAACACACAAATTCTCAGGGCCCTTAAGACAGGAACCCAACAATTTAACAATTCCCACATGAGCTACGGCTGAAAGGAAAACTTCCCTTTTAACAGGAAGAAACCAACGACAGAACCAGGCTTCAGAGGTTGGCGGTCTTCTGCCTCGAGTGTTTGGAGGAATCGGAGATGAATGATGGGAACTTCAACGGAGCAGGAAAAGCACCCCGACAGAAGAATGAGGAGGAAACAGATCCTCCTTATTGAACTTATGCATGAGCATCATTTGTATTCATTGATTTCATGATGAACAGTTTACCCTTGACATAGGCAAACACATAGTATATTATGCAATATACTATTTCATTTTATTCATTGTTTCTTGTAAAGCAACATTATACAACTGCAAAAAAAAAGGTAGTCCAACTTGATTATATGAATGAGGTGTTGTGTTATAATTTAGTTTACAGTCACAACAACTTCTGTTCTTTCTCTTTTCTGCTTCAGTTTGTTCGTTTTGATCGTAGTTCGTATTTAACAAATCATTTTGGTTGTTAGGCTGGAGATCAAATATTAAGTGCCTTATGGCGCATTATGTAAGAGGTCTGGAAGAAAATTATAAAACATACATGCTTATTTTACCTATTTACAGTCAAACTTTATGCCAATATTTTTTTACCATAGCCTCACGTCTTGAAATGTTTGATTCTGACTAGTTAAATCTTTAAAACTATCCAACCTGCGGTGGGACGCTCGCATTGAAACCACAAGGTTATCAAACATTATGTTCTTTTGTCAGTTCATTCACAGCACAGAGCTCTCTCCGCCTTTTCGCCATGGCCCTCTTCATCACCAACAGATTGCTTCAATAAATCCATTATCTAAGCACACTTTGGAGCGTCAGCCAGCAAAGCCTTTTTCGTTCATTCTTTTGTTCATTTTTTTTTTTTTTGGCACACCTTCTCTGCACCAGCAACTGCAGGTTTTCTTGAGCCACTAAGGGGCTGTCTTAAAAAAAAACCTGTGCCTCCAACAACATCAACTTCTCTCATGAAATACAAGTCAAAATTTCACTTTCCACGAGTCATTATGGTGTCATTCGCTAAATTCTACTCCTTCAGATCAGTGTTCCAGTGGTACTTCTCAAAAATAATTCTGTAATTCATTTGATATTTGGCCTCAAAGGGAGGTATGTTTGCGGGCATGTTTGGTTCCCAATCAGATGGAGTCAGAACCACGGCTTGTTTCTCCCCAGCTCGTCCAAATATGCTCACTTCTGGCTGCAAAAAATAAGATGGCGGCGGACCAAACTAACTCGAGGCAGTTCACAAACCAATGGGTGACTTCACGGTGGGCTAAGACAGACACAAGAAATTTACATGTTCCTGCAAGATTATTTTTTTTGTTTGTTTTTCTTTGCAGGTGAAATCAAAATAAATCCATCTGGCACTGCAATGAAGTTGCATTCTGCAGTGTGTGACGTTTGCTATTCTCTTTCTTGTGTAACTCTGTGCCAGACAGCAGGAACATCCAACTATTGCTTCAAACTAAAGCAATAATTAGAGTAATTGTTTTTCGTTTCACATTCTTTACAACTTGCAACAAAATTTTCCTTTTAACTTTATAAAACCAAGGACTGGTCCAAAACGGAAATACCAGCCACAAACCAAAGCATTGAACTGTTTAACTGGCTCAACGAAACATGTTAAATTGTTCAATTGACCATCATTCAAGTGAATGTGCGGAATGAAGGTTTACAATGTCATGTTACGCCACAATCAAAGGTCACACTAATTAATCGGCCTGAAGCGTGTGTGTGCGTATGTGTGTTGGTCCTAATTAAAGCACTGGTGGACAGCAGTTATTTTCATTGGCCCCCTTTACTCTGACTGATCCAGCCTTCACCCTCTATGTGGAATTAAGACCAGATGCAAACTGCCAGAGAGGTTTCTCAATAAAGAATATTGATGGGACCCCTGAGAGACAGAGAGCGAGTGTGTGTGTTTGTGAATGTGTGTGGATTTGTCCATGACATGATTAGAGGAGCAGATCAATAAATGTCAGTTAGGCAATTTACATACCCCTCTCGCTGTTGGGCATTTATTCATCTCTGTCTTGTCTCTGCTTCCTCCTTCTCCTTTTTCTTAGGCCTACCCCTCCCCCCTGTCAATCGTTCACGTCATTTCCCAACAATGTATTTATCTATTTAAATCTTTCCTTCCTTCATTCAGGAAGGAATGACACAAACATTGTGCAACATGTTTACAGGAAACAAAAATAGGCTGCTCAGCCAGGGTTGCAGTATTGGGGGGCACAGACAGCTAAGAGATCCAGCCAGGAATTATTTAGCACTTTCTGTGTTCTTGGGAAGCTCAAAAATGTGAAACATGAACCCATGTAATGTTTTTCTAAACAACTGTTTTAAATTACCCTCCTAAAAGAAGAGAATTGGAGTTGTGTTTACCAGGAAAATGTTATTTTAAGCTTGTCTGCTGTTGTGAGTCACAAGAAAGAATCTTGTGAGGAGTCTGAATGATGCACATGTTTGCTGATTATGTAATAATGTGGATTATTCAGAAGAGATAGTATTATATGCACCACTGATGCAATACAGGGAAACCAAGTTCATGATGATGGTCATGTTGCCCTGAGGCTGGGGCCCAGATCAGACGATATATACACAGTAAAAGGGGACGTAGCTTCCGAGTCTGAAAAGTGAAAACAATGCGCAAGTGCCTTAAAGTGCAATAAAACTAAGAGACACTTTGGCTACCAAAAAAACAAAAACAAAAAAACTCTGCTTCACAAGACTCCCATTCAAAAAGTATCAACTTCTCTAATAAAATACAATGTCAATACATTTGTCTCGTAAGTCATCATGGTATCACTTGCTGATCAGTGTTCTGGTGGTTCATCTGAGTACAATTCCATATTTAATACAACCTGGTATCACAGAAAAGTGTGAAATACACGTGTCCATCCACTACAGCAAAATGTGAGAAAGCTACTATTGGCACAAGCTATAGAGAAGGGAAAAAAATGAAACAAAAGCAAAGGGAAAGCTTTACTAGTCTGTCCATCTCATGATCATGCATTCAGCTTTTAATTATTCTCCCACTTTAATAATTTATCGATAATATCTGGACAGGAAAGTAAATGACCTTGTGTTTTACATGAACTGGTCATCAGAGAGTGAAGCAGACTGGAGAGAAGTATCATCAAAGGATCAGACAACATATGAAATTGATGGTGGTTTGACCTTAAAGCTGAAATACATCATTTGTATTTCAAGTTACCAATGGGGTGATATTTGATTATGCATTCCCCCTTTCAAAGCACGTGCCTCAACTTGAATTTCTCAATGAATAGTAATGATATTTCAAGACTCATCTTAAGAAACTGATTACCCTTCAAAGCAATCTTGGGTCTTCCTTCCTGTGTTCATATTTGAAACAATATATGTATATGTAAATGACTTGTTTTATAATAAGCACATAATGTTGATTCGATTATTCAGATGAAAGCTACGCTGGTTAATATTCTGTTGTTTTTCAGTCTTTTCACGTCTCAAAGTGGGAAGGAGTCCATCTCTGGGCTTTCCTGTATTTTAAACATGTCAAGAGTACATCATTTGAGCCACATCTGAGCACAAAGACTAAAACTGGGTAACTTTCAAAAGTGTGTGTTCAAAGAATTGGGTGTAAAACTAAAACCAAGATGTAATATGAGTACTGTCTACTGTTTCAGATGGTACAAACACTGCTGTGCTTTTTTGGTAAATCCAGAAGTGAGCCAACTTTTCCGTGGATTCTTTTATTTTATATTTCCGTCATCTAAAAAGTATATTTTTTCCACTTCGTTCTGCATCTAAAATCCATCCATCTCAATGAGGGATATGTCCTTGTCAGAAGGGAAACAACATATTCTAGATTCCCATTGGAAGTCTTCCCAGGATCATGCAAAGGGCAGTGCATCGGACCAAATGAGGTTTATCAATGAGCCTATTTTTATGTGCTGGGGATCCCATGGTGGGCTGACTCTCACAGTGATATGGTATAATGATGTCCGGATTATATAATAAATATAACAAGTTATCAGTTTGTCCCCAAAGCCAGATAAGGCAGCACTGTGTTGTTGATGATATTTAACGTTAAAGTTGTGAGGCAATTACTGCTCAACTATTGACCCAGGGAGTGCAAGTAGTAATCACAATATAAACAATATAATGCTAAAAAAAAAATCGGGGTTTTACTATATGTTCTAGGTCCAAATCTGGCCCTCCTTATTTACATTAAAAAATAACTGAACACATGCATTTTCCACAAATTTGCTTTACATAGAAATGTAAATACAGTGCTAATGTAAATCTCAATAAACGTGAGCTTGTGACATGTAATACAACCATCTCTGCAGTCTCATAGTGCAACACACCCAACGGCATATGAAGGGATACTGCTGTAACTGGTCAAATCTACTTCTGCCTTTAGTTACAATTCTTGTAAAAACATGGTTTTAGGATTCAATTTTATATTTAAATTATTTAAGAAAATAAACAAAACCCTATGGACTGGAAGACCCAGGGATCAAACTGTCAACTTTATGATTACTGGGCAACCCGCTATACCATCTAAGTCAGGGGTCTACAATGTTTTTCAGGCCAAGGACCCCCAAACTGATAGAGAGATGGAGCAGGGACCCCCTACTATATATATTGAATAAAATTGTGTTTTATATTAAACTGGAGGAGTGCAGGAGGCTTGGAGGGACATGTCCAGGCTTGTCTCACGCTGTGAGTGAACCGGTGTCCAGCTTGAGAGAGCTCCTGTGTCACTGAATGGGTGCATTTCTGACTGAAAGATAGCATCTTCTGCCTCCATTCATCCATTTGCTACAACATGTTTGATTCATGTTAATGTGTATTTAAAGACATTTAAATTTGTGGGGAAAAAAGTTGGAAAAAAAAGAAGAAAAATTGTCTAATCAACCAAATATTTCACGGATCCCCTGCAGTACCTCTGCGGACCCCTAGGGGTCGCGGATCCCCTGTTGAAGACCTCTTATCTAAGTGATATCCACCTCATCAATTTAATCAGACATTCATTCGCTTAGATTGTTTCCATGCATTAACTGCAATGTCTTTTCAGACCTTGCCACTCCCAGCTGCCTGTCCTTTCCTACCAGTAGTGTCACCTGACCTGCACCTCCTCTCCACTCACCTGATCCCTCTCAGCTAATCATCCTTGCAGGGTATATATACTCCCAGCCTGCTAGTCCTCATTTTCCAGATTGTCTTTGTGCCATTGGTCTCCAGTGACCCATTTGCCTTGATTACTTCTAACATGTTATTTGAACCTCGCCTGTATTTCTGTGTTTGCCTCCTTGTGCTGCCTGTGCTTTGATTTTTTTTTTTTTTTTTTTTAACCTTGAACCTACTCTTTAAAGTAAAACTCATTTTTGTTTTGCTTTTTTATTCCTTCAAGTCCCTAGAGGTGTTTTAGAGTCATCATCTCAACTCAATGTGGGTTTGCTTATTTCTGACTTTATTTTATCGCTTAGATGAAAGAAAAGGCTTCAATGGTGAGGACTCCCTTCTCTTAATTGTCTTTGTGAGTGTAAAAGTGTTTAATTTCCTCAGAAACAACAACTGTTGGAAAAGCGGAGTCGTTTTACATTGAGGGTAATTGCAGCAGTAATTATCTAACACATCCCCATCCCGAGGGGTAATTTTATTGCTTTTCTATTATTATATTATTCTATTCTATTATTTTATTCTATTGTTTCTATTATTGTCTTATTGCTTCTGTATGTATGCTGCTGTAGCGAAAAAATTTCCCCTCGGGGATTAATAAAGTAAATACCTACCTACCTACCTACCTAATTCAAAAGTTATTTGTTTCAAAATAACACATGGTTTGGACGCTCTCTAGTGAAAAACATACCTGGAGAGGTAACACCGTGGTTTGGTTTATGCTTTAACATGGTCTATAAAACCAGCGTCTTTGGAGATAAGCGTGGTAGTATCACAAAATACTGATAAAACCACAAACACCCTGAAATGAATGAGAGGAAAGGGGAGAGGATTGCCGACATCAATTTTCACTGGGCTTGTCTCATTTTGCTACAAACTGGCCGATCTGAAAAGTGACAATTAAAAGAAAAAAGGTTTCATTTTTGCAGGTATTAGGGATTACTGAAATGCTCCAAACAACATTTTAACCCTGTCTGAATCTCCACTGGTTGCCTCTTTTCAGACATGAGGGTTTAAAATTTCTAACATTTCCTCAAAGAAGGGCAGAACTTTGACAATTTGAAATCAAAATACCCGGACTCAGCAGGTATTTTATGTCCACGTGTATTGCGTACCACGTGTTAGTCGAGGCCATCATAGTAACAGCTAAATATTTGCCAGGTGCTTTGAGAGGACATGGGAAAGATCTTGACCATTGATTAAACTGTTAAAAAATTACAGAAACAACAAGGCACTGTCATGTTTTGGTGGGATGTGACGTGGACCAAAACTCCCACCTCTCCTTATCTCGGTCCAACTGGGCTGCTTCATTGGCACGACATCAAAGCAACCCCTACATAATTGCGGCAAGTGTGACCAAGACATTTACGTCATGATTTGGGATTTAAGTCTGCTGTTTTAACTCAGTCCTGTTGTTCTGCCACTGACTGGTGACACATTTAAACTCACCAAAGAGAAATAACACCCAAAATATCAGGAGCTCAAGTAGTTCTCTCACGGAAACATTTTGAACAAAGGTGGAGTAGTTTTTTCAACATGACTTGCTTATATTTTTCTTTGTAACTCAGAGGTAGTATTTCACAAAATGAACACCGCCTGACCTCTTGTTCTGTCTCTGTCTGCCAGGTAGTGTCCACTCAGTCAACATGTTGTCAATGATTTCTCAGCTTTTAGGGTCAGTCGTGTCTGCTTGACTCTTGGGTCAAACGGAATGCGTTGAACCACGCTTGTGTCTCTCCAGCATTAGTTTACATTTATCATTTTGTTCTGTTTGTACTAAATTTCCAATACTTGGCCGTATTTGTCTTTTATACTATGTGTTCTATGTGGTTTGAGATTTGGCTTTTAGCTGATCTTTCAGTAACATAAACCAATCTTGCATGCATGTTAAACTCTTTTGTGTTTCAAGGTTAGAACTGAGTGGGTTGAAAAGGTTTATTAACTTTGATGACTCACCCTGAGCTTTTGTAGGTGGAAATAATGTGAGTTGTGATGCTCTGAACGCCAACCTTGTGATGAAAGGTTTTTGATGAAGACCTTAAAAAATGTCTTTGACTGTGGCTCACATCTCTGAAAGAAGATGCATGGCTGCCACCAATAAACCTTTTAATTCTGGTATCAACCAGGATTTGATTGGTCGTGTTTTTGCTGGTTTTAGACACCAGTAAGAGGGAGATTGTAGCACTAGACCATTTTTGTGAAGAGGGAACAGAGCCAAAAGGCAAAGCTTTCGATTTACCAGTCGATCAACGTTCCGACCCTTACCTATGGTTATAAACTTTGGGTAGTGACCAAAACAGTGCGATTAATGAGTTTCCTCCATAGGTTGGCCGGATCAACCTTAGAGAAAGGGTCAGGAGCTTGGACAACAGATACGAGACAGCGTATAAACCCACATCATGCTGGAGAGATTATATATCTAATCTGGCCCGGGAACTCCTCGCAATCCCCCAAGAATAGCTGGAAAAGGTTGCTATAGAGAGGAACGTCTGCCCTAATTTGCTGCTGTCTGACCTCGGATAAGCAGCAGAAAACAGATGGATGGATAGACGGACAAAGGTGTACCTTTTTTCACTTCTTTCCCAGCCTTAAAACTTTCTGTAGAGGTTATCATCATTCTTAAACTAATGTGACTATTCTTAAACGCATTTCTATGTGCACAGTTATTGTGCTTCCTAGTGTACATTTGTTTGATGTAAAATGGCTTTTCCTTTGAAATTTGTTATTCTACAGCATCAACAGGTAAATATCCAATTTTTGGCATGTAAGCCATCTTTTGAGGATGCTCAACATATGTTTTTTGCAAAAACTAATACTCCGTTTGCTTCGAGTTTTATATTTTACCTACCAATTCTATCACTTTTCTGTATCTTTTTTCATTTCTATTTGTCTCATTTTCTTTATCATTGTTATGCGGCACAGTGAAAACTGGATTTGACACTAATTCCATCACATTGTCAAATGCTGTCGCTGAGAAATATTAGTTTATTTCACAGGATCCAGGCTAGCCCTGATAGTGTTATTCAGTTCAAGTAGATAGTTACTGTTGTCCCTCATCCAGGAGGTCTCCGGGGTATGGGGAAGGAATTAAAGTCACTGTCATGTTCCTGGAACCCTCCTGAGAATGGCATATACAATCACATCGACTGCTCTGAAAAAGGTCAGCTGCAGGCATATGGAGATGGTTGCCTGGTCAGCAAAAAGGTTTGCTGCCTAACTTCAATTTTTTTTTGTCTAAATTATAAAAAGCTTTATGCATTTAATGGGTGACTGTTGTATGTACAGTTGCTACTGTAGTTTATTTACAATCCGTGTCATATTGTGTTCAGTACTCACATTTGTTTGAAGCGTAAAACTCTTGTTTGGCAAAATAACTGAAAGCCCACTTATTAACCAATCCTGAGGCTTTCAACCACAGTTGAGACAACAAAAAAAGTCTCATGTCTGGGCTCAGTCCCAAATTAAGAACAAGTTCTGAGTCAAAACTAATACTTACCAACACCAACAAGTCCCTGTTTGGTTTCAACACCAACATTTCTCAAGTAAAGTATCAAGTCAAAACTTCAAACTCCCAAATTAAGATTAACAAGTCCCACATCAAGACCAACAAGTATCAAGTCGAGGCAGGTCCCAAAAGAATATAAGTCTCAGATCCCAAGACTGGATAAGCCCATACCAAGTCAGCACCAACAAGTCCCAAGTTAAGTTCCACATCAAGACCAGCACGTCTCAAGTCCCAAGTCAAAACAAACATGTCCCAAGAAAGAACAAGTCTCAAGTCAAATACCATGTCGTGTGTTCTGAACTAAAAAATGTTTATAATTTTAAAAACTGATTATGACCAAATGTAATCATCAGTGGTAGTAATGTGTTGATCTATACAGCTAAACAGATGTTTCTGTATGATAAATAAATAAATAAATGTGGGAAAAGCACCAGGACACAGTTACTTCTTATGGATATATTGTCTATTCTCTTCTATGTGAAATATTTTTCAAGATTTCACCATTTTGTATTATTCTGACACTGTTTATTCAAGAATGAAGTCATGCCGCATGAAGTGACGACAATCCATGTCAGTCCATAAGGGCAGAAACTTTTTGGTGAAATCACTTTATTATCTCCCTTTCACATCTGCAACATGAAAAGGCAGAAGGTCAGACGTGGAAACGTGTTAGAACAGCTGCCTCACAGCATTTCAGTTCATAATATTATTGTTATACTTATTATTTCCTGCCGCCACAATGATATTTGTCTTGCATGTATGCCCCTAGTCTACAGTTCCAAACTGCTGAGAATGAACTGGAATAAAAAACTGAATTAAAGGCGATTACAGCACCCTAAGGTATAATGTCATTATAATTTACAGTGAAATTGCCAGTGTTATTAAAATGAAGCTTTTACAGGTGTTAAATGCTCCAGCCATCCTTTTGCCGCTCTTGTATTCACTATTAGGTAAGCAGATTATGGCCACGCTTCTTGACAACCTTTCAGTTCATAAAGGGGCTCCATTAGAGGGACAACATATGCTTATTAAGTGGACTTCATGTCAATGCACTGTGGGATGTGACAGTGAAAGCCCTTGAAATATCCATTGACACATTCAGCTCACAGACTGACCGCAGCAATAACACAGGAGCATGTAACAGTGCTGTCATCTCAGGGTGATTCACTTTTCGGAGAAACATTTCTGCACAGCCTCGAACGTTTGTGCCTGAGACATATTAAAACGGCCATGATATGTACATGTTGTCTGGGTGAGTGGAGATTTCTTATGAAAGCCCACAACTTCCTTATGGAGCACTAAGATAAGAATGTTTAAAGTTTAATTCAGGCAGCTGGCAGCGTGCCTGTAGGTTGTGCGCACGTAGTAGCATGAGTTTCAATCCCACACTGGATTGACTTTGTTTCATAGCTGTGCTGTGTGCAGCATCGCATTGGTTTTACCCTTATATGTGCACAAAATTGGACTTATGTTAGGAATAATACAGACTCATCAGCAACAGCTGTACCTTACTGGTGTCCCACCGCACGCTGCCATTATTCAGTCTCCCGATCATTTGCATTAATTAGTACGACTGCGATATTTAATACATATTCAACCAATCTCTGAAATATTTGCAGGAGCTTGCAATTCCTGTGATCATTCTATATAAATGCTCTTCTGAAGGTACTGCGGCACAAAGTTTGGCTTTCCAAATAAATCTTGCTCTATCAACAAAAATCTGAAAGTGAAGCGGTTCATGGGAAACGTGGTCCTCATGAGAATCAGGCTACCAATAGTTGTACCTCCTGCATCACTCGAATCATTTAGTGTGTTAGATATGAGTTTATATACTCTTCCGATTGTGAGAAATTGCTTTTTTTTTTTTTTTGCATTCAATAAGTGTTGTTATTAATTTTACATTAATTATTTATTATTCTGAGAGAATTTAAATCACTTATTTTTACAGTCCATATTGCAGTCATAGACACTTTTTTAAGCTTTGTCCTTTTTATACTCTGGGCTTCAAAGTTACAAAGAAAAAAAAAGAAAATTCTGATCATTTAAAGGTGTAATTTTTAAGAATTAAATCTCATCTTGCAATACCAGTGTGTACATTAGGAGCCGATAGTGAAGTCACTGACGTGTCCAAGCAGTGTGCCTTTAGTTTAGTCCCAC
The DNA here is from genome assembly GCF_022577435.1 of Embiotoca jacksoni. NCBI lineage: Eukaryota > Metazoa > Chordata > Actinopteri > Embiotocidae > Embiotoca > Embiotoca jacksoni. The sequence continues at coordinate 9,075,353 of NW_027185341.1, read as the reverse complement.
CGAAATCTGTGACCTATCAGATTCCCTGACCGACATTACATTACATTACATTACATTTAGCTGACGCTTTTATCCAAAGCGACTTACAATAAGTGCATTTCAACCATGAGGGTCCAAAACCCAGAACAACAACAATCAAGAAAATACAATTTCTTCAAGAAAGCCAAACTACAAAGTGCTATCAGTCAGTGTCATTTTAAGTGCTACTAAAGTTCTACTGTTCAAGGTAAAGTCTGAAGAGGTGTGTTTTTAGTTTGCGGCGGAAGTTGTACAGAGTTTCTGCTGTCCTGATGTCGGTGGGGAGCTCATTCCACCATTTAGGAGCCAGGACAGCAAACAGTCGTGATTTTATAGAGTGTTTAGCTCAGTGAGGGAGCGACAAGCCGATTGGTGGATGCAGAGCGGAGAGAGCGGGCTGGGATGTAAGGTTGGACCATGTCCTGGATGTAGACTGGACCCGATCTGTTCACAGCACGGTACGCAAGTACCAATGTTTTGAAACGGATGCGGGAAGCTACTGGTAACCAGTGAAGGGAGCAGAGGAGGAGGAAGAGGAGGAGGAGGAGGACGAGGACGAGGAGGAGCGGAGTAGTGTGAGTGAATTTAGGAGGTTAAAGACCAGTTGAGTTGCGGCATTCTGGATGAGCTGCAGAGGTCAGATGGTACTAACAGGTAGACCTGCCAGGAGGGAGTTACAGTAGTCCAGACGTGAGATGACGAGAACCTGGACCAGAGCCTGGACCAGAACCTGCGCCGCCTTCTGAGTGAGAAGAGGACGTATTCTCCTGATGTTGTGCAGCATGTATCTACAGGAACGTGTTGTTGCAGTGATGTTGGCAGAAAGAGAGAGTTGACTGTCGAGTGTCTCCGAGGTTCCTAGCAGTCAGGGTTGGGGATAACACAGAGTTGTCCAAGGTAGTAGTCAGGTCGAGGGTGGGAGAGTCTTTCCCTGGAAGGAAGAGCAGTTCGGTCTTGTCGAGGTTGGTTTTCAGGTGGTGTGAGGACATCCACCAAGAGATGTCAGTCAGACAGGCAGAGATTTGTGCTGCCTGTGTTTCAGATCGGGGAAAAGAGAGGATCAGTTGGGATCAGTTAACTGCACTATTATAACACAGTGAAGAGAAGCTCAAATCCTCCACTCAGGTGGCACTCCTCCATCTCTTGGCAAGCATCTGCCCAGTCCCTCTGAGAACCCTGTGGTCACTGATCTTGATCAAGGTGTTGAATTTAACTCCCCACTGTGGACAAGACAGCAGAGTCATTGCCAGTGATTTGCCTCAGGGTGAAAGTCAACATTTTCAAACTACTATCTGACACACAAACACAGCCGGCTGGAGAATATTTTTTTTTTACCATCACTAAACAAACAAGGGATATATTAAAAAGTCTGAACAACAACACTGCACAAAATCTCAGATAAGTCCATTAATGCACACACATGCACACGCATGCTAATGTTTCATTATCCTTCCGTCAGTGTTTGTTGTGTCTCTTTCAGTGTCTCTCAACTGCTTTAATTCAACCATGTTTCCAGCTATCCCAGTTTTTTTCAAAAGAAAAGTGGGACTTGAACAAAAGCTGAGTCTGTTCTCGAGACTGGAGAGGTCGCAGACAGCACGGCGTTGTCATAAAATTCACCTTTAAATTTCTATATCCACTCTAACGCCTTCGGTTCTTTATCAGATGAAGAGACACAGTGTGCCAGTGTCAGAAGGGCACTCCTACAAAAGAGTGGAGTGATACAGGTGACCTGACATTTACAGAAAGATAAGCATTTAAAGTTTTATCCACAGGCTCGTGTGTGTGTGTGTGTGTGTGTGTGTGTGTGTGTGTGTGTGTGTGTGTGTGTGTGTGTGTGTGTGTGTGTGCACTCACGTGCAATCAATATGAACTGCATGAACGTGTTTTTTCAGGCTTAACAGCAATAAAAATAAAAGTTATTTACACAGAACTTATGAAACTCAATGATTACAAAATGCTTGGCGGCACCAAACTTTAAACAATTATAGAAAACAATTTAAAAATGAAGGTAACAGTAAAAAGTTACACATTGCAAGAGAGTTAAATTGCTTTAACAATCAAGTCAAAGAATCTGAAAAGTCAAATTATTGTTCTTTGTTCTTTTTCCTTGGGTTTCATTAAGAGTCAAGCTGCTACATAGAGTTTAGAGTCTCTGAAGAGCATGTACTAAAGGACCCATCCATCTATTATCTATATTTATCCAGTAGACGGTCACAGGGGAGGATAACCCAGCTGACACTGTTCGAAAGGCTGGCTACCATCTGAACAGTCTACCACAGGTATGCTTAACAGGATTTAATATCATAATTATCTCATAAAGTAGAGAAGGTGGATGTCAGGTTTCACTGGTACTGTGATTACATCTGAGAATCATCTTCCAAAAGGTGGAAAGAAATACCATACTACACTGTAGTGTAGCAGGGGCATAATAAATACACAAAAGGGTCCCAGAATGGAGCCTTGGGGAACTCCGAAGCTCAGCACAAACATGAAACACGTTCACCAATGAAAACAAAGCGTATTTTGTTTAATACGTAAGTTTAACCTCTTCGGGGCATAAAAGCGGGACCAGATGTGGACGTCTGTCACTGAATGAGTGAAGATTTCAAAGTTACAGCATTGGTTGTGTGAATGCTGCAACTTCCTGTGTCTGTTTCAAATTAAAAGCCCTCTGGCGTTTCTTACGTGGTCCAGCAATATATCAGGTTTTAACTTTGTCTTATTTCTACTGCTTAATAACATACTGAGACTAAAGTAAGCATATTAGTGGAAAAAAAATAAATCAAAACAGCAGAAAAGGGACACTTTCAGAAAACGGAACATAGATCATCGTACTACAACAAAAAATACAAAATATAACACGTGCAGAGGACTATCAGAGTGAATATGATGTGGCAGAGTGTTTTGGAGTAAAGTCGGACAGCCTCACTTTGTCTTCAACGACATACTGAAGTTCAGCAGCAGATCGTGAGCACCTAAAAAGCTTCAAGACTAAAGTAAGAACAATGAAAAGGGCTTGTAAAATCAACTGCAAACATACAAAAAGGACAACAAAGACACACAAAATGACTATCAGGACATGGAGATACAAAATGGCCATAAACAAATGCAAAACAACAACTAAGCGATGGAAAAGGACAACAAAGAGACGCAAAATGGCTACAAACGTGCAAAATGATGAGTAATAGATGAAAAAACAACAACTCAAAATGACACAAAATGAGAAGCTAAAAGCCCAAAAAGGACTGATCTCAAGGACCTGTCCTGTCCTGACCTCGTGTGACACCAACAAGCATCGAAGCACCAGAATATTGAAATAATTTAAACATTTATGTGAGTAAAAAAACAAATATCCTGAAAGCATTTCTAGCACGAGTGAATGCCTTTTGAAAGGAGCCTTTTTACCTTTCCAAGTCAAGCAGCAGGAAACCTTATATGTGTGGGGTGATTTTATCTTTTGTTGCGTTGTTGCTGTCACAAAGGATCAAACACAACTCTGATGCTCAGGTAGAGAAAATATTCAAAGAAATATTCTTATTCATATTGTGTTCATGCTGCATGATCCAGTTGACGCGCGGCACCTTGGCACTTGCTCCCGGCACTCGAAGTGTGCGATATCATGTGCCGCAGCGCTGAGCTGTCGGCGGGACTCAAGGTGATCAACGGGAGGTGAATCGCATCACGAGGAGAGCTAACTTTCTCTCCGGCAGAGTTTCACAAACGAGCGCAGCGTTAAGGTTCTGCGCCTTGTGACGGCACTGAATCAGGCACTCTCCAGCCACTGTGTTTGTACGCTTAATACGCCTGGAGCCACGAAATGTACGTGAAGCCGGGGTGAGAAGAAGGCGAGAGGATAGCTCATGACAGTAGAACAGGCGGGAGCTGCTGGGCTGCGGGAGGAAATGGAGGCATACAGTATACGGTGTGACACATTTCTCTAGCTGCTTCGCTCTTTCCAGCAACACCTTGTCCAAAAAGTGAAAACAATTCGTCAGCTGCCGCCGTCCCTCCGTCAGCGTCTGTCCCGGTCCTTGATCTGTCCAAACGGACTTGACAGAGATCACAATCCTAACTCCACAGTCGTGGACCAAATGAGACACCCAGCTTTGAGTCTGTATTTTTTGTAGCTGTAGGGTGAATTCTCCGATCTGCATGGACCAAGTTGACGTTGCTTCCGGATCTGAAAAATGAGGCTGAGGGCCTTAAACTGCAACACCACCGGAGTGAGAGTCAGATCCACCGCTCGATCCCCCCCCCAGCTCACCCAAATATGGTCACGACCGGCTCCAAACCGCTCCGAACTAGCAAGATGGCGGCAGACAAAATCCAAACTCGAGGTTTCATAACGGCCGTTCGCAAACCAGCGGGTGACGTCACCGCTGGTTGATTCTTGGCTAAGACAGAAGAGTGTGAGAAACTTAGCTTCCGATCTTTCCGGTTTATCGTAAATGGACTTTAAACTAGGCTTCATATTGACTCAGAGTTCTAGTAAAAGAGTTGTTGACCAATGAACGTTCAAGGCTGTGTGTGTATTTGTGTTGAGAGGAAAGCACAGAAGTCTGACATACTTTATACTGTGTATCATTTATTTAAAGGTACAGTGTTTCTTTATTTTAAAAAGTTACTGTATGCAGCAGGGATCATTGGCTGAACATGGTTCCACCGTTGACTGTTTTCCTTGCCTTTGATCGTGCTCTTTCTCTGTGGGTGGTGGTATTGAGCAGGAGAATTGATCATGAAAACGGAATTTAAAAAAATATATATTTTAATGAGTGCCGCTCTGCTGATCACACATACGGCAAACAGACTAATGAGCTTTAGAAGTGTGCTGTAGAGCAATTTGCACAGCGTTAAATAGACTCTATTAACACACAAGATCAGGGATGGAAATCATTTGTGTTGCTCTGTGCTGCTGTTTCTTAAAACCAGCCTCTTAATTAGTCTCTTGATCGCCTCCCCACACAGACTTATGCACAGATTTATGTGTCGTGTGCAAGTCACCCTTTTGGTTTGTGAACTGCTGTTATGAAGCCTCAGGTTCAGATATTGGCCCTCACCATATTGCCAGTTCGGAGCGGTTTGGAGTCAGAAGGGACCATAAATCGGGGGGGGGCAGTGAATCTGACTCGATCCTATTGACCTCTAGTGGCCGTCAGTGGTATTGCAGTTTATGGCATGTCCACATTGGCCTAATTTTTCCGACCCGGAAGTTAAGTCCAATTATATAAACAGTCAATAGTTTTGACAATTAAATCTAAGCGAACCATCAGCCTCTGGCTGTAGCTTTATGGTTAGCTTCATATTTAGTGAATGGTGTCGATCTCATCTGTTAGTGGGTCAATCGTTAACACATCCTTTGATGCTTTTACTGTGCTCATTTTTTTGTATCTACTCTGGTCTTGTTTGATCATGAATGAATCAACTGAATAGTTTGCTGGATTGATGCGGATCTCGGTGACACACAGAATAGTGAACTCACCAGACAAAACTTGCTGACCTCAAAGCATAACAGCAAACACTCACCTGAACCGATAACCCTCTGCTTTCAGTAACTAAAACATGGACCCGTCATAACCCCCTTTTTTCTCAACTTATGTTATCATGCCCCCTCCCCCACACCCCACAACCCTCCATAGCTTCAGTCCCTCCAATCATTTTGGACGTAAATAGAACTATTAATCTTTGATAGGAAAACAACTGGTAGTAATAATAGCTGCACTTTTGTGTTGCTATGCTGAGAGAAGTGGCAGGACATTTTCTCATGGAGCCCTCCACTGAGAGAGGTCGTGGAAGATACCCACCATCTGCACTTACTTGAAAAACTCCCTCTTTATATAAAGACAGACGAGTGGCGATTAGCTTCATCTTCGTGGTCCGAGTGTCATCGCTCTTGGCTGACAAAATCACTGAGTGCGATCTTCATGTGCGAGGCCTGGGTAGAATAATCTCAGTGGAAACTGGTAAGATTGAAGAGACAATCTTTTTGCAGCATTATTCTCTGACTCAGCTTTGGGTTGAAGAATAAAAATGAAAAAAATGAATTTTTTTTGATGCATCTGGAGGACAAAGGAAACCATCTGTTACCGATATTTAGCTGCTGTGAAAGTTCAGGTATGTGCTTCACACCTAATTTGGGACATCTTTGAGACACTCTTATAAAACAGTTTGTAAAGAAATGCTGCAGAGTAGTCTTCAGTCATAAAAGGCACCAGAAAAAACAGGCATCTCACACGCATCACTCTAAATCAGCAAACTGACTGACATCGACGTACATTGATCTGTCGCTCAAACCATCACCACCCACCGCACCTCTCTTTCTCTCTCTCTGTCTCTCTCTCTCTCTCTCACACACACACACACACATACACACACACACACACACACACACACACACTCTCTCTCTCTCTCTCTCTCTCTCTCTCTCCTCCGTGCAGCCGTGCGCGTCCTGCCGCTCTGCCTGACTTGTCACCGAAGAATTGGTGCCGAGACTTTCTCGTTGGATGCAGCGCACTCTGAGCGTACGCCGGCTTTCTATTTTTTTTTCTCATGTCCTTGTCGCGCTCTGCTAAAGTTTCGATTAATAAAAGCGGAATATTTCTTGAAAAGAAAAATGACCTGAGAGATGTAGTGTAACCAGCATCTGAGGTTAAAGGCGGCAAGTGGGCGGTTGAACGCCAGCGCCGTGCGTAAACGCTGTGGGAGCAGGTGGATGGAGAGGCTGGCGGGATGCAGCTTTCCAGCAGGTCAGCGGCTGCTTCGGAGCGGCTGGACTGCGTATTCTCTGCTGAAAGACATATCGCCGGTATGGACGTAATATGAAGATGAAGTTTTCTGTTTCAGAGTAAGTGATGGAAATACATGTTTTTTTAAATTTAGCGCGGATTTTTAGTACTGCTCTTTAAAATCGTCGTCACCTGTAGGCATTTCTGTGGACTTGTGCGCGCTGTAATGTGACCATAACAAAGTCAGATCCATTTATTTATTTATTTTTTTGGTTTAAAGTTACATTTTTTATCACATCTGTACTAAGGTGGGGTTTTTAAACCTTTTTTTCTGGCGAAATCATGACGCAGAACTTGTTTGACAGCTAAATTAAATTCGATATTAAACCTAAAACGCGGTTTATGCGCAATCTTATATCTGTTTCTGCATTTTTGGTATAAAAGTAGGGCAGTTGTATAAAGCCAAAATGATTGGAAGAGATGCAACTCCTGCAGAGAAACAAGCATAATTATGTGGGAAACATGGGAAACATGTCAGGATTATTTAGCCTTCTGCAAGTGGTTTGTCTTTCAATTAAGAGGTCAAAGGTTTGATGCGCACAGCAGCCATGTTTTCTCTTTAAGTAGAAAGATCAACTAAAGCTGATCACTGTTGGATGAGCGTTTTCCACGTTGATGTGTTTGCTAGTCTCCTGTTGAGCTGGACATTTCTTCCTCACACAATCTGCAGGTCCACTGTGAGGCTGCTGCTGCTGCTGCTGCTTCTCTGGCATCACTTCATCTTTTCACACAGTCAGTGCAGAGCTGAGCTGCAGTTCCTGACTCCCATCCTGCAATATCTGCTTTTCTGTGAAGTAAAGTTTCATTTTTAATAGAGAATTTCCTCCTCTGCCATTTGCATTTAATAATACAGTTACCCTGCTTTTTAATGAAACCATAAGATGTAACAAAAAAAAGCTGACAGTAATTATATGCATCCTGCTGCAAGCAAATAACACTATAAACCCTGTCTGTCTCTGACTCACCGGCTCACCATCATAGGCAGCGGTGCCACTGCAAATGCTGACACAGTTTTTGTGGATGCAAGATGTTTTCATTGAAAGATGGAAAACCAAAACTTTCATGAATTCAGATTTTTTTTTTTGGGACAAATTTAAGTTTTCATGCAATTTTTGTTAAATTCATTTGAATTCAGTAATGACCTCCCTTTGAAGTTGTCTGCATTGTTAGCTGTGGGGTCCACCATTCCTTCATTTTTATCAGGAACAACAGGTGTTTGGGAATCAACCAGCATTAAAATCTAAAGAGTAATAAATGTAAAATTTGACTGTATGAGAATACGTACAGAATGTTACTCCTGATAAAAGATGATAAATGTACTTTGATTTGGCCTGCACAATTCTACACTGAACCTTAGAATAATAAATTGGAGGTTGAAAACCGGTTGAGGCAAGTTTCAATCACAGATTTATCTTCCTTCACACTTCCCCAACAAAGTGATGGAGTGTGGAGCCATGTGAAAGGGAAGTGGAAGAACCTCCATCTTTTTGGGCAGCTATCGGCCTGCTTTACTAATAATGAAGTGATGAGCAAGTGACAGTTTCCAGGAGCAAACTTTTGTTTTGAATTCCTTTGGATCTGTTCTCTGATGGGTGGATAAAATATGATGTTTCAAGACATTCCTTCCAGCTCGGGTAACTAGTGCATTGAATTTTACACACTGGGCGGTTCGATTATGAGAAAATCTCTCCATAGATTAAATCTACAATGTAATCCAAACATTTTGATCCTCTGGATACTTGTATTTTACCTTTCCTGACCTCACCTCATGTAATTCAGGTAAATAATGAACGCAGGAGCTGAACTGTTGTCCCCGTTGAGCCAGACTCTGTCACTGCAAGGGAAACGTGACTGATCCTGCTCCTGTGTCAGAGCTGTTTGTCCCCAAGATCAATTGAATAAACATTTGTCTTCTGTGCCCTCATCGTTCTCTTGCTCAGGTGTACCTTTTTGCATGTATGCATTGGTGGAGGGGAGGCACATACGTACACAACCTACCAGGACTACCGGGCTCGTTTGAGCTTGAGAGGGTTTATGGTCAGACTGACAAAGCAAGAGAAAAACAGAAGAGCAGATAAGACTCAGCAGAGACTGTGTAAAACATAGAAATATGACTCTTATGTAGAAGTCGTAATAAGCTTGGTAGTTACCCACACCTTTAAGTGTCGGATATATCCTGTCCTGGTAGCTGGAGGCTCAATAATACACCCTAAAGCTGCGTTATTTTGGGTATGACCCTTTTAAATTGGTCTTTCCTGACTGTGTTTCCTAAATACGGAAGGAAATGGCCAGAGGTTTTCATACAACTTGTGAAATTTTGACTTGGCAAAGTCTTCCATGTCTTTTGTCTGCCAAATTCTTGTTGTGACAGGAATAAGAAGTATTGAGGATAATCAAAGAGTGTAAGAGTTAGGCATACAGTATACCACTTGGATAATTCTCTTGAGAGAATATTTGACTTGTAACTCTGGTGGAGGGTGTGAAAGCAGTTATGTAAAGTAACCTTGCAATTGTTGCCATGGATCTCAAAGGACTATTATTGTCAACGGAAATATTCCCTGTTCTCCAGCAGTTTTTTTGATTAAGTCGTCACTCTGTTTCAGTGTCTCTCTCTCTCTCTCTCTCTCTCTCTCTCTCTCTCCGTAGACCCGTCTTGCTCTCGTACTTCCTCTCTACAGCTGGGATGTGAGAATTGTGGGTCATCGTACATGAAAGTCCCCAGTTGTCCCAATCCCCAGAGCCCCAGACCGTTCGACCTCAAAGTCTCAAAATTCCCAGTAGCCAAGGCTCTTATCTTTTATCTTAGACAGACACCCCTGAAGTCCCTTTAACCTTATTTCTAGAGCCTTGTATGGTAAAATGAATGCGTTGAAGCATCAAACCCATTAGTATTTACCATCACCGTGCTCCTTTATGATCACACCTTTACCCTCTAATCCTCACTATCCTTAGAAACCTTTGATAGTCCTCTCAGCAGTCATGGCTTTAGATCAGTGGCCCTTCCTCCCAACGTCCCCCAACATTTCCATGCCCGAGCCCCTCCTGTATGACAGCTACATCCCGGGGAACGAGTCCGACCTGGACCTCAACATCACCAGGACCAGGGAGCCCCACCAGGACAAGACCAGCTCGGTGGTCATCACCTTAATCTACTTCATGGTGTGCGCCGTGGGACTGTGCGGCAACACCCTGGTCATCTACGTTATCCTGCGTTACGCCAAGATGAAGACGGTGACCAACATTTACATCCTGAATCTGGCGGTGGCAGACGTGCTGTGCATGATGAGCCTGCCGTTCATCGCCCTGCAGCTGACGCTGGTGCACTGGCCCTTCGGAGAGGCTCTGTGCAGGGTGATCATGACCGTAGGTGGGTGTCATAGTTCAGTGCAAGTTTTACCTGGCAAAGACACATGTTTAGGTTTCTCAACAGTAATATGATCGCGGAATCACTGCCAGCTATGGTTGCAAAAAAGAAGATTCAAATTGTTCCTTTTTGAATTTCAAGACTGGAATAGTGCTTTTTCAAAATCCTGGACACCAACCTAGTAGATATGTTGGTCCAAACTGCAGAACATAGAAGTTTCACAATAGATGCCTGGTTTTTCTGTCTTTCCCATTGGCCTGCGTCCACGTCACATCTCTTTCCAACAAAGACCGCTGGCGTCTCAGACACAGGGTGTCAAAAAAAAAAAAAAAAGGCACCAAAAAAACAAGGTTGTAGGTTAAAGAAAAAAAAAATCATGGTTTGGATTAAAATTAGTACGTTACTTACGTAAGTGAGGTTATATCTTATCTTAAAGTTACGTAATTTAAATACACTAAGTAAGATTTGTACTTTCTCTTAGACTCTCTTGGGTGAAAATCCTGTGTTTGATCCATCCAAACACCCCAGCCTCCTCTTTACGTGGCCTCTGTCACTATTTCCGTACAAAAAACAGATTGAGACAAGATGTCAAGTCCTGGTTTTCAGAGGGGTTCTTTGTGGGACATTTTTTTCACAAGACTCACTGACTTCCTGGTCTGTCGTTGTCACAGCAACTTCTCATATTTACACTTTGGATTTTGCATTGATTGAACATCTAATGCAGTATTATTATGTACTGTGTTTAATGAACCAATTGGCAACAATATTGTCATCCAGTCTTTATCAAGGGAAAGAGCCAAAACTGATTAAAATGGATTATTTTTCCTTTTTAATCAAGCATTAGTGATTACTGAGCTGTAACCTCACTCATCTTCTTCCTGCTCCCTCTCTTCCTGCCTTTACCCCGCCCCAGACTCTCTCAATCAGTTCACCAGCATCTTCTGTCTGATGGTGATGAGCATCGATCGATACCTGGCTGTGGTTCACCCTATTAGGTCCACAAAATGGCGGAAACCCCGCATAGCCAAGCTAATTAACCTCACAGTATGGGGCGTGTCGCTGTTAGTCATCCTGCCGACTATGATCTTCAGCGGCCTGGACAAGGTGCCGGTATGTGGGATCGTGTGGCCGGAGCCCCAGGACGTCTACTACACAGCCTTCATATTCTACACTTTCTTCATTGGGTTCTTCATGCCGCTGGCGGTCATATGCATGTGCTACCTACTCATCATAGTCAAGGTGAGAGCCTGCTTTTCATAATTGCAGACCATTTTTGGCTTTGCAATTCCACTATCTTCTAAATTCAACAAGAAGCTATTTTATAAGTGTCCATGGCAACAACGATGCACCTTGACCATTGAGGGATTTGGCCACTTGAAGGTGGAGTTAGAAACAGTGAATGGATCTATTTTAATCAAATTAAGTTGTCATTGTAAAATTAATAGTGTAGTTTATTTGGAAGGGGATAACAGTGTTCAGTACTTGCCACATTTCATAAAAGAAACTGTAAACATTGAATGTTTTACATTTTAAGATATTTTTTGATTTAGCTAATATATATTATACATGAAAAACAGCATCATGCTAAAGATTAATACAAAAAAAAAATGTACAGTGAAAGACCAGAGTTCTTGTGCATTTGAGTGGAAGCTATACCCAAATTCACTGTGTGAAGATATGGTTGTGGCCATGCTCCATTGAGGGCTGTTTTTAGTTGTTGCATCCAACTAAAGAAAGGGTTACTATTCAAACTATTAGGACAGCCATTAACCAATCGGAATTGACCACCATATACCATAGTTGTGCACCGAAGCCCTACGATCACTGTCATTTTTGCAACTACTTCAGTCTCATCGCACGTAACCACTTCTACTGCCCCTTGATTGGTCCTCCCTTCAGAGCGCCTGAGAAAACTTTAGTCTTTCCAGACTATAATCACACTTAAGACTCAAGCTGTGAGTAACAGGCAGGCATAGCCAGGCTAGAGCTCAGTGTACTCAGTCCAGCCACTGGTTGCCAGAAGCAATATGTAAAATAATTTATGTTAATTCATTATTTTCTAATTTTATTTCTTGCAAAGAGTTACATGAGAATATCCCTCTCCTATCTGTCCATTTGAAATGAAGCCAGAGCCAGAGGCCGGTTATCTCAGGTCAGCTCAGAGATCAGTGCATCTAACGTCACTATGCCCAGTGAAGGAACAGACAAGCACACAACTTATGTAAAATCCTAACTTCATGTTATTGGACTTCAATTATTTAGGACAGAACCCACATATTTGCTTATAGTCTGGGTTATAGGTTGGTTGTTGCTTCATATTTGATATCAGAGGTGGTATTGATCTTTTAATCTAACCTTTGACATAAAGCAATAAGCATATATCCTAAAATGCCAGGCTGACTCCTCTAAGGTGTTGGTGTGCTTTAATGTTTGCGAGGTTTGAATCCACTGACAATCATTCCCTTTGCCAGGTGAAATCGTCTGGCATGCGCGTGGGTTCCACAAAGCGCAAGCGGTCCGAGCGTAAGGTGACACGGATGGTGTCCATCGTGGTGGCGGTGTTCGTCCTCTGCTGGCTGCCCTTCTACGTTTTCAACGTCACCTCCGTCACCGGCTCCATCAACCCCACCTCTGCCGTGAAGAGCACCTTTGACTTCGTGGTGGTGCTCGGTTACGCCAACAGCTGCGCAAACCCCATCCTTTACGCCTTCCTGTCGGACAACTTCAAGAAGAGCTTTCAGAACGTTCTGTGCCTGAAAAAGGTGGCGGGCCTGGACGAGATAGAACGCAGCGACAGCAGGGCGGACCGGAGCAGGATGGTCAACGAAGCCGTGATCATCAACGCCAACCTGGAGACTCACAATGCCGCCTTGCTCAATGGCGAGCTGCAGACCAGCATCTAAGGGCCAAAGGAGCCGGCGGTGGCATCCAGGGAGGGAAGAGAGACAGAGCAGTGGTAGTTGGAGCTTCCAGATTGATGGGCTGCAAATGCACTGCTAGTGACCTGAGGATGATGTAATAGTTGCTCCTGAACACTGACACATGAGCAAAGTGCAAGAGAAAAACAAACAGTTTCCGAAGGGGTTTTCAGAGGTCAGGGAAAGTACATTGACTCCAGCTCAAAACTTTTGATAATTGGGTTAATGAGCTAGTTAACCCTGAGGCGGAGCAAATATATATTTTGACTGATGTTCAACGCTGTACAAAAAGTGAAAGCAAACATTCATAAGAGCACTGTTTCTGTGTCCCAGCTTGAGGCTTGTATTGAGTGGTCAGTGATGCTGATGGAACCAAAATCCATATCAATACGCAACATCTGAGAGTGGACTGCTGTGGGCGCAATGAAGAAATACCGGGGCTAGTTCACCTCGGGTAGAGAGAGGTCTGAGGCGATGGAGCACCACCCATGCCCTGCTTGATGGATTTTTTTTTTAGATTTTTTTTTTTTTTTTTTACTTCTTTAAGAAATAAGAAGGTTGAGCATAGATTTTGTCTGAATGTGGAAATACCACTGAAGAAATCGGCCAAACATTTCAGTGGCCATCTCCGTAGTTCTCGAGAGCCTTTCAAAAATAAGAATCTGAAACCACAACCCAAAGATGAACAGGTCATATTTTATTAATATCAGATGATTCACCTGGTCCTACATGAAAAGGGCAACAAAAAAAAGGCAAAGCCCTTTCATTTCCCGGTAAACATATGGATGCTCTTTTCACTTTAGCTGGCCTTTTCAGAGGAGAAGCCGCACTGATCTATAAACTCTTGAATTTAACATCTCGGATTATTGACTTAAGTTGAAGGATGGGAAATCACCACTGCAGATGCTCTAACTTTGCTCCTCCAAAACTGTTTGACTTTGTATATAGCAAATAGTTTTCTGTCAGCCTCCGGCTGAAAGGCAAACCCTGCTGTAACATTCTGAATTCTTGAGATATTTAGTTTGTGAATCCCATCATATGTACTTTATACTGCATCCTGATCTTTACAATAGCTGCTCCTTGCACTGTTTTAAGGAGCCCCTATCTACTTGTACAGTGCTGTGTTTTGACAAGGTACGAGTTCCTGATTTCATGTTGAAATGTGACCCTCAGAGTCACATTTGATTGAGCCAGCGTGTGCTTGCAACGATCCAAAATTTCACTGAAGGTCGGAAGTTGTGTTATGTAGTCCACCAGGGAGGGAGACCGGGTAGAGATGGAGAGCAAGACATTGAAAGAGCTGAAGATCGATAACAGAACACGAATGGAAAAAAAAGTTTTAAAGGTAGAAGGGAGCTGCATGAATACAGGAAGAGAGCAAAGATTTGTACGTATAGGAAGTTGCTGGCTCGCGGGTACAAGTGACTCAGAATAACTGCTGTGTTTACATACAATCAATTTTTTGCGTGTTTGGTTGATCTCAAATGCTAATTAGCGGTGTAATGACCGTGAAAGCTTACAGGTGCACCCCAGTAATTTTATTTTGCCCGTCCATAAACTCACTGCACACAAATTTTTAAAAGAATGTTCAAAATCAAAGCAGCAGGAGCCGAGCTGTCCTACACTTTAATCTCCAAAGATAACAGATTCTACATTTCCCAAGATGCAAGTGGGCAGTTTATTTCGTCAGACCTTTCCTGTGTGTTGAATGTTTCAAGTTCCACACCTTTAGTTTGTAACACAGACTATTGCTGCCTTCAAATGGGTTCGTATTTTCCGTGTTCACGAGATGAGACATGAACTATGCCCTCTCGTGGTATTCATGACCTCAGACTTTGGAATTATGTTGACGTTTTAGAAAATGGCGGAGGCTCTGGTATCGTTGTTCGCGTGATGATAAGTTAATATACTGTAATGTTACGTTATTTCTTTCCCTTTGTCATTATGCTTTTGCATTTCCTCCATTACGTTACCCGCTTGCAGGCTTGTTCACTTGTTAGCCACTGACGCTTCTCGATGCCATCCATGTCGCTGTTGCCGAGAAGCGGTGTTCTCAAGACACGACTTCCCGAGTGGTCGCCGTGAGCTCACCACTTCCATTTGAGGGCAGCATATATCCTGCATAGTAAATAGCGCTCGGCGTCCCGTGCAGTGATGACGATGATCTGGTGACACCCCTGTTGGGTGTGATTAGAGGTGCAACACAGCACGTTTCTGACCACATCCGACCATGTTCACTAATCATGCAGCGATGAAGCTTTCAACCAACGAAGAAGGACACAAATGACCAAAGTTCCTCTTCAAAAGTTCGTCTTCACATGTCCACATAGGATCGTCATGAAGGACTTTCCCATCAAGGTCACATATTGGTCAATGAACTGTATGCTCCCACTGATAACATTATCAGGTCACAGGGAAGTCATAAACAACGTGTGGATGGTGTTTACAGTTACCAACCTTGCTGCGGGACCCAGTGTTGTTTGTTGCTATGGATACCTATGACCACTACTTCACTGTTATTGTTACAAATATAACAAACATATTGCTATAAACAGGACCTTAACTGATTGGAGCTGTTACTCTCAGCTGCATTCAATACACTTTGAAAAGTGAAAGTAATAAGCAGGCAGCTATAGTCAAGTGTACTCACAAATCTACTATATCCCAACTCTCTATATAATGAGAGGCTTCTTTTGTGGCACAAATGATGGCAGTGTTGGTCTGTCTGCTTACCATATGACTTAAGATGAAATGTAATGACTTTGATCCCTTAACTTTCCATTTATCATCATCAGGTTGTGCTTTTTATTTTTTAAGGCCAATACCTTAATTTACAAACAAATACCTGCAAAACTACTGTTAATGCCCGTTGGCCACAGCTGGAAAGGTATCATTGATTCCGGACGTGTTTATTCCCATCTGTAGTCTTTAAATGATGTTTCAAAATTGCTAAACATAAAAACACAGGCCTCTCCTAGATGATGTTACGGTTTATGTTACGGACACCATTATTTCAACTTTGTTTCTGTAAATTCCTGACAGGTCTAAGGACAATGATCCATCAGTCTCGGCCAGTGCTGCTGGGTCTTTGTTTAGATCACAAGTTTCCTTCAAAACAGTCCAGGGCACACTGTAGGGTTTGCGGAAAATGACAATGCCTTTATTTTAGGTGTCAATATGTATTAAAATGACCAATGCATTGCGACCCCCACGTCTCCATCAGGATCAGATTCAGATGAAGCAGTGTGCCTTGGATTGTTTTACATTTTGAACTGAGAAAATGTTTCCACATATGCAGTGAGCCCTTCGCAAGATGGAAAAAGCCTACAGTTGAGTCCCAAAACACAATGCCATAGTTTCTGAATCTATACCTAAAATTTACCCAGAATTTATAAATAAACTGACTCAGACTACAGTTTACATTTTCAAATGTCCTCAACCACATCATTTTTCGCTCTGCGCTTGACTTAATGATATCTTTATATAACATTGAGAGTTGTTTCTAATGTTTTTTTTTTATGTTGTTGAAGGGCCCCAACTTCGGAGTACTTGACATGGTTAATGGGAAGGATAAATGGAGGTTTTGCTTCTAGAATTAGGGGCTTTCCAAGTCTCGGGAAATGCTTGCATAATACCACTCTAAACAAAGATGGTGAACAGAATAAACACACCACTAGGCTACTGACAATGTTAGCATGTTAGCATTCTAATGTTGGCAGTGGGACACCTGCATGGCTTTAGACTGTTAGTATGTAAAAAAAGAAGAAGAATACTAAGACAGACTGAATATAAAAGTGGACGTACCTTCCAGGTCTGAAAAATAAGGCCAATGCAGAGGTGCCATAAACTGCAATACCACTGAGGGCCACCAGGGGTTAGCTCCAAAAAAAGCCTCCAGCTCAATAGACGTCCATTCAACTTCTCTCATGAAATATAAAGCGAATCATTTTGTTCTACAAGTTCTCATAGTGTTGCTTGCTAAAGTCCCTCCCTCTTATCAGTTTTCTGGCGGGCCATCTGAAAATAATCGGATCAATAATTAGAAAGTCGGCCTCAGAAAACCTTGTGTTTAGGGGCGTGTCTGTTTGATTGACAGGCCTGTGTTGCAGTGAGATTTGCGCTCTAGGCAAGCTGGACGTGGTGTCGTAGGGTTTCTAACCAGATTGAGTCAGATCCAACGCTCGCTCTCCCACAGCTTGCCCTAGCCAGCAAGATGGTTACGACAAAAAAGTCAAACTGGTGGCTTCATAAGGGCGGTTCACGAAGCGATGGGTGACGTCGCTGTCGGTTGCCGCCAGATAGAGGGAGCTCGAACCTAAACTATTTAACAGCATCGGCTTTCAGAAATTAGCTTGGTGTTCACAGCACTAGGTAAGTTAAGCAGCTAACTGTTCTGACTCCACGATGCTACGACCTCCCGGCAGAGCAAGTGCTGAAGCAGCCACGGCATAAAACCTTGTCACAATAACTAAAGTTGGAAACCTTAAAACAGACTGAATCTACATCCGCAGCAGACATCGAAATTCCATTTTAGATATCAGGCTTTTTGTACTCAGTGGACCTCACCGTGATTTATCAAACGACTGCGAAGCCCTCACAGCAGTAATAAGGTCGTAAACTAAATGCCGCAGTGTATATCAGTCATGTCAGAAACCATCAATCGTTGCAATCAGAAGGGATGAGGAGGCAGACGGGGCCTGTCATGAGAGGTTACTGTTGACAATCATAAGAGGTCTCACACACACACACACACACACACACACACACGATAGGCGTGTCATAGATGGTAGTGGGCAACACGGCCTATAGTTTATCATGACATTTTCTTTGTGTTGTCACGGCTGTGGGTCCTATTTCGAGCAGGTTCAGTCACAGGTCAAACACATACGTACGTTTGCAGTCATGTTCGCAGATATTTAGTCACCCGTGTAGGTTCATGTGCTGCTCACAATGTCTCACATGCACGCAAGCTCCTTGTGCCATGGTCTGACTCATGCATACGACAATGAGGGCAACCAATTCTGCATCGGTGGAGTCATCGTGACCTACTGGATTGCGTATGAGCAACAGCGGTACAAGAACGAGGGCATTATGAGTGGGACGCCCCCAACCAGAAATATGTTCATTTATAATAACGAAAAACATGATTCAATTATTTTTGTGTATTTTTATTGGTGTACCTTTGTGAACAAGGTGTGTGTGTGTGATACAGTGAGAAGCTCATTTAATTTCTGTCCAATTTCTCTTCAGGTATTTAGCACTTTTCAAGTCTGCAGTGCAACTATTCTCCCATCATCCACGGGTAATTACTTTCGCTCTCTGGGTTTCTTCTATCTATTCCTCTCTCCCTGTTTGGTTGGCATGCTCAGCTGGTGAAGAGTAATATGCGCTGACGCACATTTTAAACCCACCCAAACTGAACTGAGCCGAAAACATAGTGAACCATATTGAAGAAAGCACACTAATGTCACTGCCGCCGGCTGTTTGGACATACTTAAATGTACTTAATGGACCATTCTGATGTTTAATAGATGCTGATAAAGACAGTTTGTGCCAAAGTCAACGCAAATGTAGCGCTGGGGCATCGCCTGGAAAAGCTGCTTTCTTTGTCATTTTGTGAAATCAAGACCTCGGTGTCTTTCTCTTATGAAATTATGCCATTATCTAAAAAAAGGAGTTGGCATGTACCTTGGCTCCATGTTCACTGTATTGTATAGTGTACAGATGAGAGGCAGAAGCAGAGGAATGGGAAACCTCCGCCCTCCTGCGCTCTATTTCTTCTTCTTTTTTTTCTTTTTTTTCGAAACCTACGTTCATTTGCGAAGGGCTATTACGTGCACTCCTGAGGATGCACTGTTGATGTAAACTATGTATTTGTGGTATCCTCTGCTTGTTCTTGCATGAAGAGGGTTGCATATCCCACCTTCTTCGACACCTCACTGACCAAAACCAGTGTTACACATGTTACTGGGTGCCACCTTTGTTTTAGCTGAATACATCTCAGAAAGAAAAGCTACAGAGTGGTACTTTAGTTTGGCTTCATATTTAGGTGCAGGTGCAACTTTGTATCTTTTTTAGGTTATAATCAAACCCAGTATCACAGCAAAGCGTGAAATAGCCACGCGTTGGCCTGTCTAGGAGTGACAGTTCCACATTTTTAAAGTGTGAAACTTACACGCATGAAATGTCATGTGACGTGGGATCATCTGACCAAGGTCCTGAAACAGAGGCAACAAAGGACATTTTTTTTGGCGACATTACTCACAGACTGCCATGCAGCACGATGCGGGTTGAATCCAGGAGGTGACAATGTTTTTGTCGAGTAGTTTTTTTTGGTTTTCTAACCCCAACCATGTTTTTTTCTAAGTTAAATTATTCTGTAAATCACATGGCTCTACGCATGCAGTAGGTTTCATTTTTGCTCACACCAGGAAAATGTGTAACTTTCACACTTCGATAAGGCAAAGCCTGGCTATTTCACGTTTTCCTGGAGTGGACCGTCGTGTCTAATTCAAGCTTGGCCGTGATAGCAGGTTGCATAATCAGCAGCGTCTGTATGAATTTCACGTTAAAATCCCGACTACACAAACTGCGGGCGAGTTGGCCATAGCTGCTTCGGGCGTGGATATGTACTTTTCTGTGCTGTTACTTTTATCTATGTGCCTTGAAACTGAATATAAAATCATGTGATGACATCTGTGTACAGCAAAAACAACATTGTAACATGTTTCTCCCAAAAGCCAAGCAACCAAAGGCCTTTGCGCTCTGCAGACACAGACCAAACCATAACAGAGCTGTATATCACTTTCACTGCTTTCCCCCCCCCCCTCCAGCTTACATAGCTTATGTTCGTGTGATATAATGTCAAAAGCAGATGTTTATTTGTGACTCTTTATTGTTGCATACTGTAGATTATAATGTGATCAATGATTGTAATGGATAGACCGATGTCCTTGTCTCTGCAATTAAAATGCAGGCCATGCTCAAATCTGTGTATTTGTGAGTCAGTGTACGAGCGTGTGTAATGTGGCCTGTGTGTGTCGACAGGTTGCGTGCATTGACGGCTGCGTATCTCACAAAGTTCCTGGAATTCCAACTGTGTACATCCGCCAGGAATGCGTTACTTGGAGGAACTCCATGTTTTTCCTCGATCCCCTGAACACATCAGTGCAGAAGACACTGTTACATATGATACCCGGTGTGGGATTAAGTGAGCGCCAGCATTCCTCGAGGGGCTTTGAAAGAACTCCCAAACACAGAAACAGTTAAATCCCATAATTTATTCCGTCACGGGCTGGCTCAGAGTTGGACAAAGAGATGGAGAGCACACATGAGGTTGTTTAACGAAACAGAAATTAAACCTCAATTAAAGAAAAGGGTTAAAACCAGGGGTATTTTATGAGTCAGTCCAGAGTGAGCTTTCTTCAGCAGTTGTAGATTAACCTTCCATCCATCCATTATCTATACCCGCTTTATCCTGAACAGGGTTAAATTAACCTTGTAAAGGATAAAATAGCTGATTTGAGAATAAAACAAACTATCATGTAGGGTTATAACCTGGTAAAATCTGGTTGCAAAACAAATGTATCTTGGATTTTTATCACAAGGATCCAGTTCACACTCAGTTAACAGTTTAAAACCAGTTTTAAGAGAAATTTGGGTATTTTCCAACCTGAAACTTATCAATTGTCCTACTGTAGTGGCTTTTCTACCTGTAGATCGTATTAATGTCACATTTTAAAGATAGCAGTCGAGAGAAGCCACAGGTCGCGATTCACAGGAATTAGGAGCCAAAGGGGCGACAGACACACGAGGATATACGCAACACAAACCAACAGGATTAGTCCAAAACACACAGAACCAGACACGGGTACAACCTTGACATGCTGTTGATTTATAATCCACCAAAGAATCAACATCTGACAAGTAGACAGCGTGGTTGATTAAGAAGTGGCTACAGCCGGGGGCAGATTGAAAACAGGGAACAGGTGAGGCGGGCGTGGCAAAAAGCAGTGGGGAGAAACCAGAAACAGACGGGGGACCCCGGGTGGGTGAACAGAGGGAATGATGTGAATAGAAATACAAGGGACAATGAATGAAAATGAGCTGAGTTGCATGGAGAAGAAAGAAGATACGCTGGATGGCCGGTGTTGCTAGTCGGAACATTTGAGAGGAGCACCGGGAATGATCGGAGAGGTTGGATGGTGAAAACTATACAACAAAACAGTCGGAGGAACCTGACAGATGATCCTGTCATAAAGGCACGTCTGTCAGGTGCAGGTCGAAAAGGAGAAGTTTCCAAAATGGGGAAACACAGTGATCTGAAGAAAACCGTGGTGGGTCGGCACAGCTGTGTTGTGAATGGACCAGAGTGGGGAGACTATAATAAGATATTATTATAAGATAATTTGGTTTGCTTAAATGATGGTAGAGGGACGAGATTAGATGTGGATGTTAGATTAGACACAGGGGAACACGTCTGCACTGGATTTAACTATTGTATCTAGGAATTTAGCAGGGATATGTGAGTGGGAGGTAGAAGATGGAACATCAGTGGGCAGTGATCATTTTCCAATAACAGGGAGATATGGTAGGTAAATGGGTATTTAGTAGGGCAAAGTGGGAACTTTTCAAACATATATGTGAGCAAGAAATGGATAAAATAGACTTAAATGAAGATATTGACGAGATTGATACAAAAATGAAATTTACAATACTGGAAGCGGCAAATCAAACAATTGCTAAAAGTAAAGGAAGGATGAAAAGAAAGCTTGTCCCCCGGTGGACAGATGAGTGTGGGAGAGCAGTGAAAGAAAGAAAGAAACAAAGCTCTTAAATTATTAAAAAAAAAAGATCACATCATTTCCATAATTTAATACAGTACAAACAAGCGCAAGCAAGAGTTTGGAGAATCATTCGGAAAGTCAAAAGGGAAAGCTGGTGGAATTATTGTAGCAGAATTGGGAGATCGACACCTGTGGGACAGATTTGGGGGATGATTAGAAGCATGAGAGGAATTAAAAGAGTACGGCAGCATCCAGTATTGAAAAGAGGGGAGGAAACAGCAGCGTCAGATAGGGAGAGGGCAGACATGATGCCAAAAGCGTTAACAGAAATCCACAGCTCTGCCAACCTGACAGTCGAAGGTACGAGAGGAAGGGAAAGGACGCGGTCAGCTCAACCCCAGTAGAAAAATACTAGAATTTTGCTTTACAAAATCCACCAATTTAATGCTTAGAAAGATCCAGAATCTAGTTTCAAATTGGAGCTGATAATCTGTTATTTCTATGTTAGGATCATTGTGACAAAATCATATGAAATGTGGTTTTTGGGGTTTTTTGTTTTTTTTTTGCTTAAATGTGTCTTTATTTAGACTTTCCCTGAGACGCACAAGCAGGTGAAACTCAATCTAAAACCTTCCACAAAGAGGGGAGCTTATTCACGACCGCATTCCCTCACCACTTCTAATTTTCTCTCCTGCCTGAGTCGCCTCCGTATGACTCACGGCTCTGATCACACTGCCAATCTGCAGTGCTGAGGACTCAATTCCACTGAGAGCAAGTAATGTATTCTGTAATGAATGTCGTGCTTGGGGGTGTTGTATTGTGGTGGCAGCAGGTGAGAGGATGGAGATGAGGATTAAATACACAACGTAGAGAGATAATTCTCACATTCAGTTTTAGCCAGCATACATACAAGTTGTGGGAGAATTGAGTTTGAATGTCGCTGTAAAAAAAAAAAAAAAAAATCACATTCCCACAGACTTCTTTAAATGGGTTTGGCAGGGTACGGTCAAGCTTCTCCATGTACACTACGACCTTTTAAACCAGATGGAAAAATTACCATTAAAAATGCTGCTGAAAAATTGTGTTGACTAGTTGGAGTTAAACCAGAACCAAGTTCAAGCAAGTAGCCCAAACTAGAACCAGTGGAGGAAATCTGAGGTTCCTAAGGCTAAATCAGACTAAAGTAAAACTCTCCGAGACGTGACTATTACACTTTTTCAGCGTGACTATCACACCCTTTCAATTTGTTTTGAGAAGGCCTTCATACACCCAAAATATTTGCTACTTCAGACAAATTTAGCAGCACCGAGGCGGTGTTACAAGGCTTAGTTTTGTTTGTGACAACTGTACTACAGAAAAGTAGGCTTTTAAAGCTTTCACATTCTTCTCTCACAAGTAATCAATGGTATCAGCTTCTTCTGAAATTATTTTAACAGATAGCTCCGGCATGTTGACCCACATGTAGATCTTTATAAAGTTCAACATAACGGACCCTCCAAGAGGCAGCTGTCGGGGTTTTTTCAAACTCGGATGTGAGTGTTTGAAGTGATTCATGTAAAACCGATATTTATTTAGAAAGCTGTTGGAGGCTCGTGCAGCTTGCCCTCCTATATGCTATGTTGTATGAGTCCGAATTCGTGAAAGTGCAAAGTTAACATGACACATACAGTCAAATAGCCCCATTTAAGGGAAACAACTGAGGTTGAATGTCAATTTTCTGGAGTGAAGCTACCGTTATTTATAACCGATATATTATGACTTAATAACTAATTAATAACTTATTTATTAGCAAACAGTCCCCTTTTTACACAACCAGGAGATACGATGCAACATTAACATTAAAATCAGGAGCACAAGCTGTGTCTGTGAACACTTATTTTAAAAAATGGGTCCAATAGACACTCTTAGTTCTTTTTTTATTTGGCCTCCGTTAACTTTGGAAGGAAAAGTCTTTAAGGTTAAACGCTTCACTATGTGCACTAGTTGGTCGCTACCTTAGGCTAGTCATGTCTGTATGTCTGATGCTGGGCAGGTAGTGGACAGCTGGTTTTTACAGCTTCGCTGAAAACAGCTGCCTAAAATGACAGCGGTGAGAGTGAAGCATGGAAAACAGTGAAGTCATGAGCTCCAAAAAAACAAAACAATGGGCCAAAAGGCACAAAAATATTTGATAAAACTGAGGGGAATAGTTTGGTGTTCATTTTCTGTTGCGACATCACTACAAGTGACCCATCTCACATAATAGTAGTCAAGTAATCCAGATCAATCATCAATATTGACTATAACAGCTTTAGTTACTAATTTTACAACTGACGAGATCAACTTTTTAAACCTTACCAGAGTAATTGATCTACCTGGAGAATGATTATAATTGAATTGTGTGACACGGGAGCAGGAACATATTAAAGACCACAGGCAGAGCTGTCGAAACAGGTTGCTACACTGACACCACAGTTAATCTGCTTACTTGATCACACCTGTCACACCTTATGTGCCCCGCCATGATTTGTTTCACCCTCGTTATCCTTCCCTCCCTGCTCTGGTGGATTTAGTGCCTGCGCTCTCCTTCCCCCTTGTTCAGTTCATTTGAGTTTTCCTGTCGTGGTTGTGCCGTCGGGTCTGCCATTCCTTGAACGTTAACAGGATCAAATAGGTACCTTGTGGCCATCTGGTAGACATGATAGCAGTTGGTTCATTTTTAGTGGAACAACATGACGGCACCAAAATCAGACCCAGTTTTTCTCCAATTCTATAATGAACCAAGCCTTTCTCAACACGGCTGAGACCAGAGATACCGCCTGCACCGCTGTGGTAACACAGACTAAAGTAAAGGTGCTGCGCGGCGTGTTTGATCTAACAAAGATACCTCCTGTGGGTGGACACATTGTTCAGTGGTCCAGTAGGAATTCCAGTGGCTCTGCACAGCATGTCAGCTCTGCCCTTTGATCATACATGTTCATACACTTGTCTCATAGTACGGCTCCTTTCATCCTCTCCAAACCTCTACCTGAACCTATTTCTAAATGTTGAATCTTTCAGTTTCGTACCACTGTAAAAGAAAACGTTTCACTTTTCTGCTGTGGGATTGACATTGATGAGCAGAGTGTTTCTAGGATATAAAAAGAGGACTGAAAAGAGAAATTGGGCATGAAATCCACCGCCATCTACGACAAGAAAAACAGAGATAAGATGGGAAGTCGTTGTTGATCCTGCACTGAACACCTTGTCTTGTCATATACTGCAGGCTGTCTCCATCTGCTGGTCTACTTCTGCTACTGTTGGGGTTAGCATGCACTTCTTATGATGCCAGATAAGATGTTTTTATGACATACATAAAGGATACCTTCACAGTTTTTCAAGTCTGTCTCCTGGGGGGAAAAAAAAGTCTCTTCCTAATGTGCTACAAATGGAAGGAGCAAATCCGCTGTCCTGATTTCACACAAACATGTATTCTAGTTCAGTTTATATGAAGCAAATATGATCCCACGTTTCAGTCTTTTTAATACACAATTCCCTCTTTTTGCTTTTGTCCGTCCACCTCTCGATGTTGTGCATTAGAATATCTCAATATATCAAATGTCTTTAGCTCACCCAGACTTTTGCAAACTTTGCCTAGTGACTGATTTTGGGCCATTTTTCATTGCTCTCTGTTTTACTCATGCTTCCTTTTTTTCTTTTACCAAATTTGACTAACCATCTGCAGCAAGTCTATTCTGGCGTGAACTTGGTTTTCTGATTCTGTTTTTTGTTTGGTTAAAGGTGCGATCCAGACGATGTTAATCAGAATTCACACCAATGACTCAGATATTTTAGTTTGTGTTCCAAATGAAGCATGCAAGTGTCCGACTTATTATTTTTGAAGCCTTCTCTCACTTCCATCTTAAATTCTTTGCTTTTATTCTGAATTTTATGTTATAGAAACAAACGAATGCATATCTAGAAATCGATTTAAGAACTTTTTTGCTGCATGTCCCCAATTTAAAACGCTCCTTCCTCTTTGTATTCTTTCATCGAAATGATGATTATCATGTTTAGTTGCTCTATCTGGAGTTTTTGATGAGGTAAGCAGGAACGCAAACCGTATACAGTTTACATTCCTGCTGCTTTAGGTTTTTGTGTGCCCTGCATTTTTTATAAGACGGTCTACTGGAGACTTTGCCCCTTTTAACATGCAAAAACTGTACTTGCATTTTTGCTTATCCTGCCTATGTGCAGTGCATTTTTATTTATTTTTTTTAATCTATTTTTCTGCATCTTTTCATACTCTTTAAATCAACCGAATGTCTTTGGAGAAATCATGAAAAGAGACTGACTGACAGAGACGATCCTTCTTATCCTTTGTATGAAGTTACATGACATTTAATTAACTTTTGTGTTAAGTTTTATATTCTTTTAATGAGCTAGCACACTCCTCCATTTCTACTTATACTTCACAAACAGTTATTCATGTTTAAAAAAAAACAACATTTCTGTTTAAATGTCTGTTCATTTTCATTTTTAATACATCTGCACTGATCAGGTAGCATTTCACTGTGACTCAACATGGAGCCAAGTCATTTTTGTTATCAGTGCTTCCTCAAATTCTATCTCCTGGTTTTTCTCTTTGAACTTCTCACGCTGAGTCGCATTCAGGTGATTTACATAAAAATGTAGCCAAAGTGGAAGTCCCACTTATTTACAGCTGACTTGCTGAAGTATGCTCCTGCAATGTTAAACCTGAAGATGAAGTATTTTTTTGAGATCAATCAAGTTCAGATTTGGGGGATTGCATTTTGTTGCCACAATCCAAATATATGAACCTACGATAACTGTTAGCATTGTGAACTGTTAACTTCAGAACCTGGTACATTATTAAAGGGTCATAACTCAGTGACCATTTATCTCTTTCCAAATGATCACATGTTTAGTGCACCTGCTGTTTTCAGTGGATGTCCTGTGCTGCTTGTAATGCTGCAAAACAAAACTAACACCTTTAAATGAGTTGACACCACATCGTTTCCGTTATCTTCAAACAGCTGCATGAAGATCTCAGATTGAAAACTGAAGCTTTGTGTTCTCACTCTCCTGATTTGTTGACATGTATCACTATCATCTTTGTTAAAGAACTCTTCTGGTCTGATTTCCCTCTCTTGACTTTCTCACTTTGTTATCTTCATATTCATACCAACTGTAATTTTTGTATTACGTATAAAACTTCCTTTATGTATGTATGTATATATATATATATATATATAGTGGGGTGAAAAAGTGTTTACCCCTTCCTGATTTATTTTTTTGCATGTCTGTCACTTAAATGTTTCAGATCATCAAACAAATTTAAATATTAGTCAACGAAAACACAAGTAAACACAAAATGCAGTTTTTAAATGAAGGTTTTTATTATTAAGGGAGAAAACAATCCAAACCCACATGGCCCTGTGTGAAAAAGTGTTTGCCCCCTAAATCTAATAACTGGTTGGGCCACCCTCAGCAGCAACAACTGCAATCAAGCGTTTGCGATAACTTGCAATGAGTCTTTTCCAGCTGTGGAGGAATGTTGGCCGACTCATCTTTACAGAGTTGTTGTAATTCAGCCACATTGGAGGGTTTTCCAGCACCAACCTCCTTTTTAAGGTCATGCCACAGCATCTCAATAGGATTCAGGTCAGGACTTTGACGAGGCCACTCCAAAGTCTTCATTTTGTTTTTCTTCATCCATTCAGAGGTGGACTTGCTGGTGTGTTTTGGATCATTGTCCTGCTGCAGAACTCAAGTTCACTTCAGCTTGAGGTCACGAACAGACGGCCGGACGTTCTCCTTCAGGATGTTTTGGTAGACGGTAGAATTCATGGTTCCATTTATCACAGCAAGTCTTCCAGGTCCTGAAGCAGCAAAACAGCCCCAGACCATCACACTACCACCACCATATTTTACTGTTGGTATGATGTTCTTCTTCTGAAATGCGGTGTTACTTTTATGCCAGATGTAACGGGACACACACCTTCCAAAAGTATTTTCCCAAAAGTCTCGGGGATCATCAAGATGTTTTCTGGCAAAAATGAGACGAGCCTTAATGTTCTTTTTGCTCAGCGGTGGTTTTGGTCGTGGAACTCTGCCATGCAGCCATTTCTGCCGAGTCTCTTTCTTCTGGTGGAGTCATGAACACTGACCTTAACTGAGGCAAGTGAGGCCTGCAGTTCTTTGGATGTTGTTGTGGGTCTTTTGTGACCTCTCGGATGAGTCGTCGCTGCTCTCTTGGGGTAATTTTGGTCGGCCGGCCACTCCTGGGAAGGTTCACCGGTGTCCCATGTTTTCTCCATTTGTGGATAATGGTTCTCACTGTGGTTCTCTGGAGTCCCAAAGCTTTAGAAATGGCTTTAGAACCTTTTCCAGACTGATATATCTCAATTACTTTCTTTCTCATTTGTTCCTGAATTTCTTTGGATCTCGACATGATGTCTAGCTTTTGAGGATCTTTTGGTCAACTTCACTTTGTCAGGCAGGTCCTATTGAAGTGATTTCTGGATTGAGAACAGGTGTGGCAGTAATCAGGCCTGGGTGTGGCTCGAGAAATTGAACTCGGGTGTGATAAACCACAGTTAAGTTATGTTTTAACAGGAGGGGAAAACACTTTTTCACACAGGGCCATGTGGGTTTGGATTTTTTTTTTTCTACCTTAATAATAAAAACCTTCATTTAAAAACTGCATTTTGTGTTTACTTGTGTTATCTTTGACTAATATTTAAATTTGTTTGATGATCTGAAACATTTAAGTGTGACAGACATGCAAAAAAAATTGGAAATCAGGACGGGGGCAAACACTTTTTCACATCACTGTGTGTATATATATTTAGGTATTAAGCTTTCAAAAACACAAAACGAGGGTCGCTGGTTGGGAAACTATCAAGAAGTACTGCAATAAAGGTAGTTCGGTGTCTTTTTAATGAAAGTATAAAAAACTGTTTTGGGAGAAAATATCCTGCACTGCAATTAAAAATCAAGTTTGTATCTAAAAATTTATAAGCTGAGAATCAAGTTATTTGGATCACAGTTTTGTTGGTTTTTGTCTCAGACTTGAGAATTTTGCTTGTGTCACAAAAGGTTTCAGTCGATAATCAGACCTCTCTGGCTGAGAGTCAAAAACTTTTGTTTGCAAGTAGAGTTGGAAGTAATGGGCTAGAAACTTGCTCTCAAAACTGTTTTTTGCATTCAAAAAATACACAAAAGTAACTTTAAACTGCACTTAACACACACAAAAAAAAATGTGTGTGTGTGTATATATATATATATATATATATATATATATATATATATATAGCCACAAGCAGCAATAATCAGGATCCAAGGAAATTGAATGCAATCAAGACAAGAAGCACACAAAAGTAAACCACATGCACACATTGCTGTATTTGTGCACAACTGGATTTGAACCATTGATCTTCTGGTCTCCAGAGATGTTGACTCACAGACTGCACCCCAGGGAGACATGCTTTTGCACGAGCGCATATTAACTTGAGGGAAAGATATCGCATGTGCAAAAAAAAAAATGCACATATCATTCTGAAGACGTCAGGTGTATTGTGGCGATGTCAAAGGCGTGGTGGTGCAGAGGTTAGCACCGTCACCTCGTAGCTGGAAGGTTAAGGGCTCGAGCCCTGCTCAAGTTCATTTAAAAAAAATCCTAAACTGCAATCTCTCATTTCAAAGGGTTATTTCTGTGATCAGGTGCATCCTGTTTGCTTAAGTTATTTTAACAAAGTGCCAGAACCTGCGAGTCCACTTGGGGCTGATGAAATGTATTGAACGGAGTTCAAAAGAGTACAGGCGTGCACATACACACAGTTCACGCTGCGTGTCAGCAGGAAAAGAAAGCATGGAAGGAAAAGTCACGTACAAAATAGAAGGGGAACAACAAGTAAGATGGGTCAGGCCAACCTGCTATTGAACCAGAGATCTACTCCTTATTCTTACAAAGGCATGTACTGTATACTGTTATATGACTGGTCCGCTGCATGCAGGAATGAACAGCCTCTACCTATAAGTCGGCTGGTGATCTTGTAACTTTGCTTCATTTTTAGAGCGTGTGACAGTAAGATCACATGACAAGATAAGACATTGAAGGGATATGGATTTGACCAAAACTGAATAAATATTCAGTGGTTATGATCAGGACCGATTTTTAGTTCAAATAAAGCACTAAGTGAAAATTGTATTAGTGTGTAATGTTTTATGGCATGTTTTTGATGTGGAGATGTTTGTCCTCTAAATTACTGACTGCAATCTTATTTCAAATGCGTTCTCAAGGGTTAAAACGCATAAAGTTAGAAAAAGGTTCAATAAAAAAATAAAAACAAACACATTTTCTGAGACAGTATGTGTTGCTATTGTATAAATGTTGTACGCAAGAAGAGCTGGCGCAGCCCCGGCATTAAACCTGGGATTGCTGTCGTAAGAGAAGTGCTGTTTAGAAGGCAAGCATCTTAACTACTTCACCATTGGGCCTCTTTGACACGGAAACGGAGAAGTAATTCTTACAGCTTCGACCCATAAATCAGCTCATGATTTTTGTTTATATTGGCTTTATTTTGAGAGCATAAAAACACAAGAGTGAGATAGAAATATATTTACTACAAGTAGTTTGGAGTTCCTGCAAAAGTTGAATCTTTTCAAAAGAAAAATTAACAACAAAGCTGATTTTAAAAAGCAGCTTCACGGTCAACTTTGGATGTGAACCTCTGAACTTTTGCACCATAGACAGGAGTCTTACTGGCTGTACTTCAATGACTGTGACAGAGTAAAAGTATCCTGTCCGACCAATGAACTCTAATGAGGGTCTGAGTTTAACAGATTTGGGTAAATAGTATATTATAATTTGCTCACTTCACAAATCACCAACAGACTCTGAGGTCTACTTCTTTTATAATTGTTTTCCGTACCTCTTTGCTGTGACTTGAATGAAGTTATTTCTTTGATGTCGTTGTTGTGCCCGTTTGTACCAGAGAGCTGATGAACTGACCGCTAACCTGCTAACATCAACCGGCGAGCTTTGTGCCAACTAGCTGCTCAACACACTCCACTTCCATGCTGCTGCAGAAAGCTGCAAAAGTTTTTGAATTTTTGTCTGTATTTGTTTTTATGTTTATTGCTTTTTAGTTTCGTTTTAAGTGTTTGAATCGTTCGTATTTGAGTTTATTGCTTTTGTTTTACACTCGTTTTTTTTTTTTTTTTTTGGGGGGGGGGGTTGCATGAGTCTTTTATTTCTTTTTTAAGTTTTTTTTATTTGTTGTTGGCTTTTGGTGTGTGCATTTTCAGTTTTTAAATCATAACCCCCAGGATTCACTTCACCTTCAGTCTCAGGTAGAAAGAGTCAAACATGTTTGTTTTCTGCTGGTGCAGCTTCCCGGTGAGTCAGCTGACATGTGGGTTACTCAACAGGTAAATGTGCAACATCAGGATTGATTGTTCAAATCCCACCTTGTCCTTTTGATGGTGATAATTTGTAATTGACCAGACAAAGAATGGGTTAGACAGACGCTTTTATTTTTTTTTCTTTCCTCCCCCCTGAAGGATTCGGACGCGTCCCCATATCTTTTCTTCAAGTGCGGAAATAAAACGTTCAAAGTTTTCTGGATCCGACTGAAATCCACGTTGGCCTACATGTTGTGAGTGTTCGAGGACGTAAAGCATATGTCTTGCAAGAGAGCCACTAAAAACAAATGGAACGTTTACAATTAGTCATAATGAGCCTCCATTGAATATGTAGCCACCATTTGCGCTCACAAAGTTATTGCGTTCTGCTGTAATAAAAAACAACAACAACTCAACACTTCCTTTATCATTTCAAATTAAAAGCATTTTAGCGTTTTATTAGACAGACACCCATAATTTCTTAAAAAGGTCGGAATAATCCAGAACAACCGTTTCAAACAGGGTTATTTTAACAAATAGTGACGGACTTGTGAATTGACCATGGGTTTGCACTGAGCCAAAGTTTTGTCAGAAAGCAGAGGGCGTCCTGAAAAAAACATTCAACTCTGTAGGCCATATGGATGATTCCAAGCAGATTGGTGGTGCAGTGGTAAGCACTGTGGCCTCTCAGCAGAAAGGTAAAGTCTTCACACCCCACCTAGGACTTAATCCCAACTTAATCTAAGTTGCCCATAGATAATTGGCAATTCAATTTGGGGGAACTGAAGTAGTTTTTGTTGTCCACACTTACAATACTTCTAACAGTCAAAATGTTGGTGATAAAACTATGAAAGAATTCACGTAACATTCGGATGATGTCGGGGGGGGGGGGGGGGGGGGGTACCCACAAATATTTTTGGTGAATTCTGAGCAAACGTTTGGAGAAATAGAAAAAGGTTGTGCGTACAGTACTCATTAAAAGAAGATTTGATGTCACTGCAGGCTCACAGTTTGACCAAACTTAACCCCTTTGAAAACATGATATACCAAGTATCCAAAGGATTCAGATAGTGTAAGAACAAACCGGTTTTGAGATAACTGCATCACATAAAGGTATAGTTGATTGTCACAGCGCCACCCTCTGGTCAATTTGTGTCATTGTTTGCACCTGATTAGTGGGAGCAATTTGCAACCTACATGCCGAATTTTGGTGAGTTTTCACTGTATGGGTTTTACTGCACAGTCACTTTTACCCGAGAAAAAGAAGAAGAAGCCATTTGGGTACTGGACTGGAGGCTGTGGGAGTACAACTATGTCTGTCAACATAATACAAAAACTAAGCAATTGAACCCAAATAAACAAAATCAAAGTCAGGGGTCACTGGGAAGAGGAACAACATATACATTTGAGGCTCTGTTGCAATATAGACAAACAAAAATCTTCACACTTCAAACACACGATCCTCCCAAAACCAAACGAAACCGTCACCTAAAGGTGTCCACGATCACCTACCTGAGCACCGAAACCAACTTCTTTACAAACTCCCAGGAGGCTGACGGCCAACAGGTGAAGGAGAACATGAGCTGCCACTTTGTTTGAGTGCCGGAAACACAAAAAGGAAACCACACTGATAAAGAAGTTTAGACAAATCTGTGTAGGACTTAAACGATTTAAGGGAGGAGGAGGGGGGTGGGGGGGTGGGGTTAAATCTTTGTAGGTCGAGTGAACATTTCTAATGATGTCTGCTCAGGATAATATTTCCTTACGGTTTTCGGATGAAGCTCCACGTGGCCAGACAGGTCCAGCTTCATTTGAGAACCGAACTCATGTTGGGTGGTCGTTGGAGAGTGAAAACACGGTGTGGAAATGCCTGATAGTTTCACACTGACGTAGAGAAAGCAGAATCAGTCATATCTGTCAAACAACTGGCGGCCACACTCAGTATTAATACCTGTCAGCACTGACTCATTGCGTGGTGACGGTAAATGGGAGCTTCGGGCCCGATTTAACTTTGTGACGGATTGTTCAATACTTTAAAATGAACCCGCTTCGGTTCAAATGAGTAAAATAGTTTGCTGTTTTTGTCAGATTGTTGCATTAAGACACTTCAACCTGATGATCCACTAAAACCCTTAAAGGCACACTAACGCGTTACATTACAGGCTGTAAAGTTCCAAACCAGGACTCAACAGGATGTGATCATTACATCCATTTTGACAAATGTTAAAAAAAAAAAAAAAAGATTTTTAGTCAATTTGTAGAAAAAAAAAAAACATTTATTTTTTATTAAAATTATCGAGAATGTCAAATAATAATAATAATAATAATAATAATAATAATAATAATAAAAAACCGCCAACCACTGAAACACATCCACTTTAAAGCAGTCTGTGCGTACTGAAGCTTAAAGTCAAGTGTCCTTCTCAACAGTTCAACTCAAATCTTGTTTTCATTTTCTTTTTTTTTTTTCATTATCAAAGCAGTTAAAAGTGAAAGGATTGCTTACACAGGCACTATACTGGTCTTTTACTTTGTATATACATGTTTGTGCGCGCGTGTGTGGGGTGGGGGTGAGGGTGGGGGTCCTCCTCACACTCGAGGGGGGGAAATCCCGGATCAGACAGCAAGTTCATATCCAAATTAGCTTCCAATGCTGAAATACAGGCCTGCCTCTCTCTCGCTCATCCTCAAACCGAGAACTCTCCCGCCGCTTCTTCATCTCATCCTCCGGTAAGTGATCTCTCCAAATATTGTGTTTGAGCCCGCAGCAGCAGCAGCAGCAGCAGCATGGATGGTGTGCTGTCAGTGGTGCAGGTGGGGGTGGGGTGGGGTGGGGTGTGGGGGGGGGGGCAGTGAACCTACTTAACTCAGCATTACTGCCGTTTCTAATGAGCACGAAGGGGATAAACGCGGGAGGTTGAAGGCTCACTTGGAGCTCTTTGGACACCAGAAACACTGTTCCGCTCCGAACACAGCGGACGTGAACTCTCAGGTCACATTTAAACACATCGGAGACGAGATATGAGCGCAGAGAGATGAGAATACTGCTGTTTAATGGTCTCGCTTTCTACGGAAATAAGCACTTTTATGATGGAAATCGGCGGCTTGCGAACACATATTGTGTTGTTGTTTTTGTGTGGTTTTTTTTTAATGATCGTTACAGCCTGAACTTTCTGTATATTCTATCTAAAGAAGACAGCGAGTGCTGGTCACTGAGGTGTGACTCAGGTTTGTGTGAGTGAGAGCAGCGCAGGGCGGAGGAGCTTCAGATCTGGGTGTCTTTCACACTTCGCTGACTCCGCGCTCGACAGAGCAAAAGAAAAACTGTGTTTGAGAACAAAAAGGCCTGTTTTCTGAAAGGATGGACACGTGCGCGCTGCGGCCGGGCCGGGATGTCGCTGGCGGACCCGTTCAGCTGCTTTCCCAGAACCGATCTTACAAAAGACATACGAACACTGAAGGAGATGGTTCTGGACAGAAAAGACACGACTCCAAAAAAATAAATTAAAAAAAAAAAAAAGCCTCACAATTTGCTTCTGTCATCTTGCACAGTTAAAACATTGCTTACACATCATACGTTCCTTCTCTGTAACCAATAATGACCAGAACTACGAAGCAAAACTGATCTATCATGCAGTATCCCATAATATATTATAGTCAATTGTATAGTACTGTACAGCGCACTAGAGTACAGTGTAATGTAGTCTAACATGGCCCTATATAGTACAGTATATAGAATAGCACAGCATTATATAATATACTACATCATAGTAAAATATGATGTACTATAATGCTTTATAGTATAGTATGAAATAGTATATGATGGTATTGTAAAATATATCTATACTATAGTGCTGCACAGTGTTACTATAGAACAGAAGAGTCTTGTACAATACAGTACAGTACAGAACAGTATAGCATAGTACAGTACAGTACATAATAGTGCTGTACAATACAGTATAGTATAGTATAATGCTGTAACTGAAAGCATATTAAAGTAGTGAATAGTGTTATATAATGCAGGACAGTATATTGTAGTATATTATAGCATTATGCTGTATAGTATATCATAGCATGTTACAGTATAGTACAGAACAGTGTAGTACAGTACAGAGTAGTGCATAATTGTATAGTACCAAATAGTACAGTCTAGAAAAAATACAGTATAGTAGAGAATAGTGTAGTGGTATAGTAGAATATATCTATACTATATATATATATATATGTACTATATACAGAATATAGCATAGCGTGGTACAGTTGCTTTTACTGTAGTATATGGTAGTGCAGTGTGGTACAGTATAGTACAGAATAGTTTTACTCCGTATAGTTTAGTACTAGGTAGACCGCACAGTATGGGGCAGGGTGTGTGTATATCTGGTTTATGAAGTGTGACCACCCTTATTTCAACAAACACAGGAACTCATTTGACCTTTTTCGACTCGTTCAGACTCGTAAAATGTCAAATTAAAACCTCCTCATACACGTGACATGACGTGCTCAAAATGGACAACAGTATTTCCATTCTGCCATATCCATGCCGTGACACTTCTTATCAACCTGTGTGTGTGTGTGTGTGTGTGTGTGTGTGTGTGTGTGTGTGTGTGTGTGTGTGTGTGTGTGTGTGTGTGTGTGTGTGTGTGTGTGTGTGTGTGTGTGCGCGCGTGTGTCTGTCAGTGTAAGGCTCATCAAGGCCGATGGCTACAAACTGCTTTGACGATTTGTTCTGGGATGGCTTGGTCAAGAAGTGTCTGCACTGCGACGTGGTATGTCGGCAACCACATGTCGTCAGCCGATGCACCACTTACTGCGGTGAGTACACACACACACACACACACACACACACACACACACACACACACACACAGACATAAGGACCAGGGGGATAAAAAAATACAAATATAAAATATTTCGGAACACCCGACTTTCCTCCTTGGAGGTGATTCATTCGTTCATCCAAAGATTACAAACACTTGATGAGCACCAGCAACACCAGAATAGTGAAACTCTGAATGTCCACCTCTCCCACCCCAGAGTCCGCCCTGTGCAAGGCTCTGCCTGGCCACTTCTACGACGTGCTGCTGAAGAAATGCTTGAGGTGTGCCGACATCTGTGGCAAACACACGGCTGAATGTTCCGAGCACTGCCAGAGTGAGTACCGACCCCTCGGACTCACTTTCTCTCTCTGTTGTTGACGAGGTTTTCAGAAAGCGAGATGGCCGAGCGGACCGGTTGAGTCGCGAGGAAGTGAACAGTGTCGCGTGTCGAACTGGTCCGAATCAGAGCCCGACCGACGTATCGTCTCTCTGATTTTATCAATCAATATTGGCTTAACACGGATACAGTGAAGGAAATTATTATTTGATCCTTTGCCGATTTTGTAAGTTTGCCCGCTGACGAAGAAATGAACGGTCTGTAAGTGTAATGGCAGGTTTATTTTAACAGTGAGAGACAGAATATAAAATAAAAGACACCTGTCTCAACTCGTTACCTGTATAAAAGACACCCGCCTCAACTCGTTACCTGTATAAAAGACACCCGCCTCAACTCGTTACCTGTATAAAAGACACCCGTCTCAACTCGTTACCTGTATAAAAGACACCCGCCTCAACTCGTTACCTGTATAAAAGACACCCGCCTCAACTCGTTACCTGTATAAAAGACACCTGTCTCAACTCGTTACCTGTATAAAAGACACCCGCCTCAACTCGTTACCTGTATAAAAGACACCCGCCTCAACTCGTTACCTGTATAAGACACCTGTCTCAACTTGTTATCTGTATAAAAGACACCTGTCTCAACTTGTTATCTGTATAAAAGACACCCGCCTCAACTCGTTACCTGTATAAAAGACACCCGTCTCAACTCGTTACCTGTATAAAAGACACCCGTCTCAACTCGTTACCTGTATAAAAGACACCCGCCTCAACTCGTTACCTGTATAAAAGACACCCGCCTCAACTCGTTACCTGTATAAGACACCTGTCTCAACTCGTTACCTGTATAAAAGACACCCGTCTCAACTCGTTACCTGTATAAGACACCTGTCTCAACTCGTTACCTGTATAAAAGACACCCGTCTCAACTCGTTACCTGTATAAAAGACACCCGCCTCAACTCGTTACCTGTATAAAAGACACCTGTCTCAACTCGTTACCTGTATAAAAGACACCGTCTCAACTCGTTACCTGTATAAAAGACACCCGCCTCAACTCGTTACCTGTATAAAAGACACCTGTCTCAACTCGTTACCTGTATAAAAGACACCGTCTCAACTCGTTACCTGTATAAAAGACACCCGCCTCAACTCGTTACCTGTATAAAAGACACCTGTCTCAACTCGTTACCTGTATAAAAGACACCTGTCTCAACTCGTTACCTGTATAAAAGACACCCGTCTCAACTCGTTACCTGTATAAGACACCTGTCTCAACTCGTTACCTGTATAAAAGACACCCGTCTCAACTCGTTACCTGTATAAAAGACACCCGTCTCAACTCGTTACCTGTATAAGACACCTGTCTCAACTTGTTATCTGTATAAAAGACACCCGTCTCAATTCGTTACCTGTATAAAAGACACCCGTCTCAACTCGTTACCTGTATAAAAGACACCCGTCTCAACTCGTTACCTGTATAAAAGACACCCGTCTCAACTCGTAACCTGTATAAAAGACACCCGTCTCAACTCGTTACCTGTATAAAAGACACCCGTCTCAACTCGTTACCTGTATAAGACACCTGTCTCAACTCGTTACCTGTATAAGACACCTGTTTCAATTCGTTACCTGTATAAAAGACACCTGTCTCAACTCGTTACCTGTATAAAAGACACCTGTCTCAACTCGTTGCCTGTATAAAAGACACCTGTCTCAACTCGTTACCTGTATAAAAGACACCTGTCTCAACTCGTTGCCTGTATAAAAGACACCTGTCTCAACTCGTTACCTGTATAAAAGACACCTGTCTCAATTCGTTACCTGTATAAAAGACACCTGTCTCAATTCGTTACCTGTATAAAAGACACCTGTCTCAACTCGTTACCTGTATAAAAGACACCTGTCTCAACTCGTTACCTGTATAAGACACCCGTCTCAACTCGTTACCTGTATAAAAGACACCCGTCTCAACTCGTTACCTGTATAAAAGACACCCGTCTCAACTCGTTACCTGTATAAGACACCTGTCTCAACTTGTTATCTGTATAAAAGACACCTGTCTCAACTCGTTACCTGTATAAAAGACACCCGTCTCAACTCGTTACCTGTATAAAAGACACCCGTCTCAACTCGTAACCTGTATAAAAGACACCCGTCTCAACTCGTTACCTGTATAAAAGACACCCGTCTCAACTCGTTACCTGTATAAGACACCTGTCTCAACTCGTTACCTGTATAAGACACCTGTTTCAATTCGTTACCTGTATAAAAGACACCTGTCTCAACTCGTTACCTGTATAAAAGACACCTGTCTCAACTCGTTACCTGTATAAGACACCTGTCTCAACTCGTTACCTGTATAAAAGACACCCGTCTCAACTCGTTACCTGTATATAAGACACCTGTCTCAACTCGTTACCTGTATAAAAGACACCTGTCTCAACTCGTTACCTGTATAAAAGACACCCGTCTCAACTTGTTACCTGTATAAAAGACACCCGTCTCAACTCGTTACCTGTATAAAAGACACCTGTCTCAACTCGTTACCTGTATAAAAGACACCTGTCTCAATTCGTTACCTGTATAAGACACCTGTCTCAATTCGTTACCTGTATAAAAGACACCTGTCTCAACTCGTTACCTGTATAAGACACCCGTCTCAACTCGTTACCTGTATAAAAGACACCCGTCTCAACTCGTTACCTGTATAAAAGACACCCGTCTCAACTTGTTACCTGTATAAAAGACACCCGTCTCAACTCGTTACCTGTATAAAAGACACCTGTCTCAATTCGTTACCTGTATAAAAGACACCTGTCTCAACTCGTTACCTGTATAAAAGACACCTGTCTCAATTCGTTACCTGTATAAGACACCTGTCTCAATTCGTTACCTGTATAAGACACCTGTCTCAATTCGTTACCTGTATAAAAGACACCTGTCTCAACTCGTTACCTGTATAAAAGACACCTGTCTCAACTCGTTACCTGTATAAGACACCCGTCTCAACTCGTTACCTGTATAAAAGACACCCGTCTCAACTCGTTACCTGTATAAAAGACACCCGTCTCAACTCGTTACCTGTATAAAAGACACCCGTCTCAACTCGTTACCTGTATAAGACACCTGTCTCAACTTGTTATCTGTATAAAAGACACCCGTCTCAATTCGTTACCTGTATAAAAGACACCTGTCTCAACTCGTTACCTGTATAAAAGACACCCGTCTCAACTCGTTACCTGTATAAAAGACACCTGTCTCAACTCGTTACCTGTATAAAAGACACCCGTCTCAACTCGTTACCTGTATAAAAGACACCCGTCTCAACTCGTTACCTGTATAAGACACCTGTCTCAACTCGTTACCTGTATAAAAGACACCTGAATGGATGAATTCACGGCGCACAAACTGCGAACGTCAAAGAATTTTGATGAACACTTCCTGCTCAAGTCCGTGATCGATGTGCACGTAGCATTGCTCACAGAAACGTCCGTAACTCAGGCGCTAACTTTGATGAAGTTATGTAACTTTGAATATTAGTCACGAAGGTTATCGTCGAGTGCTCCCTGCACATAACAGTGCTGCACTCAGATTATATAAAGAATATCAGCCAGTATATTGACATTAGTATTTTATTTTATTTTTTTACTTGTAGTGCTTTCGTCAGAATCTGGTTTGAATGACTAAATACGTTTACAGGTTGTACACTACAATACGTTTGTAATATAAAAACAACCTGATTTTGAACTGGTTAAAACTCCAAAATGTGAAGTCCAATAGAAAATACCAATCCAGCCCTTCTCCCCCCTCCCCCACCCCCCCGTCCCCCAGCGGTGTCCACCAAAAAGCCCCTGTTGGCCGTTACCGCACGCATGTCGAACTCCAGAGGACCCGCAGCGCTGGAAGACTCCGCCATCCTGCTCTACTCCCTGCTGGCTCTGAGCCTGGTGCTGCTGTTGACCAGCTTGTCTCTCGCCTTGGCGGTCTTTCTTCGGCGACGCAAGGTCGCCGCCTCCGAGCCGGGACCCGCAGAGGGCACCGACCACAGGCAGGAGTGTGCGGTCCAGCCCGGCCAGGAGCTCGGTTTCCCGGGCAGACAGAGCTCCAAAGGTGAGCGCGGCGTCGGTACGGCCGAACGCCCCCCCCCCCCCCCCGGGTCGGTGCGTTCGGCGAGTCGTTGCAAAGCGGTCAGTTGTGGACGGTTTTCTTTCTCCCCTTTGCAGATTACGCACCGAGCTATCCTGCAAACCGCGAACCGTCGGACGACTCGATCCCGACGGAGACCTGCGTGTGCGTCCACTGTTTCCCCGATCTGACGGCGCTGGGCCAGACCAACGGCAAGCCGCTGAGAGCACCTTTCTCCTTCTACCAGCCGGCCGTCCTCCAGAGCGCCCGCATCCACACCTCCTCCGACCAGGAGGTCTACGACGGCGCGGCGGTGCGATGACGTCCATTGACAGTCCAGTATCTCAAGGGGCAACTGGAATGGGTGAACGCGTCTCTGGCAGCCTTTTTTTCAACAAGAATCCAGTTTTCCCAGCGCGCAACAAAACATTTAACCATTTAGCTTGTCAAATTTGTAAAAACATTGGTTGTAAAAAGGTTAGCGTGTTCATTCAGATACCAAACAAGCGCTCGGTCAGCAGCGACAGTGATGGGAAGGCATCAGTTACAATTCCTTTCTGAAAAGCCTTTCCTTATTAAAAAAAAAAAAAAAAAAAAAATGGCAGGAAAGCAGGTATGCAAATGGAAAATTCCTTAAAGTGTAGTTTCTTTCAGTATTTAAAGTGCAAGCGTCGCTGGACACATGTTCACGTATCGGGATCATATTCTCAATCGGGGAGGGATGACTGTCCTCTAACACAGTACTCCACGTTAGGACGCTGACAAAGACGCGTGAGGACTGATGCTGCGCTTCGTACTTCTTCATATTGGACTTGTTCCGTTCTGTAGTTTCTTTTGCACGACACGCAACACGCAAACCGAGAACACAATATCTGTAACGCACGAGCCCGCGACGTGATTGTAGTCTGGGAACTCCGTTTGCGTGAAGGTTCGCTCAGCCGCGCTGAAGAACGCTGAAGAACGCTGAAGAACGCTGAAGAACGGGCCAATCGGCGACCGGCGGACGCCGAAGTCAAGCGCCCGTTGCTAAATGTAGTTCCGACGATAGCGGACACCTTTTTTTTTTCCCCCCAAGAAATGCCGCTCCGTACGTCGTCCTCGGGACACGTGGCATTTTTTGGGTGCCCTTCTATATTAACACCGGGCGGCCGGACGGCCACACGGAGAAAAGTCAGGAAAAGTTGCGACGGTGATGTTCGTTGGTCTTCCGCGCGGTGTGATTGGTTGATGGCTTCACTCGCAGCGTGAAAGCCCGGAAAAATCCACTTCTTTCTAAATGTCCGGATGAAAACAAAACAGTTTGAAAAATATTGACGTTCTAATTACGCGAGAAAAAAAAAAAAAAGTTAATTTCCCAGTGTATAAAGACCTAACGTACCAACGGCACAAAAAAAACCAACCTAGAGGTTATGGTCACGTATCCAAAGTCAACAATGGCCCGGTAGCGTGTGGTTGCCAACAGTCAGCTCGGGTGATACAACCACACTCCACAACGTGCTTTCAGAAAACTACAGCAGAGACACTATTTGCTCGTTCAAGTTGGTGATCTTCAGTCTGGACACATTTGCTTGTTGCTTTTCCACCACGACGCATGAAACACAACGTACACAATAAAAGACTTCGCTGGAGAACATCGTAGGCAGTATTAGTCCAAATCCAAGAAGACGACAGCAGGAAAGGTGAAAACAACGTGTATTGAGAACTTCTTTCCTTCAGTCTCACTGGTGGAGGACTTCTTATCTGCCACCTGATCGTGCACGCATCGGTTCTCCTGATTAAATAAATCGGTAAAGCGTCGAACACGAGCTCGTCCGGACACGTCGTTTTCACTGATTTAGCGTCTCTCCGTACTCCATGAATGTATCCCGGGTACCAAATGTGCTTTAATCACTGCCGGGTTCGTTTGAGCTTCTCTGTGCAGAATGATGAAGACATACCAGCGTTTCTTGGTGACATCACGCCCGCTTTGGAGTCCAATTAAGATTGGGAACCTGAACATGACAAATACTTTCCTATTTTTTTTTTTACAGGTGATGATCAGTTTAATAGAAGAGGAGCAGATGCCGTTTTATCCTGTTCAAATCATCATCCGTGTGCTTTTACTCACATAAATCCTTCTGTCGAGTTCTGTCGGACCACGGACGGATAACTGGCGACGTAGCACAAAAGCTACGTTGCTATGGTTACCTACAGGTTGGCTCAACTCATCCATTCTTCAAATAGCAACGTGGAATTATAGAAGCACAACCGGAAGAGGACTCGACAAAAAAAAAAAAAAGTCCCGTTACATAATGGATGATAATAAACAAATAAATAAAGCGGCACAGGCGTGTTTACAGATATAGATTTTTCTTTATTTGAGTGTCTTTGATCACTGTCCAGTTCTTGCAGCAGATACATGTGTGTGCGAGGAATGACTGACCGGCTCAAGACAAGGTTTTTTTTTTCTTTTTTTTGTCTTCTTCTGATTATGTCCCCCCCCCACTCCCCCCCCCCCCCCCCACCGCAGCTGCATCCAGCGACGTGAAGAAGAACTAATCGGAGCTCTTGAGGTTTCACCATTTTGTCTCTTACATACAAACTGTACATATACACTTCGACATACATCATCAACATGTGGAAAAAAGATCCTACCAAACTGTGATACCCAGCTCAGACGGCATGCTGAATGCAAGTACTGATTCAGTACACGGACATACGGTACATACGCACGCGCACGACACACGTGCATACAGACGGGAACACGCACGCACTTTTCGTTTTGTCTTTTCTTTTTTCTTTTTTTTGAGTCTCTTTTACACGCCATGACACGTTTTATACAAACACACCTACGCTGAGTTGTTGCTGTTGTTTTTTTTCTTCCCCACATACGGGTGCACGCACACGCACACACACACACACACACACACACACACACACTCATATCGAATTATAGCGACATGCGGCCGACAGTTAACACTGCAGGATCGAGCTTCTGACCCGTTACACAAATTCTGTATTCTCCTTTTTTTTTTTTTTTTTTTTTTTTGGCCATTTACCTGAAACAGTATCACGACGACGTTATCTTGAATGTGGAGAATTGACTCGGGGGGTGGGGGGGCGGAGAAAAGGCAAATTAAACAACAAAAAAACAAAAACAAAAAAAAGAA
This sequence comes from Embiotoca jacksoni, assembly GCF_022577435.1. Lineage (NCBI taxonomy): Eukaryota > Metazoa > Chordata > Actinopteri > Embiotocidae > Embiotoca > Embiotoca jacksoni. The sequence goes on along the minus strand of NW_027185341.1, from coordinate 9,031,663 downwards.
AAGAATAAAATGCAGCCATAGCAGCAGTTTTGTGAAAGTACTCGGCACAATTATGCCTCTTGTGTACGAAAATAAAAACAAAACAACATGATTGACAGCACCATATAATAATGCAGATGAAACAATGTGAGAGTTCAGGGAGAATGCAAAACCAAACAAAAAAAAAAACTTAAAAAAAAAACTTTTAAAATCGCAGTATGTATAAAAATATAATATTAACTGTGTCATCTATTTCCTCCCTTCGACTGGTGGAAGCAGCAAGAGAGGCAGAAAATAACAGAATCCTTCAACGTCCTCGTGTTTTTCTAAAAGTATCTGAGTGATAACTGCAAAGTCACGAGTAATAAATGGAATCAGAATACTATTTGCCAGGTGATGTTTTTTTTGTTTGTTTTTTTTCCGTTTATCAACAGTTGCAGCCTGAACCAAGATGCATAATAAGACAACTTCTGTCCTTGAAATATTTGGTCTGTTTGGAGGAGTGTGGGTAGGTTTCAGACGAGTGTGCTTGTGTCCAGAGAGTTGCCAGTTTTTGAATTCTTGCAGGTAAAAGTGGTGAGAAGAAAATAAAAAAAATAAAATAAATTCACTACCTCTTTTAAAGTAAGAGCCCTGCAGCCCCCTGGGTGGCCGTGACTCCGCCTCTCAGTGCCCCCTGGGTGGCCGTGGCTCCGCCTCTCTGTGCCCCCTGGGTGGCCGTGACTCCGCCTCTCGGTGCCCCCTGGGTGGCCGTGGCTCCGCCTCTCTGTGCCCCCTGGGTGGCCGTGACTCCGCCTCTCGGTGCCCCCTGGGTGGCCGTGGCTCCGCCTCTCTGTGCCCCCTGGGTGGCCGTGGCTCCGCCTCTCTGTGCCCCCTGGGTGGCCGTGACTCCGCCTCTCGGTGCCCCCTGGGTGTTGTAATACGCAAGCTGTGCAAAGCACGAAGCAAAGACGGTCGGTGATGAAACAGCATTTGTGATCAAGTAAAACCTCTCCGGATAAAAGTACGGTTTAAAAACGCCGCACAGCGTCTTCTGCCTGCGTCCGACGGGAGACGGTTTCCTTCATCGTTTGTTACCGACGGCAGACTGTCGCTGCTGCTTTCTTTCTTTCTTCTTCTTCGTCTTCCGTGTCAGAGTTGCGAGTGATCGATCAAGGCGGGCTCGTGTTTCCGTTTCCCTCTCGTCACTCTGTTGACCTTTTCCTGTGCAGCTAAATCCTGCCATCCTCCTCCTCCTCCTCCTCTTCCTCCTCTTCCTCCTCTTCCTCCTCCTCTTCTTCCTCCTCCTCTTCCTCAGCTCCTGCAGCGGGCCGGGGCTGATGGAGGGAACTATTCGTACTCCAGGAACTGTTTGTGGTAAAATAAAAGGTACCTGCGGAGAGGACAGCAGCGCAGCGTGAGGTGGCAACTTCGCTAACGACGGAGAACACCCCCCCCCCTCTCCAGCAAAACAGAAGTTCAGCTGAAAGTATTAACTTATTAATTAACTTAGCATAAAGTCGCCTTTCAAAACAAAACCCGCTTTATTAACAAAAGGAACTCCGTACGGTCGACACGAGCAGAATAACCTGAAGTGAAGGGGCTTGTGGGAAATGTTGTCTTATCATTAAAATGAGTAATACTGCGTGTTTGACTGGTTTCATACACACTTCAAGTTGTAACAGACTGCACTTTGTTTTTGTGCATTCAGTCCGTGTTGAATTAACGTGAATGAAACGGCATCTGAAGCTCTTATTTTGACCGAAGATGCAGCCTTTGTTTTCTATATTACAGTCACGGATTGTCCGTTTTGTAAAGCTACGCGACTTCTATGATTTCTTTGTAACTTTGAGAGTCTGAGTTCATTCAACGTATAAAAGATTAGAACTAAAAATCCAATTTATTTCCTCAGCTTGCAATTTTTTTCGAACTTTCCGCAACTTTATCGCAAAAAAAAAAACAAAAAAAAACACACACACACACACACACACACACACACACACACACACACACACACACACACAGTGTTCCACCGGCTTGAAGGAAAAGCGGTTTCTTTTACGTTGAACAGAGTCTCACGGGCAGCAACACTCACCCCTCGCTGTCCAGGACGTCCTTGATGCTCGCCTTGGTGATGATGGCGTCGTCACATTTGAACCACTGGTCCTTGTGCTGCCGGATGAAGGTGGTGTAGTGGCCGCTCTCTAGCGTCCCCTGGTGGTTCACCACGGCAAACAAACTGTACCTGAAACGGGAGGACGGGAGACAAAAGCCAGTTCAGCTTGTACAAATGACGGATCCTCCTCAATTCACACTTGCTCACGGCTCTTTTTCAGAAGCAAGTTGAAACGGAGCTGACGGCTAAAAAGACTTGGATATCTGATCAGAGTCTCATCCGAATAAATTCCGTGCGAGAACCATGAGGTGGATTATTTTCCTGCTGAAATGAATGAAATGTGGTGAAGGGTGCAGTCGATACAGAGGTTGAATCAACGGGAGGAGGCAGGAAGAGGAACCAGCAGGTTTTGTTGACGAAAACAATTGTTTTCTCGACAAGAGACGATGAACCGGTTACGTTTGGATTTTTTTTTGGGGAACATGTGCCGCTTCAGAAACTCGTTCGTCACGGGCTTTACTTGTTGTCGTTGTTGTTGAAGGGGTCCACGGTCTGCTGGTACTGCCCATTCATCCGGCTTTCTTTACTGAAACACACAACACAACAAACAAAAATAGGTTGGTTTGAACAATCACTACTTCCTGTTTTCGCCGGCTTTGGATCCTCACTTTTCTGTTACTTCCTGTATTCATGTCAAATATTGTAGATTTTGTAAGTAACTAAATACACACAGTTTCGTTAACCCTTTGAACTCCAGGCTCATTTCAGGGTAACTTCACTTCCTTCACCTTTAATCTCATATCTTGCTCATTATTGGGGTTAACCATTCATGCTATATATCTTGTTTTGTTTTTTTCCAGGTTCAGTCAAGGCTATTCAGATCTTTTATCATCTATTTTGATAATACTTTATATAATAGCCTTTATATCAAGGAAAAAATAAAATGTTGTCTTATGAAATTGTGATGTTTTTACATGTATACCACCAGAAAATACTGTCAGTAGAGATATCCTTTTTTATATATATATATATATATATATATATATATATATATATATAGTTGTGTAGAGGAGATTGTCTTGAATCTGGAAATATCTGAACCATATTTGTGGGACAATACATGAAAACAATACGTTCTTTAGTGCCTTCCAGAATAAATGAGTCCAAGTGGTCGGAGGCGAAGAGGAGGCCATTTCATTTTATTTAATTGAATTTTTCCAGGATATAATCTCGAACTTTTTTGTACACATTACTTGGTTTTTCTGTTCTTTAACAGCTTGCAACCTCGGTTTGGACCGCGCTCACCTGGAGGCCATGAACGGCGTCATGTCCAGCTCCAACGGAAAGGAGACGTAAGTAGTGATCTTCCGCCGCAGTTTGGCTGAATGCTCGAACCTCTGAGAAAACACACACACACACACACACACACACACACACACACACACACACACACACACACACACACACAGATTTTAGAGGACCGCTCTGGTTATCAGCAGCCTCTAAATCAGCAGTCCGACATGAACTCTCTTACTTTGAGGTGAAAGCAGGCCACGATGGGCAGCTTCTTCATGGTCAGCTGCTTGGTGGACTCCTGGTAACTATGGCAACCGCTGCACTTGATCTTAGCGCTGCTGCCGAGGTGCTCTGGTCTGGTGAACCTAGAGAGAAGGTGAGATTTAGTGTTGGTGGGTTTGTGCTCCTCCGTCGGTGCTGCTGCTTCCGGAGGACTCTGCTGTCGGGTCGTGTCGGTTGTTTTTCATCACCGGTCGAGGGAGAGAAATGTTTTCATCGTGGTCAGTTACCTGCGCAGACAGTCGGTGAGCGTCGTGGCTCCAGTGGTGTGACTCTCTCCGTTAAGTGCTGATCCGTCTCCTCCGGGGCTCAGGGGCCAGAAGGGTGTGGAGGAGCCCGGCAGGTCCAGGCTGATGTCCCAGAAGGGGTCTATGGTTGTGGACACACCGCTGCGAGGAAGACGGAGACAGAAAAGATGGAGAGGATGTTCGAGGAGATGAAAATTCTGTCCAGAAAATGGATATTTCTAAAGAGCTGCTGTGGTTCATCATTACATCTTCCAGGACAGTTTTCCTTTACGGTGACAAAGATGTGGCCTTTATTTACACCTAAGAGTTTACAATATTCAATAACATTCAATTAAATAAGTCAAATCGCAACAACAACAATATCTAAAACCATCAGAAAGGGAAGCTGACGTAATAAGCGTCATCACGACAGCATCAGCAACCGGTTCTCATTCCCAGAGTGTCAACGTCTGCTTGTTTGGTCTAAAGGTGTTGATGCGTGTCAGATATGTAAAAAGTTCCCTTTAGCGTCGGTACTGCGACACCCTGAGTTGAAGACGGGATCCATGTGATCGAGTAGAGAGAGCGAAGTCCGCGGTGGTTGGACGGATCAAACGCAGGATTTTCAGCCAGGAAACTGTCCTTTGACTTCTTCACTCCAAACCTACGACTTCCATCATAAACTGGATTCCTTCAAACATACACAGCACGACATATTTAACTTATGTTAACACGACGCTTACTGTACCCCAAACCAGACGACGTGCTCCATCATACTGATCATTTCAACATTTTATCGATCCAGGAATCCAACTCGTCACCCTGTACGGGCTGACTGGGAGCAAACTTATGAACCACTAAAAAAAACATGTACTTCAAGCACGTGTCGGTCTTGTACTGGATTATTTATCCGCCATGCTGACAGCATATGAACCTGTGTGGACCTTCAAAGACCTGAGAGCAGTTGGAAATGTTGAAATGTTAAAACATACTTCATCAGCCTGGCTTTTGATTACAATGGTTTATAGACATTTTGTCTTTTATTTATTCTGTTCACACTTTATTTTCTACTCTATGTAATCTTTATCCATTTATTATTATTATTATTATTACTAACTTGGCTTTGAATCTTTCTCTTTTTTTATGCATTTCATCGTCTTCATTCTTATTCTTATTTTGGCATTTATATTTACTTCCATTGTATTTGTGTCATCTGTATTTTATGCTCTTTGAACTGTACTAACCTGCATGAAAGCTTTTATAGAAATAAAGTTTGACTAATTGATTGACTGACGGCCGAGCAGAGACCTTCTTTGCTCTGGTTTGGACGGACCTGAACGTAGTGACTCACTAAATGGGGACTGATGTGGTGGAAGATGCTCTGTGTAAAATGACCCGACGTTGTTTTCTTCAGACAAAATCGGAGAAGGGTTGGGAACCGTGTTCTGCTTACTCACGTCAATTATATTTCCAAATGGAAAAAAAAAAGTGAGATGAATGAATCGTGACACAGAAAAAGCCCCGTGGGGCCGCGTTTTCCTTCAGAAGCCGGCTGCAGAGACACGAACCGACACGAAGCACCACAATCCAGATCTGCTCTAATGTTTCCAGTCGTCATCGTCAGCTAAACCAACAAAGACTCATCAGACAGCTGGCTTAAAAATCCTTTTGATAATTAATTGATAGTTTTCCACTTATTTTAGCACAGAGCTTTTATATTTGGATGTTTTCATGCTTCATCATCTTTGATCTCCTACGAGCTGCAGGGCACACGGTCTTCTCAAATGCCAAAGCAAATGCAACTCACGGAGAGGAGTAATGTATTCATATTTTACATATCCTTATGATGATAAATATGTGGTATCTGGTCCATTAAATGGCGACCTGCTTAAACATTTTGGCTGCATCTAGAAAAAGGCAGTGAAGCACCGAAACTCTGACTGCAGCACTCGTGGCACTTACCTGCTGGTGAGATGTCAGAGATAAATTATACCGTGCCTCGTGGTGGGGTAGTGATGCCATACAAAATTTCCTTTGATATGCCTCCTATTATACTTATTATCTCTCAATAACTCTCTTTCGTAATTACGGTTTTATCGACCTTGCACTGTTTTTTTTAAATCATATTTATTTAAATCTTTAATATATATTTTCCTTCTTTTTCTTGTATCCACGTGAAGTACCCTGCCTTGCCGCGGTGTACGACTTGTGCTGAATAAGTAAACTTGTCTGCTTGCGATGGGAACGCTGAACTGTCACACTGAATGAGAGAATCAGCGACCAGGAATTCTTGGAGACACGTTTACTCGACTGCGTGTCGAGTAAAGACATTTATTTTTAGAGAGTGTTTGTGAGGTGCTTCTCTTTCCTCATTTAAGTTGTACTTCAGGGTGGAGACTAGAGTCTGACTCCTACTGGGTTTTATACCGATAAACATGCAAGTAAAAAAAAAAATAAAAAAATTGGATTTTGATATATTGACTGAAATGTGGTTACCAAACCAAATATAATGGAAGCTGCATATTTAAAAGTTTATCAATAGACTTTATTGTCCAAAATGACATAAGTGCACTGAAACAGTGAACTGGGAATTATGAATAACTATAAATAACTTTCGATAATTAAAAAAATGAACAATTCCCCAAGCATTTTTTCCGACATTATGTTCTGTAAAAATAGAAGAAAAAGTCCTACTCGTAAATAAAAAACAGAGGTTGGTTAAGAAGTCACTAGAAGGCGGTGGGGAAGGATCGGGCTCCATGAACCAGCACTGAGTGTCACACATGGAACCCCCACAGAGAAACCGTAGAGAGGCCGGCCAGGAAACACCCGACGTAGGGACCCAGAGAGGAGACCGGTTACACCTGGAGCCAGATGGAGGGACGTTTGTCGGTGGCGTACGTCCCAGGAGGGACAATGGACCGGAGTAAATCAGTAATTATGTGTGCCATTGGACCTAAGGTCACGTTTCCTGGGAAAATTATCATCCTCATATTGTGCAAATGAAAATGAATGGCGTCCACGGGGACAATCGCAGGAGGAAAAGAAATCTAAGTGACACGAGACCACAAAAATATACAGACAGCTGCATTAAACCAACTATTCTTATTAAAAAATAAACAAACACAAACTAGAAACCTTTATCCAAGTTCTTCAAATGAGAAACAATAAGCTACACATTGAGGAAAGGTGAGTATTTTTCACCAAATATATAAAAGTGGGCCAAAGAAAAAAAAAATAAAGCTAAACACGTATCATGCGGCTGCAGATTCTTTTATTTTCTAATAAATCTGGATCCTCAAGTCATCTGTGAAAAATGGTTCTTCAAGTTTAAGCTCCATTATTGTGGACGAACCAGCAGGTGGAACTAGAGACCAGCTTTACACACCGCTCGCACTGACAGGCTTTTCCTGTTGCTGCAGTGGAGCAGGTCAGTGTGTGTGTGTGTGTGTGTGTGTGTGTGTGTGTGTGTGTGTGTGTGTGAGATTGATGGTGCAATGTGTGATTGATAGAGAGAGAGAGAGATGAGGCATGAGAGTGGGGTGACCTCAGAGAGGAGGACTGAGAGAGTTTGGATGCAGACAAGTGAAGTGTGTGTGTGTGTGTGTGTGTGTGTGTGTGTGTGTGTGTGTGTGTGTGTGTGTGTGTGTGTGTGTGTGTGTGTGTGTGTGTGTGAGTGAGTGAGAGAGAGAGAGAGAGAGTGACTGTGTGGTGGAGCTGTGCTGTAAGAAGTCTACAGAGCCACAGCTTTGTTCTGGTAGACTTTCATCTCTTCCTACAGTCTCTGGTGAAGCAGAAATTATGTTTGAGGGCGTGTTTTGTCTTTTCCGTACACGCGCGCACACACACACACACACACTTAAAACACTCACACACACACTTACTGGCAGACTTGACAGGTGACGTCAGACTGCAGGCCCCCTGTGAAGATTTGGTCGATGATGCAGTTACAGTGGTTCGGGTTGTTGGCTTTCTTCCCGTTGTCATCTGTGTGGACACACACACACACACACACACACACACACACACACACACACACACACACACACACACACACGAGCACTGTCACTAAGAGCAAAACTGTGTAACTCCACATTCACCCACTCTGCTTATAAACTGAAGAGACAGATCCAAGAGAATCAGTTCTGTCAGACCGGGCATCTCTCTCATCTAGTATCATCTTCTCATCCTCCTTTGTGCATTTTTGCTCGAAGCCTCCTCTTTCTCAAGTTTCTTTTCTACCTGTATTCATTCGTAAATGTTGTCCGTGTGTCTCTCTGACCTTTGCAGTGTCTGTGCAGGACGTCCAGCGCCGCGATGAGGAACTCGTGGGCGTCCTGCTGCTCGTAGCCGGCCAGGTGACGGGCGTGCGTCCACACCAGGTGGAGGAGGCGGAACGGGATGTGAGGCGAGCGGTGGCCTGAGTAGAACTGCGGAGAAGGAAGGAAGGAAGGAAAGTGTGAGAGAGATATAAACGTTCCTCTTCTACAGCTTAAAAAAACAACAACAAAAAACAACAACACATAGTCACCTCCTGGAAGAGCTGCGACATCTCACACACCAGGCAGGAGTTGCTCTGCATCTCGCATTTGTGCCGGTCGGACAGGAAGAAGTCACGCAGCAGGGGAGTGTGTGTCAGCGCCTGCACGATGCAGTTCATGAAGCACGTGTTGCCCAAGTTTATTAGACCGCGCAGGCCTGAGGATGAAGGAAATACGGACGTGAAAAGGAGTCGACAAAGAAAAGACAGAGCTGGGAGGGAATAAAGAGAAAGGAGAGCTGAAGAAGAGACACAGATTATTTTTCTTGGCTACTGCAGAGGGGCAACGGAGCTGCAGAGAGAGAGAGACGCGCACGCACACGCACGCACACACACACACACACACACACACACACACACACACACACACACACACACACACACACACACACACACACACACACACACGCACCGTAACATCCCTGAGGCTATGTTGGACTGCATGCAGGGAAACCCTCGTCGGATTACAGCAGACTGAACCACCCACCCATACACCCACACCCACACACACACACACCCACACACACACACACACACACACACACACACCAGTGCAGCGGAAGGAAGAAGGAAAGAAGGAAACAGTATGGAGGAAGGATCTCACAGATGAGCAGGTCTGTAGTTCCCCTCGTCTGAGACGGTGCCAGAGATGTTAATGTCACCGGAGCAGATCCCTGCAGGCTGCTACACCGTGTTAAACGTATGCCGGCTCTCTTGCCTCCCACACACACTGCCTCATCCCACCACTGCTTCCATCTAATATGCCCTATTGCTGCATATACAAATATGTTTTGTTGGCGTGGTGAAATAATAGTTATTTATCCGTCTGTGCAGCTCCTTAAAATGGAATAAATAGCTTTACGTTGTTGAGTACTTTTGCAATTTTGAAATAATAAAAAAGTTCAAAAGCCCAATGAGCTTAATTACTTGTCTTTGTCTGACCAGCAGTACAAAATCAAAAAATATAACATTCCCAATTATATATGAGGGTGGATCAATAGGTTGCGAGACTGCTCCTGTTGTGAGAGTACGATGTGCAGCAGCGTGACGTGTCCGGAGCAGGAGGGAGGTACAGCCCTAATGAGTCAGTGTTACAGATTTCATCGCCTGGTCGTCATCAGTTCCTGAGTTACACATGTTTTCGTGAGCGCTGGTGACCACTGGCAGACGGCGTTCATCAAATTTAGCGTCGAATTCTGCAAATCAGATACGGAGACCCTTAAAATGCTCCGAGAAGCCGACGGCAAAGAAGCGATGAGCCCGGAGAGGTTTTATGAGTGACGTTTGCTGTTTCTGTTGTCTGCTGGATGACAACTTTAATGGCTCCAAGGAGACAGCGGGGAGAAGTTAAGGAAAACAAAGTTGAGGTTCATCGCTGTGTGAATCTGTTGATGATGCTTCTACTGTCACTTCATCTTCATGCTTTTCACATCGTTTCCTCCCTCCTCCATCTCCAGTGTGTCTTTGAAACTGTGTGATTGGCCCAATTAAGCTGGACAGCCACTAGCTGTCCACACACACACACACACACATACTGATGGTGTGTGTGTGCGTGCGTGTGTGTGCGTGTGTGTGTGTGTGTGTGTGTGTGTGTGTGTGTGTCACGAACCAATTGTACAGTTGGAGGTGATTCTCCTCCTCTTGGGGTTGTGGCGGAGGAGCTCCAGCTCCCTCTTGGTGGGTTCCCACGTTGAGTACTTCTCCCCAATACCTGCAACACACACACACACACACACACACACACACACACACACACACACACACACACACACACACACACTTGAAGTTCTGCATCTTGGGAAGGCAAGGCAAGTTTATTTGGATAGCACCTCGCAACAGCAATGCATTTCAAAGCACCGCATCTAAGACATGAAAAGGCATTAAAGGTCCTTATCTGGTGTTTTATCTGCAGTCTTTGTATCCATAAGAAAATATTTGTTTATGGTTTAAGTACTAAAACTATCTCAATATAGTTTCCTCTCTTAAGCTTTTCTCTGGAGCTCTACCAAAAACAAGGCCGTTTTGTGTCTTTCTCTTTAAAGGTGCAGTGATATCAGCAGCCCTCCCCTCTGATTGGCTGACTCTCTTCTGAGTGATGTGTTCCCAGGACAACCACAGGTTTTCTTTGGACTTGCAGCTTGCTAGCTCTGCAACGAAATGACTGCTTTCTGTTTTCTTTCACATAAAAGATTGGACACTGAGCTGTGCTGAGGGCAGACATATGACATGATCAGACGTTTGGGACAGTATTTCTAAAAGGATTGAACAATTTGACACGTCCATAGGATTTAAATAGCATTTATACCTACTTTATAACCAAAAAAAGAAAAGGAAATCTGAATAGAAACAATATGGGACCTTTAAGATTAAAAAAATAAAAATAAAAAATAAGATTCAATGACCTCAATTGACCCTGGATTCTTCTCTGAATCAAAGGAAGAAGGAAGAAAGTAAGCCGTATGCCACACTGGGTGCAGGGTTATGTATGTGTTTAACGTTACCTTGCATCTTCCAGGCTTTCCTTTGTTCCTCTTTGGCAATCTGTTCCATCTCTTTGTCATAGATGTAGTCTTGGCACATAAAGCAGTAAATCCCCCCGTACAGCAAGTCAATAGCTGGAAACATGGACAAGGAGAAGGAGAGAATGAGCTGCCAAAAAACAATTCACGAGGAAGCCATTTTATTCAAATGCGGGGACGCTCGGTTTATCTGACTGTCAGGAGGTAATAAAGGGCTTCGTGTTGCTGCGAGCTGCGTGAGCCGCTAACGGCTTCATCGCTCGGTCGTTTTTTTTCTATTCAGGTCAGGTTGTCATGGCGCTGTGATGCCAGGTATAGCGAGGCTTATCTGCTGACATATCAGCTATCTGTTTACACCATCCACAAATGGCAGAGAGACACCCCAAGAGATGGAGAGAGCAGTGGGGAAGTCAAAAGGTGAGGAGGAGGATGAGGAGGAAGAGGAAGGAGGAAGGAAGTATGTGTGTGTGTGTGTGTGTGTGTGGGGGGGGGGTTATCTGTACAATCTTTCACACACTCACTTAAATGGTCACACACAGCCCAAACACCATCCTTCTACTCCCTTTTCTCCCCTCACCTGCTCTGGTACCCTGCAGCTACCTGTTTGCTGTTGCCATAACAACCTGCCTGTTGGCCTCTCCTGGCTGTCAACCTCTGCAGGTGTGGAAAAAGAAAGGAAGAAAAGGATGGAGGACGGTGAAGAGGCAGGGAAAGAGAGAGTTTCACTTGAATGGAGGAGATATAAAAAGAAATATGAAAAAGGACAAACGTAAAAAAAGAAAAAAAAAAAAGAAAGACGAATGAAGTTCAATTAGACAAACTCCTTTAACAATTCTGAATATGGAAAGGGTCATCAGGTAACCATGGGAACAAGAGCAGGGCAACAGAGATGAGGATAGAGACGGGGAAATGAGCCGAGTAAACAGAATGCACCAAACAGCTGAGTGAAAAAGCATAAAACGAGCAGATGAAAGAGATGAAATGGCCAAAAAATAAAAAGAGAGGAGGAGGAGAAACAGGAAGGAGGGAGGAGGAAGAAGAAGAGGAGGAGGAGGAGGAGGAGGAGGAGAGGGGCCGGGGTTTAATGGAGGCTAATTCCACAAGGTTTATTAAAGACGACTTAATTACCTCCTCGCCAGTCTGCTGAGATCTCACCCTCTTTAAAAAAAAAAAAAAAAAAAAGTATTTCGCACTCTATTTTTGCTGCATTTAACTCAGCAGCTAACCTAATTAAATTCACAATTACACTCTGTGGGAAACACACACACACGTGCACACACACACACACACACACACACACACACGCACGCACACACACACACACACACACCACAGGGGGTCTTCCTGAGATGAGCGATAACGCAGAGGAAAAGGAGGCTTCATAAAACCGAACGGCAGATTCTCAACATCTGCCGAGCCCAGCCTTTTGTCGCCGGCAGCCCGAGTGCCTTCTGCTGCAGCGCCCGTCTCCTCCGAACACTGCAGTGCAACGTACTTCACTCGCAGCACAAACGGCGCTAATTCCACCATGTGCAGAACAAAGTACAAAATATAGAACAGCTACTGGGTGTAGCGGCCGCGGTCGCAGCTTCCCCACCGGGCGGCGCCGCGTGTTGGAGATAAAGAGCCGTTTACTGCATCTTTGAAAACGCTCCATCTTTACTCCTTTATTTTGTTGGGCAATACTTTACGTCGTAAATAACGATTCTAATTACTAATTCACCTGCTGATCATTTTCTCCATTAAACGATCAACTGTTTTGGCCACAAAATCTTGGAAAAACAGTGAAACACGCAGAACCGAAGATAGCATGTTGAAATTGTTTGTTTGTTTGTTTTAAGAGGACGTTTGATTTAGCGACGAATCGATTATTAAAGGAGTCGCCAGCGAACTCTGTGTTGATCAGCTCACCGGCGACAGGGACTTCTTCATTTCTGTTCTACAGTGGCATCATCATTTGATTCTATGCAAAACCACATGTTTATTGCGCAAGACTTAAAAACTGTGGCGTGATTCAACCACTTGGAAGGAGATGGCAGGCGTATTCCAATCAGGTCGGGTTTTTGGGTTGAAAACGTTTCGATCGCATCTCGTATTCGACCAAAACTTCTTGTTTAGAATGAAAAACTGTGTTGTGTTTGGAAATGACTGTTTCAAAGCAACTTCAAAAGAGATTTAGATTCGAGTTTTTGAGCGTGACAATGTTGTGACCTTTTCTTTCACCAGATCCCAACTCGGTTGAAAACCTTCAGGAGTTTTCAAACTCTCCACGACCGAAAACAAAAACACAAACTGTGGGAATATCTTGTCAAAGAATGGTCTTCATCCTTTTCCTGGAGCTGAAGAGACTTCACTAAGGAGCCTCGGAGCTTTTATTGGAAGCTCAGGGTGGAACAACAAAAGCTTAGTGCTGTTTTTTTTCCTTTTAATGTTTTCAACTATTTGGACACGGATATCGTCCATTCTTTTCACATAATACAGCAGATTCTTCTGCAGCTGGATTTACTGGCCGAGCTCAACTAATATTCAGCAATTTCCTCTGCAATAATTCCCTGATTTCTGAGCGAGGTTTTGATTAGTACAGGCCATGTGTCCCTGTGGGAGTAGCAGGGACGGGGGAAAAAAAAAACCACAGCCAACTGTTCCCGGTGTTCAGCAAACACCCACGTCTGTATTCAAATCCGGAGGCATCCAGACTGGGCCTGTTTGATGCAAATATTTAATACAGAGATTCGAAATACAACTTTCCCATTTCCCGCTGTGATGCCTCCGTGGGGGCTGCGGTGAGAAACACAGTCAGGCTGGTTCGGTTCCTGAAAATGGAAGCCGTCTCTGGCATTTTTTAAGGAGGAATATTGAAACAAATCCAGGGCAGATTATCACTGTGCAATATTTCTCGGTACCCTCTCTGACCAGGACTGTTAATCCTGTCAAAACAAGGCGGAGACAAATCTCGTTGTTGTGCTCTGCCCCGTAAACGCCGACGCAAGGTCAGCGAATGTTTCGAAGGATTTCAGAGGAAGCTGATCGTAAAGCAGCGAGGTTTACCCGGTAAAGTGGACCAGACTGGGAAACGTGCTTAAGTCTAATCAGCCACCAGGACAGACCTCAGTCCCGATTCATTAGCGAGTTCACCAATGCATATATTGCCAGCTAATGGGGCTGCGTGAGGCCAAACACACAGGTGACATTCAAATCCCCCATCGAGGGGCCGAGCCTTTCAGACTGTGTTGCAATCGCGCTGCGCCGGGTTGCGTAATAGCTCGCGGCTCGGTCGCTCTCGTTTATTCTGGCTGATTAAGCAACTCACAAAACCGCAAATGTGTCGCCGTCGGACCGGTGGAGAAGTCCAAAACACGACTGACTTAAAGCTCATCGTGAATGTGGACACGTTAATGAAGTTAACGAGGCTACAACCTCATTAGCCACTAACTGTATAATTACACCTTTTAGCATGTTATTTTACTTTACTGACGGCGTTGTGCATTCTGTACACCTCAAAACACCTCAAAACGCCTCCGTGTACGACGGTGTGTGCGTGTGTGTGTGTGTGTGTGTGTGTGTGTGTGCGTGTGTGTGTGCGTGTGTGTGTCGTACCCAGGTTATGCCTTTTGCTCTTGGCATGCTCGTGGATATGTTTTTTGGCAAAGCAGGCGAAGAAGACGCAGTAGAGGCAGGAGTGGAGTCTGTTGAGGTGGGCGCCGCACATGTGGCAGATACATGACTTGGCCTGAGAGAGACGGGGAGAAAAAAAACAGACAGACACGGGAAGTGATCGGGTCAATTTCAGAATTTTGCACTCTACATGTCATTTTCAGAAGTACATTAATATAAAGCTTCAACAGACACGAGAATGCAGGTCCGACTTCGAGCTGCACTTATCAATAGTCTTAATTGCTTCGGAGGATCCGGTATTCAGACCGCTTCGCTTTTTGAACATTTTACAGTGTTGTAATTTCAAAATGAATAAAACTGGCATTTTCCCGTCGATCTACAATCAATGAGACAAAATGACAGCGAAAACTTTAACAAACGTAATTCACAATAAGAAAACCGAGCCTTGGCATTAAAATGACAAATTCCGACTTCCATTGTTGTTTGAATAATGATTTTTCTATCGAGGGAAAAAAAAAAACATGAACAACAAAAAAAAAAACCTCCAACGTAGCCGTTCTTCAGCCTCTGGCGCCCTGCTCAGAATCACAATCGGCGACAGGAAAGCAATCTACCGGGGACGGTTCTGTCAGTGTGTGTGTGGCTGTGGCTTCATCATTAAGTGGATGAACGTAGGCTCAACAACCTCTGCAGACCGATGAGGTATTCTGCTATTTTTGGGTGTTACACGGGGCTCAAGTGCAGCCCAGCGATGGTGTAAAATTCATGTAATTAATGTGTAAACCTTTTAAGTACAGCGTTATTTATTAATCGGGCTTCCTATACATTCTGTTTTATAGTCACGTTGGATAAAAGAAAAAAAAAAAGAAAAGGAGAATGGAGGCTCGATAGCGACAGTTCAAACGCATGCAGATGACAAGCTGGCATGTTAATGAGGCAGCATGAATATGAGGAGGTGAGAAGAAATGAGTAACGCCTGGAAGAGGAGACAAGGAGGGAAGAGGAGGGCGGATGGAGGGAAGTCAGAGGGACAAGGAACACAGACAAGGACAAAAGGAGGACATCAAAGAGAAAATGACAGCTGGAATTATAGAGAAGGTTGATATCAATGTCAAATTTGATGTTTTATTGTGTTTTACAAAATGTGTTTTAACTCGAGAGTCAATTACAAAAGGACTAAACCAGGCAGGCTGGGATAGTTAACGGAGAAAAAAAACAACTAAAAGTGGGATAAAAGCTGAGCAATATATCAGTATGATGTTAACGTGGCGATGTGAGACGAGATATTGCCTGATTTTGGATATCATAATATGGTAAACATGGCAAAAACGGGCACGTCTGATGTTCACCGACATGTTACAGCTTTTTTTTTAAATTGTATTAATCCCCGAGGGGAAATTTCTTCACTACAGCAGGGGGGCTCTCAGGGGGGAGCTGCTGCAACAGGCTGCCACTAGCGCGGCGCCAGGTAACCTGACCTGAGGTGCATGTTTTTGGATGATGGGAGGAAGCCGGAGAACCCGGAGAGAACCCACACAAGCACAGGGAGAACATGCAAACTCCGCACAGAAAGGCCCAGGACCGGATTCGAACCCGGAACCTTTTTGCTGTGAGGTGACAGTGCTAACCACTGCACCACCGTGCCGGCCAATCTCTAAATGTCTAAAACCCCAATGTCTAAAATCTTCTGCTCACGAACCAAAACAACAACCCAGGCTAGCTGTTTCCCCCTGGTTCCAGTCTTTGTGCTAAGCTAAGATAACTGTCCTTTGGCAGTTGCTCTAGATTTAACCCACAAAAACAAAACAAAACAAAAAAAACACTTCGAAAAGCCACTTTAACTCCATCTAGATCAGAAACCTTTTGGCCGAGGTTCATGGGTCAAAATGTTTACGGACAAAACACCTTTACTGATCGTTTAAATATGATTCTCAGCCCCGTCTATTCATGGGACAGATATACAGAACGGGGGGAAAAAAAAAAGACAAGATTCTTATTCTAGTCACACACACACACACACACACACACACACACACACACACACACACACACACACACGCACACACACACACCCCTCCATGCATAAGTGCTTAGACAGCACATGAATTATGAAAACACGCATCAATATGCACCGGTGTCTCCTCACTCATCCTTCGAGCTGTCAGCGTTACAGTGTGCGAGTGTATTTTTCGAGTCCCTGAGGACACTGTATTCATGTAGGGATTTGTGTCTGCGGTGCGTCGTCACATCCTCAACTGTCACGCCAGCGAGAGTCTGAGCGCACATATTCAGTACTTATGGGGATCCAGGAGTTTGGTTTTCGAAACGAGGACGAGTCGTCTGCAGGCGGGAGGTTGTGTGAGAGGAGCAGGGAGAGTAATGGGCTGGAAACATCCTGGGTTAGGAAAGTGCAAGTGAGGACATTATCACACTGTGAGCCAAATGCAACAACACCTGCCTCATTCGTTTAAGGAGACGGCCGGCATCCAGGGTGGGTGTTTTAACGGGTGAATTAAGGGACTATTCCCTCCATAATATTGTATATTCCTGTCAGAAGGGACCATGAACGAGTAGGAAGGATGTCATTTTAAGGCCTCACTCGATATGGGAAGTTTGTTGTCGTGCAGCAACAGGAGGATGTGTAACAGAATAAAAGCCTTCCTACCCTGCAGACATCAGAGGAACACTGATTTTATGAAAAATAAAAAAAAGGAGCTTTCATATTCTTTGCAACACAATAAAATGAAAGATTAGAAACATTGGTGACTGACTGCAGAGCTGTGGCTGAAGTCACGCAACCATTTAATGTCATAATGGGAAACATTTCATCGACTTTCTGTCTTTTTGACACCGGCTTTGCAACTCAACGGCCCGCTCACATCGATTCCGCTTTGTGTGGCTGCGCTGAACGGAGGCAGCGGCAGTGACACAACCTGACAGAAGACGGACTTCACAGCACCTGGAGAAGAAAAGCAGTGCTGAATCTGCTGCTAAGCTCTGAGGTTGAACGGGACTGACTTTGCAGGTCTTTGGTGTCGTTTGATGGAGGCGTGGTGCGCAGATAAGACACACGTGATGTGGTTATTTGCTGTTGAAACAGGCGCCGGGCAATGTATTGACGTCATGATATGAGACTAGATATCATCTTAGATAGATATGGTTCGTGCTTACTAAAGCTGCATTACAGTCAAGTGATGCAATTTTCAGTAAACCCCAACCGATACCAATGTTAGGAAAGTTAAAAAAAAAGAAGAAAAAAAAAGGTGATATCAATATATCAGCCAAAATGTGGATATCAATCACAAGTAACTAGGATATTTAATGGCATCATCATGACTGTTTATTAAAGCGGAAGTAGCCTCTGGGTCTGATAAATTAGGCCAAAGAGCAAGTGACAAACTGCAATACCACCGAAGGCCACTGGGGGTTGGTTTCAAAAGGCTTCTGGCTCCATAGACTCCCTTCAACTTCATTAAATACAGTCAAGACTATTTTTCCAGAAGTTATAGTGGCAATGTTGTTGTTATCTAAAGTCTCTCTTTCTTATTAGTTTTTTGGCGGTTCATTAAAAAGTAAAATCTCATCACTAATTAGAAAATAAGCCTCAAAAAGGCGTGTTTTTGGGGACGCGTCTGTTTGATTGACAGGCCTGTGGCGCAGTCAGGTTTCCGCCATCGGTGGACGGGGAGCAGTGTCCAATCACATCGAGTGACATCCTTTGGTCGCTCCTCCACAGCTCGTTCAAATACGGTCACTTCTGGCTCCAAACCAAAATTATAACTATGAAGTATATAAAAAAAAAAAAAGCCACTATTGAACAACATATACGCCGACACTGATACAACTGGGATCGGCCAATACAACTGGCAAATCAATAAACTGGTCGGGCTGTACATACCATACTGTTCTAGCTTTTCCATTATGTGCCTTTACCCACATATTCATTATATCTATATCACTAATGATTTTGTGAAAGCACTAATAGTCTCCCAAACAATATTGTCGTAATATTAATATCAAGGTAGTTAGTCAAAAATATGGTGATTTTTGAATTTGTTAATGTTGAACAACGTGTGCTTGAAACAAAGATAGGTGGTTATCAATCGTTCCCGTCTTATAGTAAAAGATGAGAATACATCATCCTGCAGTCGGTGTTCCCTTACTGCAGCATCCTGGGAAAACGCTGTTTGCTCTGCGGTACACTGATAAAATCCAAAGCATCTGTCGTTCAGATGGGATGAGACACTTCTGTGATTGTCAGCCGGAGCGCGCAGCCTTTGAATCTCAAGGTGAACGAAACGCTTTAAATTCAATCTGCACCAGAAGGTCATTGGAGTGTCGATCGTGACCGTCTGCAGCGGTGACGGTCAGCATGGGGCGGAGAGTGAACGGCAGGAGAGAGAGGTCTGACGTGCATTTCTGACAAATCACACTTTCAATTGTTGAAAAAAAAAATAAACCTGTCAAAACCGACGCACTTTCTCCTGTGGAGCTTCCCATCGATGGACCCGACCGGTGGGAGCAGCTACACTGATATCTGGTCACACGTGTGCAACTGAAGCATGCCTCAGAGCCGCTGTTGGACAGGAACATTAATTTATGACTTATCTGATGGAAACATCAACCACACTCCTTACCAAACTCTCAGAGGATCCCAAAGCACAACCTTAAAAAAACCACCCAAAAACCCATTTAGTATAGAACCGCCTGTGAGAACCGAGTCTGAATGGAAAGCTGAGCCACAATCAATAAAAACAAAAGTGGTGCCACAGGGAGGTGATACTATGCAGGGATGCCAGCGCCTCGTCTTCTCTTCAGGGTGGAGAACCGAGCAATTACAGGGCAGGAGGAGACCCTGTGTATGCACCACCCCCCCTCCTACCCCACCCTGGACCACCACCTCCCGCTGCACATCACAGGGGGGGACTCGGGGAGAGCGAGCGCGCGCTGCAGTTTGTAGACATCGGCCTTGATGAGCCTCACGCACGCACGCACGCACACACACACACACACACTGCAGATGCAATCGCAGCTAATCTTGAGCACATCTGCTCGGTGCCCCACGTGTTCTGTGAATCTATTCAATTAACACGAAGCTCTCAACAACACATCCAACAAACATGGCATGGCTCGGATTAAAGAGGATGGGAGACATTAAATGACTGCTTAGTTGATTGAAAAAATAAAAAATAAAAAACAAATAATGAAGTGTTCGTGGTGTTTCCTCCTAAAGCGAGGAGACCCCTGCTGTCTGACTGCTCCGTGCCGGTGGGAGGAAGTGGACGCCGCTGCAGATGCACATCAGCTCCGTGATCTACCATGCGCTCCCGAGCTTTGACGTGAGCCCTCGGCTGAGGGATGAACCGGGGGATGAACCGGGGGGGGGGATGAACCGGGGGGGGGGGGGATGAACCGGAGGGCTCAGATGCTGCTCAGCTGTGGTCGAGCCCCGTCAGGTGTTGAGATGGGCGCGGGGGAGGTGGTTGGTTCGAGCCCCGGAGGTGAACAGTAGTATCTGACCATCCGAGGGCGAACTGGGCTTTTTGGGTTTCAGGGTGGCGATTGTTTATGTTGTTGGTTTTTTTTTTTTTTTTGGGGGGGGGGGGAACTGTCCACGCACACGCACACACACACACGCACACATTCAAGGAAGCATCCTCGTTTCCTCGTCACTTGTTACCTTGCGTTTTCTGGTCTCGGCTGAACCGCTCCACACGAAACACTGATAAATAACCCTCAGGTTCTGCTTCCAGTTGTCCACTTTGAAGGCGTTGACATGGGGGCAGCCTGCGGGACTCATGGTAGTCGCAGCATCCGGCGTTGCTGTTCCTCGGAGCGGTGAAAAAAACCCAACCAGCCCTGTTCTTCCGCGGAGACCCGGTCCGAGCGGGCTGACTGCTGGCTAGCTCCCCGGGTTCGTTACCCACCGACGGCTGCGTTCCGGCTAACTGGACATGTCCCGGTTGCAGTAGCGGACATCAAGAGGACTTCTCCGATGTGGCTTGTTCTGGAGACAATTATTATTTACGCACTTAAATCCAGAATGGCGCCGTACGTAGTCCCCCCCCACACACACGTTCGCTGAATTACATGTTAGCAGGCTGGCTAAAGTTGGTTAGCATTGAGATTTCAACAGTAGCTTCCACGGTCGAGTATCAAGACCCACCTCATTCATAGCGGCGGACCAATGAGCGGCGAGGACCGCGCGTGATTGACATATTCCAACAGTCAAGTCCCGCCTCTGTGAAGCGGGCGCTGCGCTGTGATTGGTGGCATTTCCCTGCGAACCGCAGCCGCTTGTTGAGGAACACGCTCATTGGCTGAAGCTGAAATCAGCGCCATTGTATCAATCAAGAATGTTTTAATGGAAGTGGATGGGAATTCAAATACACCTCACGAGGAAGAACCGAGTCGATGGGACTCTTTTTTTTCACAAAGGCATGAAACCCAAAACTATATTCTTAAACAATTTATTATTAACAGATCCACAATCGCAAAGCTCAAGCTCCCAAATGACATGACAGTTTGGTTTCATCTGCTGCCTTCACCTCTTGTAATAACAAGCTGTCGGAACGGTTCACTGTACAGTGCTCTAGCGACCTCTAGTGGATCCGACCTAAAAACAAAACAAATAAAAACAAAAAAAATAAACAAAAAAAAAGGAAAAAACAACAAACAAAACAAAACAAAATAACCAAAACAGTTAAACCGATTGTGAACGACTCCTCCATTGTGCCGAGTTTGGTCAAGGGCATGTCAATGTTGTACAGATTTTGCTATTGATGAATATCTACATTCTAACCGAGGAGTGGGAGGGAAACGATCATTGCAGTCTTTACAAATGTAGAATAGAATGAGATTTATTCCTCGTCAGCCATGTTTTACCTCATACGTAATGCCCTCGTGGTTACGGCCATCATGCAGCAGAACCAAAACAAACAGTGAGATTATTCACACATATGTTTGGAACAAATAAGTCCAGTTTTTATTATTGTGGTTTCTGTTAATGTAGCAGTGGCGCTCCAACCTGAACATTGATAAATAAAACACTGACAAAATTGTAATTTTTTTTTTTTTTTTTTCCTTTTCTGTAAGGATCATTTGTTATCCTTAAGACACTGTGAAGTAAGAATAACCAAATTTATCATCATTCCACACAATTAGATTTTCCTTGACCAATGTCCTTATGCAATAGAATGTTTGTTTGTTTTTCCTCTTTTAAAAAAATCCAACTCATCCTGGGAAGAACGTGTTGGGTGGCTGCAGCGTTCTCTCCCTGTCCAAGGCCCCTCAGGAATAACTTGACGTTTTGCTACCAACATCGTCCTCCTGCGATCCCATACTCTGGAGAACAAAGACAAAAAAAGAAGTGACGCGTTATGACGAAAGACCAAAACTAGTGGTTGCAAACCGGTTTCTGCTAAGTGTCCACAAAACCATGGCTGATTGTTTGTTTGGTTGTCTCCGAACTAACCGGAGGCCTTTTCA
Organism: Embiotoca jacksoni; assembly: GCF_022577435.1. NCBI lineage: Eukaryota > Metazoa > Chordata > Actinopteri > Embiotocidae > Embiotoca > Embiotoca jacksoni. Next base: position 9,009,625 of record NW_027185341.1, on the reverse strand, counting down.
AAGAAGCAGCTTTATGATGAATTATCTGAATATTTTTGCTGACAAAACCCTGGACAAAAAAAAAAAAAAAAAAAAGGCTCCTGAAGGAACTTTTTCCAGTTTTTGATTATGCGTGTACAGAGGCAATACATTTGAACTCCTGAGTACAAAGAGGAGCATGTATTTTGTGTATGTTACCCTAAGTAGCGACCTGCATTGCAGTTGAACGGCACCGTTGTATTGTTTTCATAATTATGTGAAAACAACCAAAGAGACATTTACGTCGATCATATTCCTTGAATTATTAGATTAGACCGTTTCTGTTGGAGGCGCCGCAGCACCATGATTGATGTTCACGAAGCAGGTGGATACTACAACCTTCACGAGCAAGTACTCCAAGTTATGTCACCTGATCCGCATCAGCACCCGAGTTACACGTGTTTCTGTCACCACTGACAAGTGGAAGCAGAAAGCGCACGTCGACTTCTTGTTAAAAGTGTCGGGGACCAGAAAGGTCCTGTGCTCCGTTCCAGTGCAATTCGATTGCCCCTCGTATAGATGCACACTTGTACAATAAATTGCGACGACATAAATCTTGTACGGAGGCACCGGGAGCACGTTTTGCCGTTCTCACGTAAAAAAAACCAAACAGAATCATGTCGCAAAGCAAAACGCAGAAATCTCCACATTAAACAGGTTTAAACATCAATAACACAAAATATTGTTGAACACCAACTCACCTTCTGCACAAATTGTGGGTTTACTGTGATTTCCTGATCCATAGACTTTAGTTTCTCATCCAGCTCTATACATTTCAACATCTGAAAGGAGAAAAAAAAAAAAAAAAAAAAAAAAGACACAAAATTACTTAGAAACAAATAAATAGTTACCAATAAAGGAATCAACACTTAAAAGAATTTGTGCCGAGAACGACAACGCTAAAGATAAATCTGTGCTTCTCACCTCTTGGTCAATTTTGTGGAGCATTGCTGGGTTGTTGTATTTTTCGGGGTTGTCGTGGAAGCAGACCATACCATCCTTTTGGTTAATGCTAGCGTAGATCTCACCATCTTCAATCTGCAACGCAGCATCAGGAAGAGCGTGATTAAAACCCAGCGCTAAGTTTCTAGTACTGATCAGCAGTAAACTGCGAGTTGGCAGAAAGTCACAAGGAACACTTTTATTTGGACCAGAACCTGCATGCTGCAATTTGAATTATCATGAACAAGGAGGCCGCCAGTGAGGATGGACCGGTTGTGTAATCTGTTGTCATAATTCTAACCCTTAATGGTGCAATATGATCACGCAATAGGAGCCGAGATGTTGAATGTGTCTTTAGAATATGCAATATGCCGTATCACACCAAGGCGGACTGTGTAATAACTTGTTTTTAAGCGTGTATACGCAGCGTTTATTCATTTTTGTAAAGACGTAAAATGCAGTCCCATTTGTGCGATGTGTCCTCAGTGTTAGAATGTATTGTTTATGTTTATGTGACGTACAGTCTCTCTCTTTCTTAGGAATAATGTTACATTACGTCCAAAATGCAGAATTCTATCAAATGCAGCAACATTTGCCTGAGAAAAATGTTCCACCATGGGCATAATAAGGTATATGGTATGGTATGGTATGGTGTGGTGTGGTGTGGTGTGGTGTGGTATGGTGTGGTGTGGTATGGTATGGTATGGTGTGGTGTGGTGTGGTGTGGTGTGGTATGGTATGGTATGGTAAATCCCTGTGTACCAACTTACCATGTGTAGGACGTATTTCTCTGCTTCCTGCGGGCCTGAGAGCTGCACTCGACTCGCCATGTCTTGCAAAGAGAGCGTCAGGAAGGTCTGCGGGATCACGGGAAACAGAAGCTGATATCAGAGTGACTGAAAGTACGAGTGCGGCGCCGGTACGTTTCTTAGCTCGGACATTTATTGGGTCTCAGCGTTCGGCTCATTGACGTTCACGCAGATCAATTAAATGCAGACAAAGTCACCTAAACATGTTGTTTACTGTCTTCTAACTTCAGCCAACTTTAACTGATGTAATGAAGATCACAACATTATGATTCCTGACCTAAGATCGAAGTACATACTAATTACACTGATATGTGTAGTACTGCGTGTTTAGAAGACACTTACAAGTAGAAATATTCTAACATAGAAACTCCCTCATATTTTGACTTAAATGACCAAACAGGTGGACACATTATTCATTTTCACTCAGAAGAGTAAAAAGACATCCGATATTGCGCCAACAAAGCCTCTAAGATGAATTATGTCAGCTCTCAGATCACGATGGACATTTCGCTGACTAATGAATCAGCCCGAGCCGAACACGGCGAGCTCTCATCTTTGTTCGGCCGAGCTCTCCGACGACGAGGAGTAACAGCTGCTTCAGATCAGATGTCTGCATCTGTCTTCACACGCAGGGCCGTTTCCTTTCATTTTTCATTCTTGTGATTTCTGATGAGCTTTTTTCTTTTTTTTTCCAGCTGACTCGAAGCACCGAGACCCATTTCTCTTTTGCTTTATTCTATTTTCCCACGCTCACTCCCTTTAAATAACGTCACCAGCACAGTTCACCTCATCATGCGAAGACTCTCACACTTTCCCGTGAAGACATCTGGAGCGTGTGAATGTATAAAAATCTTAGCGCACACGCACACACACACACACACACACACACACACACACACACACACACACACACACACACTCTTATAGCAAACACACAGCGCACCTTCGTTAGCCTCTGGATGTTCTTCTTGTAGAGGGAGGAGAGGCATTGTTTGACCAGGCCCGTGTTGTTGTCTCGTGTGAACGTCTCGCTGTGTTTGTTGACGAGGCCGCGCAGCTCGGCCGGGTTGTTGGTGGTGTAAACCTGAGCTAGCTCGTGGTATGCGTTGCTCAGGGGCTGGGGGCAGAGGCACAAAATAGACAAGAGAACAGAGGCTGAAAACACGCGGCCGGAGAGGCTGCAGGCACACAGGTCTTTCACTGGATTTTACAATGTGTTCACCAGGTGAGAAAAGAGGATTATTAAGTCACTGGAGTCCACTGGTCTCCCTCAGGGCTGAAGGGAAACAGGCAGATGTGAAGAAACTTGGTAAGATTTACAGGTGAAATGCTGCTCACACTGGAGCGTCGAACGGTCAGCACAGCTCGTCACATTTCTGCCTTACTTCCTTTCTGTTGTCATATTATTATTTACTTGTTTTTGAATCTGCCTGTGATTGCGAGAAGCAGTCAATCCACACTGTTTACTGTCTGCTGCTCTTTAGACACTGTTATAACAACGATTAATCAACTACAAGATCATAAACAGGTAAGTCGATAGTGAAAATAAAGGTTTGACAGAGAAAGATTAACAGCATGGAGCAATGCATGATGACCTTCTGCGACCTTGGAGAGTTATAAAAAACAATAACTAAAAATAAATGTGTTTAACCACCATGTAGCACTAATTCTGCGTTTATATCGGTTCATCAACCTAAATATCAACAATGTACATTATGATCAAAAAGTTTAAAGACGGTTCCTGTTGCAGCAGCGAAGCTCGAACTCTTGTAAGTGTTCCAGGTTTCATCTCCTGATAAACATCAGCACCTGTTACAAGTGTTTTTGTCACCACTGATATGTGCGCATTTGCAATCTCACTATGGACCTGAAACATGAGCAGAGAGCGCACGTTAAACTTGATGTCATATTTTTGGGAGCAGAAATAAGTTGCAGGGAGATAATCTGGTAATGACAGGGGTGTTACAGTTTAAGTGTTTCGCAGCGAATGTTTCCACTCAAAACGCCTCAGAACGTCGATGAAAACCGGCCCGGTCGCTCTGCACCTTCGACCGTGTTGGACAGCGACGTCCTGCCGCTCTTGAAACATGAACGCCACTCGAAGCGCCTCGCCTGGCTCATTGCTGTAGGTTTTCTGAATTCAAGCTTCTCTGTTGCTGATTTCCTGAGTTTGACAACATTTCGCGTGTGCTCTCTGCTCTCTGCTCATGTCCACAGAGACGCCGCAAATGCACACGTAACAGCGCTCACAAAAACGGTTGTAACTCGGGTGCTGATGTCGATCAAGCAACGCACCTGGGAATACTTACTTACTCAAAAAGGTTATTGCTTCCCTCTCCTCCATGAGCATCACTGTGCTGCTCTTGGGCTCAACAAGAACACCTCATACTGTACTCCTACGTGTCTTTTACCATTGTTAACACAGATTTCAGTATAAAGGGGACACATTTTCCCCGAGTACTACTACCGAGTACAGCTGTACCAGCAGATTCTCTTCACCCCTGCCTCTTACCTTGATGAACCTCCCTACTATCTGTGAGGTGTATTTGGGCAGCGGCTGCACTTTGCCGTGAAGGATGAGGGACACCAGGATGTATTTCTTGTAGGCTTCCAACATGATGTGGCTCACTGCCATGGCTGGAGTGGTTATTGCCTGTTAGGAAAGAATTTAAAACGGGTAATCATTTACAGAAACACCAGGAAGGAAGTGAGCATTTACAGGGTTCCCACTCTACGTCAAATTCTCAGACTTTCACCGACTAAAAAGCTGAAATTCTCGGACCTATAATGAACAGAAACTGCCATTGTGCTGAGCGGACAAGAAATAGCGTCATTTCTGTTCAAATCGGGCTCACACTTCCCCCTCTGTTTGTGCCAATATTGATAGAAATTAAATACCTGTCTAAATACTGGGTGCACAGGCAAAGAATGTATCTAACAATAAAGTTAATTATCAAAATCAATCTAATAAGCTACATTTTCAATTTCTGTCACTGACCAGTAATGCCACCGAACATACACACTGACAATAACTCGCTAAATAACGTTGTCGCTTTGAAAAATGGCAACTAAAATTTAAACAAGCAAACAAAATTCCCTGATATTCTATCAATTGACCCAAACAGAAATAATAAACTGTCTGACTTTCCCTGTCTGGAAAAGAGTTGTTTTTTTTGTTTTAATTCCCTGAAATTCCCTGACCCGTGGGAACCCTGCATTTAACATGCACTCAGAGAACACATAATAATACAGAAGAATTATTGATCACGTTAGAAGTCAAAGAATTTAGCTGCATTGCAATCATGTGAAAGTGCCGTTAACAGATAAGAGGGTACCTGTTCATAAAAATACAGTGCTCTTTCGAAGTTTTTGAGGCCCGTGTAGATCATGCCACCGTAGTAGTAGTAACATAAAAAGTGCTTTGCGTCGTAGGCTCCGTTCTCCTTACAGATGTCCATCATGTCCAGCTCCAAGAAGGGCAGGGCGGGCTTGAAGCACTTCGCTAACAAGCACAGCTGTAGAAGTGACAGAGTGTGATTAGAGTGGACGGTCACACTGGGGCTTCCACTGGGCTTGAATTATTTAACACACGGCATCCTCAACAACAACAACAACATCTGCATTCAGCAGACAGAGATTAAAGACAATTAGGATACCAGGGAGGACTTCGATAATGATTATAGATAATACAGCTGTGATCTTGTTTAGTTTCAACATTGAAGGATTAGGATTACAGCCGATGACTCACCTGACACAGGTCTGCATGAACTGAGGTAAGTTGGTTTGTGTTCATCTGCATTTTGTCTATTGCCTGTTTTAGGATGACGACACCCCTCAATGGCTGTCAGAGGAGGAGACAGAAAGAGTTACTCTGCTGCAGCTTTCCAAACAAACTGAGGACCTTCTGGTCCACACTTTAAAATTCATTAAAATATTTAGATGGAGACGGAAAAGGAACACATGCTGAAACGGCTTGTGTGTTTGTGTGGTCTTGTCTTGGAGAGAAAAAAAAAATTAACTTCAGATTGACTCATTTCAGTGTCCCAAAGAGGGAACTTCTTTTGCAGCACACATTAAAAAACAGTTTCACCCACACAGACGCTGCACAGCGGCCTTTTAAAACAGCTTGTATGCATGAGGGGCATGTTGACGAGGACACGTCGCAGCAACGTATTAGAAATCGAAACCGAGATCAACACTAACATGATTATTCAGGTGGAAGGAAGTGCTGTTTTTTGTTTTCTCTGTTAGACAGCCGAGGCTCAGGTCACATGATTCTACTGCTGAAGTGCAGAGCGGCCGATGTAACATAGGTTTGTTAAGTGCTAGTCATAAACAAAGTGTGTGTGTGTGTGTGTGTGTGTGTGTGTGTGTGTGTGTGTGTGTGTGTGTGTGTGTGTGTGTGTGTGTGTCAGTGGTGGCACAAACATACTGTAAGTAACACAGGGCCTATAGGTGAACACTAAAGAGATTAACTGCTGATGGGATAAAAGTGTCTATAGAGACACGGTAGATTTCAAAGCTGGTAGTCGCTCTACATCACTAAATCAGCAGTCTGTTAATGAATACACTCTGGTTAACTACAGGCAGCCGTCGATGGAACCAAACACTGAACAAGAGGGAAAAAGGAATTAAAAAACAAAAGCAGAGAAGAGTTAATGAAAGCACTTGAAAATAAATAAATAACCCCTAAAATTCTGCATTCTCAACTGAGGTTTAAACAACTCGACCTTCATTAGCAACCAGAGCACTGCCGACTACTGCAAAGGCTGCAGTCTGTGAATTACGAATGAATGAAAACAATTTGTTTGGCTAAACAATAACAGCATCATAAATGGCACCGAGGCACATAATGAGGAAAAGAGTTTTTTCCTCGGCGGCTATGGAGAATTACGTAAAGTCAAAAATTCAGCTTAACTTAATAAAACAGAAGTGCTTAGTCGAGCCTAAAGCCCTGCTACCGATTCATGCGGAGTTCAAACAAAAGAGAGTCTTACCTGTTTCCGCTCTACAAGGGCGTTTGTCAACTGGTGGCAGAGACCAGCAACTGGGAGAGGACGCAGAGGAGTGAGAAAGGGTTCAATGAGATTGGTGGTTGGTTCGACAGTACCATGCGCTGCTACACGTGTGTGTGTGTGTGCAGGACATGTGTAAACATCAGTCACAAATATATTCCTGAATAAACACATGTACAATGATGACATTATTTTCTAAAGCTCATGTTAACAACATGAAAACCAAATATTAGCAATTACAGTAGCAGATCCTGCTGAACTTAACTCAACCACTGCTAGATGTTCTTCTTTGTTGTGATTGACACTAAAACATTATGCAGTGCTTGTCAAGGGACATATAACACACATTATATGACCACTGAGCAGTGCAGAAATCGGATCTTATTCATTTGAATAATTCCAATAAAACGGAACCAAAAATAAGCTTCCCAAACGTGTAGCACTGAGCAGCTGGTCGGTCAGGACTTACAAGTGTCTGTTGCATATCTAATGTGCTCCCCATTGCAGGTGCTGATGAAGAGCTGGACTTGGGAGAAGAGCGTCTCAAAGTCAGGGATGTTTGGCATGGAGAACTTCACGAATCTGCAGCAAAGGAGTCGGAAGTTAGCAAAAACCTGACAGTCAAAAAGGACACTTTCATTTTGGGCCTTTGAGCTTAAATAGTAATAATAATAATAATAATAATAATAATAATAATTTGGCGTGTAGGATGAAAATGATTTAATGGTGTATTTTGTAGGTCCCACCCGTATGCAGAGGAAGGTGCGGGAACAAAGGCTCACTATTAAGCAGGAAAACGTATCCATCGGTATCGAGATTTAATGTTTGAGAAGAAAAAGTGAACTGATAATATCCAGTGAGAGTATTTCATTGTTGAAAAAATATGTATTGTATTTCATAGTGGTGTATTGTGTATGTGAAACTAAACTCAACTTCTGAAATCATAACTGTTACAATGATAATCAAAAAGTCTTCTCTTTCTAAAGAACAAAAAATAAATCTCTTCCGTTGCTCCAGTGTTCGGCTGCTTCAAGTCCACATTATTAATTGTATGTGCAACAGGTAGTCTTTCACTGCTTCATGATTTCATCACATTTGTTCTGATTCATGCAAACATGCAGCCTTTGAGAATGAAAAACAGGGAAAAAGAGATTGGCACCTTTTTTTTTTTTAACATACAATATTCAAATACTGGATTATTTATGTGGTTTATTTTGACCAATTTAGCAACTTCTACTTCTTTGAAAATTTTTTGTTTGTGTGCGTCTATCTCTAGTTGTTACTCTTTCTCCATAGCTCCGCCACCGCTACCCTGTTCACCCCAAAAAAGTACACCATGATCTTCAACGGTGACGACAATAACAGAATATCCTGTCCAGGTGAGGAGGGAAGTGGAGCAGAAGCATGGAGCAAAATGAAGGCAGGAGTGTAGTGGAGCACTAGATGGGACAAAAGGGTCAACAAAATACAGAAAAACAGCAGCAAACTCCATTTAAGAGAAGACTGCACTGATGACAGTAAACCAGGGAAAAGTTAAAGGGGAAGCTTGAACTTACAGCACAGCCAGCACACCTAGGGAGTGCTCCTGGATATCCAAAGCCCCCAGCACTGTGTCCAGGTGGGACAGATTTTTGGCCAGCAGCTCCCCACTCTTGTTGATCAACTCACACAGCTGAGTCATCTGGCCTAAAGGGAGGGAGTCAAGGTGAAGGGCAGAAGAGCAGAGAAATTAAACCACCCCGGGGTTTCTTACAGGTGCTTTAGATCTTTCAGAGAAAAGAAAAAAAATTAAAAAGTCTCAAATTGTTTAAAGCAGTTTATATCACAATCCTAGATGTGGACTAAATTTTTTAAAGCCACTGTTTTTATGCCAGCCAAGTTGTTATGCCAGGATTAATGTCATCAGGTTTGAATTGCACAGGCTTTTTAAAAAAAAATTTTTTTTATTACATTCTGTACCAAAAGCAGAAATATTAAAACATTCTCCCTATCACTGCTCGTATAAATTATAAAGTTACGTCAATACAATTTATTAAAGAGAACAGGGCAATATTTTTTTTTCAAATATGCTGAAACATTTTTTTTTTATAGTTTAAGTCGTCGAAATTTATGATTAATTAGGAATTTACTCGCCAATGAAAGCCAGGGGGCTTTTGTTATCAAAATAGAGGAACACAATAGTTCAGGACCATCGTGTTGTGGAGTATTTTAATATAAATCGGCCGGTCAAGTGTCCTGTCAAGGCCTTGCAACATAGGGAATGCGAGTAGGATTGACAGGTGACTTTGAACCAATAACATTCGCTAATTCACTTCGCCAGCCAATCGCGTGAGGCCGGGGCGGGACTACCGGCAGGCAGTCCCTGGAAATTATTTTCTAGATCAAAAACAAAAAGTACAAATTTCACATTTTGTGTGACGAGTTACCAAGTTCACCGTTATCATTAGCGTCCCCGTGGAGCGACGCAACTTCGGATGGTAGTTTACGGAACTCCGGCAGCCGCAGAAAGTCATTTTTGCGGTGTGTTTACATGATAAAGCAAAAAGAAGGCTCTGACCAGTTTGGCTGCCGAGCTATCGGCAAGGCATTGGATAGCATATGCTAGCTCACTAGCTAATACTTCCCACTCTAATGAGTTTAGCAACCCTACCTTGAGCGGAGAGCTGCCGCACATTGTTCACAAACTGCTCCAAGGCTGAAGCCATTATTTCCTGGGTCCAAAGTGGAGGTAATTTGCACTGTTTTTCATTCAAACGTCAGAAACAACTCCGTCCGGACTAAGACAGGGGGCCACACAGCCGCCACTGAGTTGAAGCTATCGCGAGATCATAAGAATAGAACGGACTGCAACGAGATTTACGAGTCGACCGTTGGATTCTTAAAGGGCCACACACACGGTTTCGCTGGTCGTATTTGAAATACTGTTGACATCATTTCCATAAAAATCGTTTTTATTTGCCAGTTATAACTTGTTTTAACACATTTATGTCTTGACGGGCAGCAAGTGTTTATTTTTAGACAGCAGTGCCACTTCTCTCTTTAAGGACTAAGAAATGCAGGAACTGACGTACAATTCACCGGGTTTTCACCAAAGATATGTTATGATGCGAGAACTCCTATTGAACTGATTTTTAAGCGTCCACAGTAGTGAAGAGTAATTTATTGGTGGCTGAAGAATATAGTCTCAGTTTTGAGTGTTACAGAGTAATGACACTTTATCTGAAAATGCCTCTTTTTCCTTGATATGAAAGCCTATCATATATTGATTAATCAAATTCTAAAACTTGAATTTGATCCATCTATCTTTGATCATATTTGTCTCACTCCCAGCTAAAGTATATCTTGCTGTAATTTACTGCACTGCAGTGTACTGTAATTGTTCATTTCTAAAACTGATTTGCAAACCCCAGAGGATGAGCAAAAAAAAACTATATACCACATATTTAAGACGTTTCAAATATATATGTAACGCATGTAAATATATAAATCCCTGAAAGAATTTGGGATGCAAAATGTTACCCTGTGTCCTCTTCACAATTATATGTAGTATTTAATCAGAAAGTATCTTAATTAAATAGAAATGCACTCAGGACCAAATAAATCCGTATCATAACAGTGGAGTTTTGTAAAAACAGCACATTTCTACTGTGCATGGTTCTTGGGAACACAGTAGGAGTGAACCGTCGCTTCGTTAAACTATCTTTGTCGCGCCCTGAAGTGCAGCCCCCCCCCCCCTCCCCCTCTCCTCGGTGCTGCGTCGCCATTTGTTTACTAATCGGTCAAGTACAGGCAGCTGCAGCAGCCATCGTCACAGATGCTTTGGACTTAAGAAAAAAAAAAAAAAAAAAGGTCGCTGCCGGCCAGAGCGTACACACACTGCCCAACGATGCAGACAGCTCCCTGTCCACTGCGGCCAAAGGCATGTCACATTTGACCTGGTCGTCGCCGCCGCGCCGCCCCGCCGCGCCGCGCCGCCGCGCCACCGCGCCGCTAGCCTCTGAGATAGGCACCGGCCGTTAGCTCAGCTGCAGCAGAGAGACGCCCGCAGCGAGAAAGTTACGCGAAACAAAACGTCACGCAACAGCGCGGTGCAGCTGCCGCAGTAATTAGACGAACTCGTCGACTCCCCATGCGGACTTTTATCCGCAGTTTCCGCTCGCCTTTCGGAGAGGGTCGCGGCCGTTGCTGCCGCGCGGACGTCAGCGGAGCCTCTGGAGGATGTCGGTGTTCAGGTCGACGCGCCTCGTCGGAAGAGGGAACACTTTGCTCCGTGATCCGTTTAAGAGGATTTGCGTAAACATGTCGTCCTCCACGACTTCGGGGAAGAGACTGCGGGTTCTGGTGGACGTGGACGGGGTCCTGGCGGACTTCGAGGGGGGCTTCTTGAAGAAGTACCGGGCCAGGTACCCGGACGAGCCCTTCATCACCCTGGATGACAGGAGAGGGTTTTGGGTGTCGACGCAGTACGGACAGCTGAGGACCGACCTGTGTGTGAGTGACCCGGGGGGGACAACCGACATGGTCCCGTGTGTCCCCTCCTGGTGGTTCACCAGGGTCCAGGGGGACATGGTTTAATTTGAGCAGCATTTAACCAGTTTCATTTAGAGACTTCGTACTCTCATGGTTTGCAGTTGAAACTTAATATTAAATTCACATTACGGGTCCCTCAGGGAGAAATATATATATATATATATATATATATATATATATATATATATATATAGATCGGTGATTTCTAAACCTTTTTTCTGCTTGTGATAACACAGTGTCTCCTGCTTTAATTTAATGTGCCATTCAATATTTGAGGAGGCAGAAAAGATTTAATGATCACGTTCACTTATTTCAAAACAGAACATAAACTTCTGCGACACGTAATCTTTCAGAAAAGGAAACTGTTTTTATATCTTTTTCTGTATTGGTTCAAATCCAATGAGCCAAAAGTGTGTATTTTGTGATTCTTGCGGTTCAATCACACTCGCTGATTTGTCACTGTGTGTTTTTATTTTTAATTTTTGGTTCGTGACAGACCTTTAGTTGAGAAACATTTTGTCAATCTGGGCCTCTCGTACACCTTGATCGTAAGTTAAGCAAATACAGTGTGTACCGTTTTCTCAATGTTATATAACTCGCATAAAACCTATCAACAGATTGTGAAGCTCCCACAAACTCCAGTGTTGACCTTGGGACTCTCCTTCTTCAGAGCACACGTACACTCATGTGACGTACACATGCCTGACCGTCGTACACTGTTGGTGATAAGCTGTATGTGTGTGTGTGTGTGTTTTCTGACCCCCCAGGAGAAAGCCATCAGTATCTGGGAGTCCAAAGACTTCTTCCTGGACCTGGAGCCGCTGCCGGGAGGAGTGGAGGCAGTAAAGGAGATGGCCAGGATGGATGAGTAGGTATCATAACGGGTGGAAAATGTGCATAATTCAGTATTTGACGTGAATAGATCAGGGGTCTCCAACCAGTAGTTTGTGAGCTCCTGTTTGAGTATGTGTGTGTGTTGAGGATCGGTTTGTTATAATTCACATCATGTTCAGCCATTGTCAATCCGCTGCAGGACGAAGGCCTCAGCATGGAGTTTCCACAACTTTCTGTCCCTTGTGAAATTGTACCAGTTGGCAGTGTCCCAGTAGTGTTGGACTTCATCTCTCCATCTCTTCCGCTGTCTTCCTCTCGTTCGTTTGCCTTCTATTGGTGTCCATACAGTGATTTCTGTACTCCATCTTCCATCCGTTCGCCTCGTCAAATGACCTGCCCGAGTCCACTTTCTGTTTTTGGTGGTTTCCATGATGTCTTGCACTTTGTATGTGATATTTAGTACGCTGCGTTCCATATTGTGTTGGACTGAGGAGAGGGTTTTTTTCCATTTTAGTTGTCCGTGTCCATGTTTCTGAACCATGTGTCACGACCGGTATGATGCACTGGTTGAATATTTTCCTCTTTAGACATATTGGGAGGTTTCTCTTCATGATTGCGCCGTGTCTCCCACATGTTTGCCATCCTGCTTTTATCTGCCTTCTTATTTCATTCTCCTGGTTTTTCTCAGTTAAGGTGAATCTTTGTCCCAATTAGATGTATTCTTCCACCTGTTCCAGTTGTATACCATTTATACTTATTGTCTTGGGGGACGTTACGTTGCCTGCCATGACTTTGGTCTCGTTAGTGTTCATTTTTAAGCCGCATTTCCTGCTTGCAGTATCAAGGTCTTGGAGTATTGTTTCTATTTCTAATCCCAGGAAAGGGGATTTTATTTCAGTGACATGTAAATATAAAGCCTGTGGGCAGAGTGGGACTTCATGCAGGTGTAACACTCAATGTGGAAGGAAACCCAGGAGCTACGAAACCTTTTTGGCTCATGTTTCAGGGAAGACTTTTTTTTAACTGACCTTTGAAGTTCCTATAATATAAAGTATACTTATGTCAGAGTTATTGTTTGTTTGTTATTGCTAAAAAAAAAAAATTTAAAAAACGCCACTCTATTGCCACCATCTGTTTTGTTGGCAACATGACAGCGTTTCTACAAACCTCTGTCCTCCCCACACACGCTGCAACACTCAGCTGGCGCTTTCAGATTTCTACTCCGTGGAGCCGGTTACAGGAAAGCTCCAGTTTGAGGGAGCAAAAAAAGTTGAACTCTGATTGAGGGCAAAAAAATTAAAGAAGAGATGACTCCACGAATTGACCCGACTTATTGTGCTCATGGTTGCATTGTTTTAGTCATGAGTGCCACATGAATCTGATAGAACAAATCCACGTATTTTGATCAGTCCGGTTGTCTCCAGGAGCTACGAACAGTTGTTTCATGTGTACTATCCACACTTAAAATGTGACCTTTTACTTTTCAAGTTGTACTTGCTTCCGTTTTACACACCAAAACCACAAAGATTGATGGTGTTTACTAAAAGGCTCAATTGCAGATGACCTACAGCTCTTTACTGTACCTGAACGCATCGTGTTCACACTCGAGGACTGAGGCTGCTGCTGTCGCTGCTAAGGTCTCTTTCCTGTGTCACTAAGGTTTATCAGTCCAGCTGTAGTTAGAGTTGTGACTCCAACCAGCCAGGTGCTGTTGTTGCACTATGCTGTACGCGTCTTAGTGAAAGCCTCCCGTAACTGACTTCTTCTTTGCTGATAATTCAATCATGTGTAATCTCAATCCACATGAAGGAGGCTGTGATTTCTTCTTATTCTCAAACGGACAAAGCAGTGGAATAAAGTCTAAAAATAGCCGTCATTTCCTCTCCTGCTGGAAATAAATGTCTCTCTTTAGCCGCAAGTGCCTGAATGCACCTATTTCCTTACCAAGGGAAATCAGTCATGTGTTTTTGTTTTCGACGTCGTTATTTTTGTACCGTACAGTTATCACTTCCAGCTAAAAATATCTGTCCGGCCTCAGCAGCTGGAATATAGAAATGATGGTCGTAATTTTTCCTCTCTGGTTTGTTTGTTTTCTTTTTCTTTCCGCAGCACAGATGTGTTCATTTGCACCAGCCCTATAAAACACTACAAGCACTGCTCGTATGAGAAGGTAAGCCCTCTGACCATCACGTATCCTTTATTCCTTTTTGGAAATAGTAGAACTTTAGTAGCGCTTAAAATGGCACTTACTTTTAGCACTTTGTAGTTTGGCTTTCTTGAAGAAATTGTATTTTCTTGATTCCTGTTGTTCTGGGTTTTGTACCCTCATGGTTGAAATGCACTTCTTGTAAGTCGCTTTGGATAAAAGCATCAGATAAATGAAATGGAAATGATTCAAGTTTCAGTTCTCTAACGAGAGTGTGTGTGTTTTTGTGCAGTACGCCTGGGTGGAGAAACATCTGGGCCACGACTTTCTGGAGCAGGTGATCCTGACCAGAGACAAGACGGTAGTCAGCGGCGACATCCTCATCGATGACAAGCCTGATATTCTGGGTGAGGAATGTATACGTGTTTACTTTCAGTGTTTGTTTTTAAAGTCATACACGCAACAAATTGAGATCCTGTATTGTAATAATACTGATGATTTGATATTGATGTTGATGCGGCTCCCAGATCACTCACTACACCCAGTAACCCTTAGTTACCGTTGCCTGTCAAGCTTTCTATTCTGGCCCGGCCCACACGGAGTCCCGACTGTGCCAACATGCCTCAAACAATCGGTCCTTGATTTCATGACTCGAGTGTCTGTCAGCAGCTCGAGTTTTCTATAAATAAGCTCAAATTAGCAAACACTATCTCTGATGACCTTTTGTCGTTTCCAGCTGACTCGATTTCAAACATGAATCCTGTGAAAAGAGTCAAAGATGTGCGCTACAAACATCAGATAAAAGTCTTCACCGCTTGTTGATCCATGTAGAAAACACTGACAATGAACAATAGACAATAAAATAAACGATAAGTCTTGTAATGCAGTCTGGAAGTAAATAGTATAGTATTTAAGATATTTTTTAGGCAGTACTTATATTTAGCTAAATGTTGATAATATTTCCATATTTGAATATGTATGTGGCATGCTGACATGGCAGTTTTAACCTCCTTAAGGTGAGACTGTCAGCTTCAGCGACAAATATGAATCCACTTCTGTGTTTGATCTTTGACAGAGGAGAGATAACAGATTCTTTACTCGTACTTTAGCGTATTTTGCCAGTCTGAGTATCCGAACAGTCGGATCACCTGCGAGCAAAAACGTTTTCCGATTCGCACACGTTCACCCTCAGCTAGAGTGAAATAGTGGCGGCGTAGAAGCCGGCTGTCACGAAGGAGAGCAGCTCTGCGGCACCAGCAGGTTGAGGTGGATAATAGAGCTCAGCAGGGAAGACCGGTTTTTATTTTGAATGATCTGGATCGCCTCTGGACATTACTGCTATTACTGTTTGGTATTTCACATTTACATCCGCCTCCTCGGCTTAACCATATTTTCAAGTGGTGTGTTTTCACTTTTACGCAGTACGAGAGAGACGTTCAGTCACTACCCGGTCAGTTAACACTCCACACTCCCTCCCGCTCCTCTGACGCCAACCTTCAGTCTCAGCCACTCAGACCAAGCACCGGACCTGGGCCGAGTTAGTCCCCTCTATACCTGCCCCATCTGGAAGTCTCTCCTCAAATACTGTTGGACTCAGGCTCCTGCTAGTACAAAGCCAACATGTGTCAGCCCCCAGTCCTGCGTGTTCTTTTAATGAGGCAATAGGAGAAGATGTCAGGCTTCAAGATATTTATTTAACAGCCGCAGAATAATCAGTTTACAGAGCTCTGGGTCCAGACTGTGTTTCCCTGACCGCAACAGAGTATGTGTCAGTTCACGAAGTCTGACCTCCTGACTCTCCCTGACCCGGTCTTCTTATAGTACAGGAACCAAAAAGTCATGTGTGGTGACGTGTCCTTTGTTGATTGGTCGAGGTGGTGGTTGTCTTCCTTCACACCCTGGAGTCCTCACGACAGCCGTTTGTTCCTGTTTATGACTCACAGAACAACAGGATGTGACCCCACAGGTTGCCGACCCCCTCCTGTGACCTTTTGGTTTTACACAGTACTTCAAAGAGAAACAGTATGTGACCCCAAAGGTCGCAGACCTCCTCCTGTGACCTTTTGGTTTGGCCCAGCAGTATCACTCTCATTTACATACACAGCCTTTTGTCTACACCTTAGGATTAATAGTTGATAATACGACTTTATATATAAGTAATATGATATGGCATACATATATGTTGTATTATTGTAAACATAGCCTAGCACAGAATCGCACAACACCGACCTGTTCATCTTCAACTTCATACTCAAAACCTTCCGTTTTAGAGCCGCCTTTAATGTCCGATTAATATTGTGTGTTTTATACTTTTATTGTGTTGTTTTCTTTGATCATTTTAACTTTCGTAAAGTGTCTTTGAATACCGTGAAAAGCACTGGAAATAAAATGTAATATTATTATTATTATAATAGAGCAGATAAATTACTGTTGAATACGTTCATAATCCTTCCAATGGAGCTTTTGAGATTTTAAGCTCTCGGAAGGCCGAAATAAAATACGCCACCATCTGAAGACTTCCTCCCACTGCAGCACCACGCTCACGTCTTTAACATGTGGACAGATCCAAACGAGCCAGACTAATTACAGTTGCCCAGCTGTGATTTCACCATCACTGATCCAGAGTGGGTTTAAAAAACACGCATACAATAGTGCCGGATGTTTGATCCGAGTTGGTGAGTTTTGATAAATGAAATGGGCGACAAAACACAATCATAATGTAAATGTGTTTGATAAAGAGGATTGCATAATCCTGTTCGTGTAACTTTATGTGGGTGTCATAATAATTTGCATTCATCTTCAAGGCTTCATTTGCGACCTTGAGACAGCCGCTCCAGTGTGATGCGTACGCTCCGAGCAGTGGGAGCTTTGTAATGTTCGTGTCGAACATGTGTCCCTCAGGCGTGGAGCCCAAACCGACGTGGGAGCACATCCTGTTCACCGCCTGCCACAACAAGCACCTGTCCGTCAGCCCCTCCCGGAGGCGGCTGCTGTCCTGGTCGGACGACTGGAGGGCCATCCTGGACAGCAAAAGGCAGTGAGGAGCTCCACCTCCCACGAGCCCCAGCACCTCGGTAATGGAGGGAATTTTTGAGGGTCACCGGCACGACATCGGCGGACGTCGGAGCTCGGAGGCATCGTCATCCAGATCCCTCATTTCTGTAGGTACCAATGGAGGTCGCATGTTTCCACACAACGTTGGTGCACTCAGCTGGGAGAGGACTTTCACTTGTTTGACCACAAGGGGGCGCTCTGAGACCGAGCGTGAAGTCGTGTTTCCACCACCTTAACAAACATCACGAGGACCAAACGAACTGAAAATGGATAGGTAGGTAGGTAGGTAGGTATATATTTTATACCTACCTACCTACCTACCTACCTACCTATTGTCTTAAAGGTGTTGGTAACGTCTTTGTGTTTCGAATCGTGGACATTTAAGTTGAAAGTCAAAGACATTTTATTTTATGTTTTTTTTAACCGATAGTTGACAGTTCTGGGTAGCATTAATGAGTCACACAAACAGGGCACTCCAGTACACGCTAGAATAACCTCCCAGAGTCGTCGGCACTGGTGATTACGTGCAATACATAAACACAGAAAAGATACCTGGACTTGCGAAATACTCTGTTTTGTTAGGTCGGCATTTTACATGTACTTTATGGGAATGTACCAAACCACTGTTGTGTAAATGCAGATTTATTTGCACAGGGGAATCAACTGTGGATGGCTGCATTGGTGCTGGTTTTTTTTGTTTTTTTTAAACGTGTTTCCTCAGCGGTTCATAACGATCTATGCATCATACACTGATGAGAGTAAACTACGCACACGCACACGCATACGCATGTTGCCAAAAGAAAAATACTGAATTTATGTAAAAAAAAAGAAAAATCACACTTTTAAGACATATTCTTCACTATATTGAACAAGCTGTCGATGTGAACGCCATTTCTAATGAGATCTGTGTCATGTCAGATAAAATGACCAATGTGTCATTTCACTTACTAACATCTGATCTATTTTACTGTAGCCTGTTTACATCGCATCAGACGAAATAAAAGAACTCCGGACGGGGCAGATTCCCTCCACAAAACAACAAGATGTATTTGTTTTAGCATGTCATTTACGAGTTGTAAAAACATTTATTTAAAGGTTTTATAGAGTTCATCCACATTTGCCACAAAACAGTATTTCAGGCGAGAACCGTTCTGTCTGTGGATTTTAGCGAGTTCTAAAAACGGACACTTTCCCAGTGAGGATCTGTGTTGTTTTGCTTAAAGACACACCGTCAGTACGTAGAAGCTCAATTCATTTTGTTTCTTTCTGACATGTTGCTGCTGGCGTGCTTTTAGGGAACCAAGCAGACCATGTGTTGTGGAAGATGTACTAATTGCGGATTTATCGTGCCTAGTTTAATGTGCAAATTCAACGCTTATCTGTGTCTAAGGGATGTTTTAATGCTGTGTTTTGCTGCACCTCAATTAAAACCAAGAAAAGAATCCCATGACAACCAGGATACTTTCAATGGTCTTCTTTTTATGGGTGCTATTAATGATTCACTTTGCTTTCTTTCTTTGCTTTTATACTTGTTTGTGTTTTTTTAGGTTCACGCAGCAAAATGTCACGATGGCTTTCGACAAAAGTTCGGAAACCTGCTCGGCCTCGTGGTTTCAACGTCCGGAGGACAGTTTTACAAAACATGATGAAAATGCCTCTTTGTTGTTTCTTTCTCTCACTGCTGATCATGTCAGTTAAGAAAACATGTAGTAACACATGAATATGAGCATTAGTCCACGCTGCATTTTCATGTATTTTTACCAGGGTGGATGTTTCGAACAGCTGTGACATCTTTTGGTTTTAACTCCTGTGGCTTATATCAAATAATTTCTCACTGAATAAAACATACATCTGCAGCAGAGAGTAGGAGTAACGGCAACAACCACATTTCAACCATATCAATCAGTTATTCAGTCTTAAAAAAACGTTTTCTAATATATCCAGTGGTGATATACAAACATGTTATACTTTCATTATAAAATATATACAGTATATATATGAAATAAAGGGAAACTGGCTGAAATAATGTGAACTACATCATCAGGTGCCAACAATAGGGGTTGAAACATCGTGACAGACGTTGCAAACAACTCACAAGAAAAGAGCAGATGTAAAAATCAAAGAAAGTTCCTGATTCTGCCTTACACATATTGTTTCACATATTTCATACATCGTGAACAATGCTGCATTTCAAAACGTGACTTAAATGGTGAGTGTCCGTGTCCTAAAACCTCAACATCTACTCGCATTTAAGAGACCTCGGGAGCTCTCTGAAGAATCAGGATGAATAACTGGGTTTTGGTTGGAGTCCAAAAAGTTCCCCACAAAGCAACTCGACCGCCAACGATCCGGTTTAAGAGTTTCGTGTTACAATCACGGCAGCTAATGTGGCCTCAAGCCAATATGAAGATCGAGCCACAGAGGTTTTGCTCGACTCAATTTTCCCAGATTTTTCTCCTTTTCAAACATGTAGTCTGCAGACACTAGAGTCGGCATACAGTGGGTACGGAAAGTATTCAGACCCCTTTAAATTGTTCACTCTTTGTTTCATTGCAGCCATTTGCTAAAATCAAAAAAGTTCATTTTATTTCTCATTAATGTACACTCAGCACCCCATCTTGACAGAAAAAAACAAATGTAGAAATTTGTGCAAATTTATTAAAAAAGAAAAACTGAAATATCACATGGTCATAAGTATTCAGACTCTTTGCTCAGTATTGAGTAGAAGCACCCTTTTGAGCTAGTACAGCCATGAGTCTTCTTGGGAATGATGCAACAAGCTTTTCACACCTGGATTTGGGGATCCTCTGCCATTCTTCCTTGCAGATCCTCTCCAGTTCCGTCAGGTTGGATGGTGAACGTTGGTGGACAGCCATTTTCAGGTCTCTCCAGAGATGCTCAATTGGGTTTAGGTCAGGGCTCTGGCTGGGCCAGTCAAGAATGGTCACAGAGTTGTTCCGAAGCCACTCCTTTGTTATTTTAGCTGTGTGCTTAGGGTCATTGTCTTGTTGGAAGGTGAACCTTCGGCCCAGTCTGAGGTCCAG
The DNA here is from genome assembly GCF_022577435.1 of Embiotoca jacksoni. Classification (NCBI taxonomy): domain Eukaryota; kingdom Metazoa; phylum Chordata; class Actinopteri; family Embiotocidae; genus Embiotoca; species Embiotoca jacksoni. The sequence goes on along the minus strand of NW_027185341.1, from coordinate 8,989,233 downwards.
AGCACTCTGGAAGAGGTTTTCTTCCAGGATATCGCTGTACTTGGCCGCATTCATCTTTCCTTCAATTGCAACCAGTCGTCCTGTCCCTGCAGCTGAAAAACACCCCCATAGCATGATGCTGCCACCACCATGTTTCACTGTTGGGATTGTATTGGGCAGGTGATGAGCAGTGCCTGGTTTTCTCCACACATACCGCTTAGAATTAACGCCAAAAAGTTCAATCTTGGTCTCATCGGACCAGAGAATCTTATTTCTCATAGTCTGGGAGTCCTTCATGTGTTTTTTGGCAAACTCTATGAGGGCTTTCATATGTCTTGCACTGAGGAGAGGCTTCCGTCGGGCCACTCTGCCATAAAGCCCCGACTGGTGGAGGGCTGCAGTGATAGTTGACTTTGTGGAACTTTCTCCCATCTCTCTACTGCATCTCTGGAGCTCAGCCACAGTGATCTTTGGGTTCTTCTTTACCTCTCTCACCAAGGCTCTTCTCCCACGATTGCTCAGTTTGTCTGGACGGCCAGGTCTAGGAAGAGTTCTGGTCGTCCCAAACTTCTTCCATTTAAGGATTATGGAGGCCACTGTGCTCTTAGGAACCTTGAGTGCTGCAGAAATTATTTTGTAACCTTGGCCAGATCTGTGCCTTGCCACAATTCTGTCTCTGAGCTCCTTGGACAGTTCCTTCGACCTCATGATTCTCATTTGCTCTGACATGCACTGTGAGCTGTAAGGTCTTATATAGACAGGTGTGTGCTTTTCCTAATCAAGTCCAATCAGTTTAATTAAACACAGCTGGACTCCAATGAAGGAGTAGAACCATCTCAAGGAGGATCAGAAGAAATGGACAGCATGTGAGTTAAATATGAGTGTCACAGCAAAGGGTCTGAATACTTATGACCATGTGATATTTCAGTTTTTCTTTTTTAATAAATTTGCACAAATTTCTACATTTCTGTTTTTTTTTTCTGTCAAGATGGGGTGCTGAGTGTACATTAATGAGAAATAAAATGAACTTTTTTGATTTTAGCAAATGGCTGCAATGAAACAAAGAGTGAAAAATTTAAAGGGGTCTGAATACTTTCCGTACCCACTGTATATTCGACTTCATGCAGCTTCCTCTTGAGCCACAAAAGGCTTCACAGAACTCGTTTTCAAAGGTGCACAAGTGCTCTTCCCCAACACCTGAACAGACATATACAAAGTTCTGGGACTTTCCCTGTTGTAAATGAACGGAGTGCAGCACACTAATGCACATGGACAGGCTCTACCTTTTTTTTCCCGATGGTACGTGTGTTTCACTTTCGCCGTTATTGTATTTATTTATTTCCATATAAGTTCGAAGGGGATTGAAACGTTTCCCAGCATACCTTCGAAACTCGCAAGACACGTTGAGCCTCCATCATGGGACACACAGAGAGACGAACACTCGCACTGTGTGGACGCTTTTCATTTCACACGGGACTGTTGGGCAAAACTCAGAAAGCATCAGTTGGTCCTGCTCTATTCTTTTGGATCTCTATGCTGTTCTTTTCTGTCTCCGCTCTCCCGTCACCTCAACCGGTTGAGGCAGACAGAAACCACCTCTGAGCCTGGTTCTGTCTAAAGTTTGTCTTCCTGTTTAAAGGGAGTTTTTCCCTTTTTTTTTTTTTCCTGTGTTGTGTTTTGGCGCTATATAAACAAACCTGACCTGAACTGAAGCATCGTTTCCCAAACCGACACCGACACACACTTTCATTGTTTCTTCTTCCCGCATCCTGTTCGTGACCTGGCGCACTTTCAAAGCGCTTCTTCACGACATTCCCGACCGCCGTTAACTGGTCAAACGGGTCATCTGTCGCTCCGCTTCTGAGCAGGAGCTCGCTCCGTCCGATCGCCCTCTCCTGATGTTGTAGTTGTTGGTGAAAAGAAGCTGCATGACGGCAAAATGCCAATGAGGCGTTACACAAGCGCTGCATGTGTGTCAGTTCTGTGTCAGCCTTTTTTGTTTTGTTTTGTTGGGTCAACAGATGTCCCGTGTTTGTGTTGCTGCTCACTCTTCTGCGTTTGTAGGAGAATAATAGATTTATCAAAGAATTCCAAAAGTTTAAACTAATGTGAAACTGATTGTTTTTTTTGGTTTTTTTTCTTCTTTCTTGTTAGTTTTGGCAGCATGTACAAGATTTTAAAAAAATACATGAGAGTCCTGACGTCAAACCACCACATAATACCGACTATGCATGTCAGTGGTAGACGGGAGACGGCGTTGCTACGTCGCCCAATTGTGTGCAATCATCCTCCCTAGAGGTCTGTCGAGTGAACAGGGTGTAGAGAGAAAGAGAAGTTAGATAATCTTTTATCCGTCTCAAACAAGCGTCTTGGATCCTTTCAGGTCTTCTAGTCGCTTCTTTCTTTTGTCAGAAAATAAAGAAAACGCACCGGGAACATCACCTCAGCGTGCACCTGCAGGTCTGTTGTGCCGCTCGGTCGACGGCTCGTCCCTCGGGTGTAATTTTAGATTTGTGTTGTTGAATGTAACAAAACCTTACTGGCGTGTCATTTATAAATTCCCCATTTAAAGCCTTTGCAGGATTCAAAAGGGAAACGGCGTGGATGTTATTTAACAGGCTTACAAGAAGATTTGTTTACAGATCTACGGCAGTTGTCATACAAATCTTTGAGGGTTTTGTATTTGGAAAAAGTTGTTTTCCAACTATCAAAGAGCCTGTGATCCGGTTGGAGTGTTACGTAACGCAGCGTTGGTTTTTTTTGCAGCTTTTTCTTGGGGCATTTTTAATGAAAGTTATTTCCGAACTCACCTAAACTTATGAAACACAGTCAGGTCATAACGGCAGGTCACTTAAAAATCTGTAAGAATTCAAGTCTTTGTTTAAGTTTGCAAACTTCTGAACAGTCTGTTTGGCTGAGAAACTGAAAATAAAACACATTTCTGATGACTTTTTGCTGACTTTCCCGTCTGCCTCGCAAGACACGGGGTCACATATTAACTCACAGAAGCCTGAAATGCAACTAAGCACATATGGCTGTAGAGCTTCTATCATTAAAATGATTTTGCATTAGTTCTGTGTCTACAGTAAAGTTATTTTATTTTGCATACAACATGTTAAAAGCATATTCCATCCTACCAAGCTGGTACAGGCCGTGCAGGGTCAACTCAATTCAGCACAGCAGCTTTTTTTTATTGTAACTTTTTGTTTTTTTTGGGCTTTGCATTCAGACCCACTGCGAGGTTAGGAAATGATGTTGTGAGTAGAATAAGTGTAGACGTAGTGGAGGAGTTTAGAGTGGCTGTGGGAGGGAGAGGAATTAAATGAAAAGTCTTTTAATAGCGCTGCTGACCTATTTCACTTTAAAAAGAAGTTGTATAAAACGGCACAAACCAGACCAAAACACAAACCCGGGCCAGATGAGGTTAGCGGTCGAGCACGGTGTGGGAAAAAAAAACGCTGAGCAAGCACAGCTGTTAATGGACAACAAGGTTACAAAACCAGTGTGCGTTCCCGCTGGCGTCGTCACACCAGAAATATACCGAGATGCTTCTTTTGTAACTTCTCAGTCCATAACAGTACGGTAGGCCTTTTAACAGCACCGAGAATAGGACAAACAACAAGGGAGTCAGTCTTCCATTTCAGTGTTGGACCTTTTCCAGAGTGTCCATTAGGTTTGAATGGAACCAAAAAGACTGAAACGTCGCGTAAGATTACCTCCTGTTGTGGTCTTACAGAGCACGAAGTTAAAGTGCTGTCGGATGTAATGGTGTCTCTTTGTGTTTGTATGTAAATTTAAAGAGTTGTTAATCATCACACACCGACTCACTTCCAACCCGTAACACCAGCTCAGAAATGAAATTCATGTTTGGTGCCTCTGCTCTGCAGCCAGATCCACCCACATGTGCATGTGTCATTTTACCTGGAGGCAAAAACACTGTTGTTGTGCTCTCCGACAGGGTAGCTTTTGTTTTCGTCTGCCTTCAGAAGAACTTTCGGCTCTCCTTCACCCACAATTCTTTCGTTGTGCACCTGCGGTTGTTTTTCCCACTTCTTTTCAGTTTGGACTTGAGAACAGGAAATGTGTCAAATTCTTCAATTCAGGAGGGAGAAATGTTTTGTAATACATTTCACTCACTCGGCCTGCTTTTTGTCTTTTACTTTTAGTTTGTCGCTGATGTCCAGCTCGTGTTGTTAAGAATAAAGACGTAGATGACTCTTACTCTCTTCTATGCTGCTTTCACGACCTCCCGCTTTGCTTGCTCGCACCGCTGTGTAACCACTTTACTCATTATGTTGGGAGGTTTGGGAAATTATAGTTATTTTGTGCAGATGTTTTGAATAATTTTGTCTCTGTGTTGTTGTTTTTTGTCATTTTACAATGCAATTTGTTTGTCCCATATTTGTCATTTCTGGAGGTTTTTTGTTTCTCATTTTGGTCATTTTGCCCTTTTGTTGCCAGTTTGTCTCTGTGGAGATTTAGCCTCTTTTTATGGTCATGTTTTTGATCATTTTTCATCTGTGTGGTGTTTTTTGTTTTGTCCCATTTTGTTAGTTTTGTGTCTAATTTTTGTCATTTTGCATCTCTTTCTAGCCATTCTGTCCCTTTGTAGTCATTTTGTGTTACATTTGGGCCATTGTGTATGTCTTTGTTGCCATTTTATATATTTATGGTGATTTTGCATCTTTTTTATGGGTATTTTAAATTTGTATATCTCATTTTGGTCATTTTGCATATTTGTGCTGCCATTTTATCTTTTTTAGGGCATTTTACATGTCTTCATTTACTTTTCATTTGGGTTGTTTTCTCTTTTTTTTTTTGTCTTTACATGTGTTGTATTATATTTTGGGGAAAAGATCTTGGGCCCTTTGTTCTGTGCCCAGTTGACTAGTTCAACAGTCTGTCCGTGGGTGCTTCCTCAATCTGAGTCATGTCGGTAAGTCAATAGCAAAACAAACAAAAGATGGCCAGTAATGATAAAAGTTTACACCATGAAGTTTATGTAATTGTCAGCTATAAATCCAGATGTTTTCCCCTGCAGTGACAGCAGCTGTGAACAGTGCAGGTAAGTGTTAGTTTTGCTTGTGTTTCAGTGAACGTCACCTCTGAACAGCTGCTGTTGGTTGTATGTTGTTAATTCAGGGCGTTGAAATCCTTCACACTGATACCCTCTCTGAGCATCTTATATCAAATACTAGAGGGCACAAGAATGCCATATTATCTAAAACAAAAGCATGACAATTGTTTTATTTATTGTGATGAAGGCCTAAAGTGTGAAAGTCTTTTATTACTGACAACTGCTCCTGTGTGTAGACTGAGACCGTCTTTGTCAAGTTTGTGACATTCCTGCACAGATGAACACTAACAGGATGATGCCATGATAATCAATACATATAATAGCCTGAACATGTTTATAATCAGGATTTTTTTTTTTTTTTTTTTTTTTTTAAAGGGACCAGAAAATGTCCAGAAATGGCATTGATCCAATGTAACTAATTTAATTAAAATACTTTTTATTATTCTTTAAAAGGAGGAATTAATCCCCAAATTGCATTTTAATTTAACATATAAATCATGTACAGTATATCAGAAATTACATGTTGGTTTACTTTACAGTCATTTGACCCGTTGATTACATGATGATGTTGATTGGTGAAGCTTTAAATATTGCATTATCATCTATTTAAGCTCCATTACATCAGTAAAGATGGATTTTTGCTTATCAAACCTTTAGCTTGATAATAATACAAAAATAATTTCACGGTCTAGCTCCAAGAAATGTACTATTTTTTGTTCCTGCCCTTATTCTAAGTACAATGGAATATTTAATCCAGAACAGAACAGTAAAATAAAAATAACATGTCTAATGGGGTATCGGAAATACCACTAAAAGAAACACTCTGCCTTGTCCGGGCTGTCCTGAGTTGTGCAGACGTTTGTCATTAGTGCTGAAATGCGTCAGAGGGCAGAAGGAAATCCCAACAGAGCACTAAAATTAATCAGAAATATCTTTGTAAGATTCATACAGAGGCCTTACGGGACTGTTATCATCTGGAAAACCCTTTACAGGACAATTTGTATTGTTTATGGGGAGGAGACGTAATGTACACAATGTCCTCTCCAGGACGGAGAGATGACGGGGGGGAGGGGGGAGGAGGGGGGGTCAGAGTCAGCATTTATGGTCTGTGTTTAGATTAGACTTAAGGTTACGGTTAACCAACGTGCTGCTGATGGTGTGACAGATTCCTCGGAAGCTCCTTTCTGCTGGCGCATGTACCAGCATGTTTGTTTTTGCATGTGACAATAATGGTTTTATGTAAAAAGTACACATCCTGATGTACAGAACTAATGTGTGAGCGGAAAAGCTGGAAGTCAGAGTGATCGAGCGCACAAATTGGAACAGGTCAGGTGGAGCCCTTCCTGTTTGCTGACTTGTTTTTGTTCCTTTCATCACCGTCCGTGACACTCTGTTATCCATTCTCTGTTTGAACTGCCCTCCTTCCGTCTGTCTAATTGCTTTCTAGCAGAGAAGGAAAGTGTGTTGCAAGATATGTTCCAGATGAGATCATCTGCACCACAACACACACTGTGTGTTTTACAGCCTGACAGCCTAAAGAGTTCAGCTTCCTCATGATGATTTACACTTTTGTTTACTAGAGTAAAACCGAACAGGTAGTAGTGGTAGAAATACCGGAATAATTGTGGTTTTTTTTATGATGACATGACGTTCCTCTTTTAAGATGTCACGAGCAATATTTTAATAAATCCACAGCATGTTGTTTTCAGAGAAGAAGCTCTGGAATAACTGTCACGCTGTTTGCTCCTCAGTACACGGCAGATAGAGACAGTTAGTGACAAACAGGTGAACAGAGGTGAAAAAAGTTCATATCTGAATTTGGCCATGTTCAGACTGACAGCCCGAATCTGTTTTTTTTGTTGTTGTCATATCCAGATCGACTTCTGGAAGTCTGGACGTCAAAATGAAAACACATGAAACATGATTTTTGCAAATCAGTCATTAGGAACATTTGTTCCACTTCCACACAATGTGATTGGTCGATGCCTTTAGTCAGAAGCTCAGAAAAATTGTGTTCCTTCTGAAAGGGCTTTCTGTGCGGAAGTACTCATGATAATAAAATAACAGTATGAAGAAGTGTGTAAAGCCCTTAAAGGTGCAGATCTTGTGACAAAATAAACCGTAGAAAAGCTGATCGATTGGTTGACTATTCTCACTGGGTTAATTACTACAAGCAACCCCTCTCATCTTACACTGGGCTCTTTCATCCAAGGCCAAATCAAAATGTTGATGCTAGCTCAGATGCTGGTTTGTAATGTCTGAGTCGGGAGTTAGTGTGTTTTTGCCAGTGTTTGACTGAGTGATTCATCCACAGGCAGCATTCTGTTCATCTGTCTGTCTGTCTGTCATCTTTCCAATTAACTGTGTGGCTAAAGGAACTGGACACTGTGTTTTTGCTGAGCTGGTGTTATGGGCAGAAGTCAAACACTGCAAGTAATAACTGAAAACACAAACACACACACACACACACACACACGGGGGGGGGGGGGGGGGGGGGCACGCACACTACAGTAACACTGATAAGCCTACTTTATGATATTTGGTGTTGTTACGCCTGCCTCCCTGTCTGGGATATTTACTACGTGTGCTGGTTTTGATGTGCTTTGAATATTTTTTCCGTTTGTCCTGTGGCGAGCCATGGTGTGTTTTATTTAGTTTTGTTTTTGTTTTTTTTGTTTCCACATATTTAATTTATGCACATTAAACAAGACCCAACCTGAAAGCTGTTTTTGTCCGGCGTATCGTTAAGTGCTCCCTGAGGGTGATCTCGCCCCCGCAGGGTGACGGTTGAAGAGGGAGTGGGTGAGCTCTGAGGGGACGAACGTTTTGACTGTCATCGGGCAGGCAGGTCAGCGTCGAGGTACAGACTCCATAATGCAGCTTTCACGTAGCCTGCAGAAATGAGTACACATGTTGAGTACTAAGACTAAGATTTATGACCAGAGTTGGAGCAGCATTAAGAGGCCTTTTATGAGAACTGGAATGCAAGTTGCAACACTCATCATATTCTCTGATACCCACAAATTAAACATTTCCACGCGCAATATGTTGAGTCATTGTAAACATTTTTTTTTTTAAACTTTGTTCAGCATTTATAAATTTGTTGGCCACTTGGGGGCAGTGAAATCAAGCTATCAACACAAATCATCATGTAAATCACCTTTAAACGTGCTTGCAAATATATATATATATATATATATATATATATATATTTTCCCCACATCTATCTCCAAACAAAAAGCGGTACATTTTCCTTTCATATATAAATTTTGACGGCTGTTCAAATTTTTTTGGATGAAAAATTGCACAATAGCCAATAACTAGTTTTCTTAGAGTTGCCACTAAGTAAATCAGGCATACATCAGAAAGGTTAGTAGAACAGGCTAAAAAACAAAATCCCTGATTGCAGTGATTGCAGGCAGATCTAACAATGTGTTTCAAATTTTCATGTAACAAGTCTGAGATGGAACGAAAGTTAAATAAGAAAATGTTTCTCCTCGTAACTTAGCGTTGCTTCATAAGTGAAGTGAAGTCTTTTTCTGTGAAAAGCTGCTTTCAAGAAACAATTAACATATTTCAGCCTTACAAAAGATGAGACCTCCTTCATTCGTTCTTTTTCTTTCTCAGCGCGAGACAATGTCTGCGGTATTAATATTTAAAAAGAGCGAGCTGTTAAATAAGTAAAAAATTGCATTCGATGTACTTCATTAAATGTTTTTTCTTCTTTTCTCCAGAAAGGAACACTGTCCACTGTCTCACACTTCACACTCACTAACTGTGATTAGGACTCGGGTAGATCCCTGGAAATATAATTCTCTTCTAAGTAAGGCTTCATAAGCTCTGCAAAAAGTAGAAAAGGGAAGAGTGCAGAGAAAGTAGATTATTTTAGTTCAGTTGTAATTTTGCAGTTGAATTAATAAAGAAAAAAAAAACATACTGTCTGAATTTCAGCCGGTGCTGATAAGGTGAATTCAGCATATAATTGAGCATGATTCATTTTCCTGTGTTTGGTCAATATGGGAAGAACACAGCGGTGTGCGGTTGTTTGTTTGTTTACACCTGCCTTCGTGAGCTGTGTGACTGTGTGTGTGTGTTTGGGGGAGGGGACGGGGGGAGGGTGTGTGGGGGGGGGGGGGGGGGATGGAAAACAAAAGCAGGTAACTTTCCACTGCAGCAGGGGCCCAGACTCCCACATTACTCTGCCATCCATCTTCAGTGAGGAACACAGATTGCTGTTGATGGCTGTGGGGGTAACACCTCCTTCATAGAGCTGCTTCACTTCCAGGCACAGGACCGAGCTGGAAAATTTTCACATTAGGCTGCTCACGTCACACACACATACACACACACACACACACACACTTGCGTTCATTTCATCCCGTTGTTAATTAAATTTTGGCATCCGAAGGGCCCCTTTGTAGCAGCATGTTAGCCTTATTTAACCTGACACTTAATCACTAAACACATGTGCACATGTAAATGCACAAGCAGAAGCCAGTACAATGTGCAGAGCAATATTAAAGGCTCCATCGTGTGTGTACTATCTCTATGTATGTTCCAAAATAAAAGCAATGTTCCCCATGGAAACCTCAACTTCCTGCCACAAATCGCCCACCCGACCGCCACAGTGTTCTTCCCATGTGTTTTTCTCTCAAATTCTGGGGGGACATAAATGAACTGTTAGTAGCATAAGATGACTGGGGAAAACTACCGGCCAGCCTCCAGTGGTAACAATGAAAGGGAGCTGGAGAATATTCGGTAAAACTGTAACACAGTAAATTGTAACAGCAACTTTTTTAAGGTTGATTTTTTTTTCTTTTTCTTTTTTTTTTTTTTAGCAATTGGGCTCAATGGAACAAACGGTTGAGCTAAGTAACATTATCAATCATTTGGCGTTGTTTTTTGTTGTAATTGTGTGCTAAAATTAGACTGTACATAAAAGTGGACGTAGCTTCCGGGTCTAAAAAAATGAGGCCGATGTGGAAGTGCCTTAAAGCTTCAAAGAGCCTCCATAGGCCCCCATTCAACTAGTCCCATAACATTTGAATTTAAATAAAATGTATCCACAAGTTATTTCAGTTTTGCAAGCTAAAGTCACTCCTTCTTATTAGTTTTCTTGCGGTCCATCAAACAATAATCAGAAAATATCATTAACTAGAAAATAAGCTTATAAAAGATGTGTTTTTGGGGGGCGTGTCTGTTTGATTGACAGGCCTGTGGTGCAGTCACGTTACAACTATTGGGATATAGATATAGGGACATAGGCCGACCAGTAAACAGAGAGCTTTGTCTCACGACTCGTCTCCCTCTTCACCGCGACTGTCCGGGATAGCGACCACCTCATTAATGCTGCCGTCTATTTCTGGCTTTTGCCCTCGTCTTGTTTTTGTCCACTGTGTGGGCACATGAAATCATATTGGCAAATAGTTTCTTATTTGCATACAAAGTTGTAATTCTCTTTGAGTTTGTAGTAATGAGTGACCTCGATCATATTGCACATAACCATTAGAACCAATGTTGATATAAAAATGTTGATTCATGTAGCTTTAAAGCAGACACTGTCAAACCAACATTACCCAGCAGGTGGTCGATAGTTGAAACAGTTTTGATGTGAAACGGAAATAAGAGTGTGTTACCTGTCAGGTATTAAAAAGTGTTGTTGTTTTGTACCACAAAAAGCAGTTTTTCGGCCCATTCCCTCTGGATATAAATGTAAAAAGTTCTGTAACAGTAGAGAACTTTTTCTGAAATTACAAAATATGATGGAGTTTAGCATATGTCATGTTGATCCATATATTTTCTGAACCACTTTATGTTTGTCATATTGAGGCCAAGGTTTAATTTACAGAGTGAGTCATAGTGCTGAAATACATTTTTAATATATTTTGATGTAAGACTGACAATTGAGCTGTCAAATGACGGTTTTCATCTCATGTGTTGCATGATGCATGACGCAGCAGGCTGCTTTCAAGATTAATTTGTTTCTATTATGTGGTCATTTTACAAGAGCCAGTTTCAAAGCAGTTTTTTTTATCATTAAATACCAGAGGAGAAATAAAGCAGCGAGCTCAGAGGAGACTCAGCGCATCACAGGAGGAGCTGTGGAAATAGATGACGCAAACAACACAACGCGCATCTATATCATCGCGTGCACATGAGTGTGCGTGAGGCCCGACAGGAGAGTGGAGAGAGAAAGAAAGCTCGATGCCGGTAAACTCAACGGACTGATTCACAAAGTCTCTGTCTTTGCTGTGTGTGTTTGTGTGGATGAAAAGCAAGTGAGGGAGGAAGAACTGCCACCACCAGTCCTGAATCACTCACCTCTGAAGTGAGACGAGAAGTGCTGAAATTAGACAGAAAAAGTCATAAAAAAAAAACAACCAGATAAAACAACAAAAATAGCCTCTCTTTTTTTTTCCTTTTGAGGAAATTGAGTCATGTCTGGTGTGAAAATATGAACGCTGGTGCTCAGGGGGAGGACTTTCAGAGGGATCTCCTGTGAATTTTAAACCTCAGGAGTGGTGACGTGAGAGCTGGTTGACTCGGAGAGTTTGTGTTCCTTCATTCTGGTAGTTGTGTCCCATTGATGTGTTGCTACTGTATTGTTCCAACAACCTCTGTGGCATCATTAAAAGTAGTGATGATGAAGTATTTTAGTTTGTCTCTCTTGTTTGCCACTTACTGCTGCATACTGCTCTACATTCCTTTATAGAAAAAACACATGAATTTCACATGCAAAAGAAACTCGTGATCGTGTAATTGTGCACATGTGAAACATGTATTTTGCATATTTATGTGGCTTCGGGACATTGTAATGGTTTAATGTATGAAGCCCATGTAGAACGTTTTCATGTGTTTTCCTCGTGTCATATGTTGCAACATGTGATAAACATGCGTCATACATGTGATCACGTGTCCCATGTGGAAAACATGGGAAATTCATGTGTTTTTGCTGCGAGGGCCCTGACAAAAATAAATGTTTCCTTTCCATTATGCATGAAACTATGTCAAACTGTAATACCACCAAGGTTGGCTCTAAAAAGGCTCTGGCTCCATAGACTCACATTCAACTTCTCATAAAATACAAAGACAATACATTTTTTTCCTCAAGTCATTATGGTGCCATTTGCTAAAGTCACTTCTTCTTATTAGTTTTCTGGCGGTCCACCTGAAAATAATCATCATTAATTAGATATTTGGCCTTACAAAGCGGGATGTTTTGGGGGTGAGTGTTTGATTGACAGACCTGTGGTGCAGTCAGGTTCTGCTATAGGTGGACGGGCGTAGTGTCCTCGAGGTTCCCACTTCCAAATATGGTCACTTCTGGCTCCAAAATAACAAGACAGAGATGGCTGAAATACAGAACTTGAGGCTTCAAAACAGCAGTTCACAATCTAATAGGTGATGTCACAGTTGGATGCTGCTTGGGTACCCATGCATGTCCTCCACCTGGGACAGGTCTGGGTTCAAATTAACCTGGATGGTGGGCATCAGGCCAAATATAAATGTTTATGCTCTGTAAAATTACATTTTATTAAAATGTGATGTCATTTATAGAAAATTAACATTCTATATCTGAAATAAAATCTCAGAAAAATTAAAACACCACTCTTTGATCTGTGTAATACTCCTTTTAGGTGAAGAAGTTGCAGGCCAAACTTGGCCCACGGGACCCGAATTGGGTTTTAAAGAGATACGCTGTGGTGTTTTTATGAAGATAAAGTTGTTGAAACAGGAAAATATGTCATGATTATATGAAATGCATCTTGATAGCAGTAATAGCTAACACTGCTCACCCATTTAAACCCAAACGCTCTCCCATCAGTCTGTTTCATGTGTACAATCCTGTTATATGTGTGTGTTGTGAGCGAGTGCGCAGCATTTTCTTTGCCAGGAAACTTCACACATTGACGTCTTTCCTCAGCAGATTGAGACTGCTCCACTGAGGAAGGCTCACAGTGTGATGCCGTGAAGCAATGCCAAGTTGTCACTCACAAGTGGGCACGCGCATGTATTTAAGTGTGTATGTGTGTGTGTGCGCGTGTGTGTGTATGTATGTGTGTGTGTGTGTGTGTGCCTCTCACCAGAGTCCGTTTGTTAATCCTTAGATGGCAGTCCCTCCTCTCCCCTGGTGTTTTGTTGTTTTTAGACCCAGATTGACGCTGTGTGTCGTCATCAGACCTCGTGCCTCCTGAAGCCACAGCTCGTTCTCCGTGTATCTGTATGGATTACATACTGTATTAACTTTAAGGGAACCCTATGAGTAAATATAGACTGACTGAAATACCTCATTTAACATTATTTAATCTGAGTCTTAGTTTCATAACTGAGATCTTGTTTCGTTTAGGAGCTCCACCGTTAAAGGTGTTGACAATGACGTCGGCTACCCGGTGTGTGTCGTGAGCTGGGCGCGACCTCATTTGTGCCTCAGTCGTTCAGTGTGATTCATATAAAAAAAAAAAAAAAAAAAAAAAAGTGTGAAATACGTTGTGTGTGACGAAAAAAACTGGCTTTATTTCAAACCTCTACAGTGTCTCATGTATACTCTAATGCTAACATATTTCAAAAGCACTTTTTACTCGTACACAGTATATCTGGCTGCTGCTATCCGGACCCTCGTGTCTGCTGGGTGTGGACGTGCTGCATTACGGTTGTGACTCTTTTTACTTGTGTTTCTATTGAGGTTTAAATCATAGTCTGAATATGCAAGTGGACGTATCTTTCGGGTCTAACAAGTGAGGCCAATGTGAAAGTACCCTAAACTGCAATACCACCGTTGGTCACTAGGGGCTGGCTCCAAAAAAAGGTACTGGGTTTATAGACTCCCATTCAACTGCTCTCATGAAATACAAAGTCAATAAATATTTTCTACGAGTCATTATGGTGTCATTCACTGAAGTTACTCTCTCTTGTTAGTTTTTCTAATGGTCCATTAAAAATAATTCTGTAATTAATTTGATATTCTGCCTCAAAAAGTGGTATATTTGGGGGGGGGGGGGGGTGTCTGGTGTGCTTGACAGGCCTGTGGTGAAGCAAGTGGGCCGGCATAGTGTCCTCAAGTTCCCAATTAAATGGAGTCCAGCTTGTACAAATATGGTTTCCTCTGGCTTTAAAATAGTGAAATGGGGACGGCCAAAATGCCGAACACTTCAGAACAGTGTTTACTAAAGTAGTGAAGTCATGGTTGGTTACTGGTTGGTTTAAATTGACATTCCTGCTGGAAATATTTTAAAACTCTGTGGTGTTGAGAAGCCATGTTTAGTTTAGTTTTTCTATCATTTTCAACATGTGTTTGCAGCTCATTTCTGACTGATGTAGAAACACAGTCTCTGGTGGATATAGTGTACTTCTTTTAATATTCATACGTCACTGTGTTTCCTCAATGTAGTCCTGCTTTGGCAACCAGTTTCATCATTTTTGCTTTGGAGCAAAATTCCTTGTCAACCTTTAGCTGGATCGCATTGACAAGCTCAAAGTAGCCAGAGACCTGCCAGCATGGCAGTAGGTGCTTTGAAGTGCGATCAAAAAGTTCTGTAATGGTTCCTGTTGTACACAAATGGAGCGCAGCACCTGAAATCAGCCATTAAATGGTGAAACTCAAACTTTCGTGAGTACTATAAGTATTCCGAGTCATCCCACTTGATCAACGTCAGCATGTCTGTTGCACTGGTTTTTGTGACCAGTGGCATGTGCAATTTGTGATTTCAACATGGACCAGAAATTTGAGCAGAGAGCGCACATCAACTTTTGTGTCAAATTTTTCAGGAACAGAAAAAAGGTTTTCATGGAGCCAAATTCGGGTGGTGGGGAACTACGATTATGTTTTTGTTGGCAAAAAAACTTGTGTTGTTATGTTGGAGAACCCAAATCCCATTGCACAAGAGTTCTGGTTTGTACCGAATGAGATGTCTCCGAACGTCACAGTTGGACTTGATGTTGACCGTCTGACCCTGGAGGATGAATTAACAGTGCACAACCCTACGAGTGTAAAAGAAAACCCACCTGGTTGCCTTCCTACCTGATGCGCCTTCTTCAAGCTTGGACGCCGTGACGTTCTGGCCCTCTTGAAACACAAATGCCACTCAACCGATCTCGCACGGCTCATTGCTTCATTGCCGTTGACTTTCGGAAGCATTTTGAGGGTCCTGTGTGATCTGGTTGGCCAGCTGCATACAATTGTACTTCCAGATTTATAGGGTTATATTGTTTAGATAAAGACTTATTGGAATTAAACTCACAACAAATTCCCTCGCTTTCGTGCAGCCAACCCTCCCACACAACTGCTGTCTTTGGATGATAAAAGAAATAGTAGAAAAGGCACTCAATGCATGGTTATCATCATATTTCATCTTATTCCCTTATGTTATGTACATATCAAGCGTAGGCTTTACTTATCAATACTACCCACTGTCAGTTTATTCTGTTTTACGCCGGCCAATCTATCCCCACCGCTCTCGTCATTCTGGATATACAGGATTGTTTAGGAACACAGATGAGAGGCCGTTGACTGATCCGTGAGGCTTGTGGGCCAGAACCAATCAGACTCTCTCTCACATGCGTGCGTCTCTCATATGTCGACCCACGCTTGTGTGCTGAGACTGGGCACGTCAAGCCATTTACTCCCACCTAATAACTGTTGAGGCATGTGCACTCACACAAGCCCCTCATCAAAAAAAAAGAAAAAAAAAAGAAAAAAGGACTGACTTGATTAATTCCTTTTTATTGTGAATGTTGGTACATATACACAATTTGATTGCCTTAAATTCCTATAAATACAGTCTCTCTAGCCACTGATGGTCCAGTTGGGAAGATAGTTTCAATTTAATTTGCTCAGATTTAAAAAAAAAAAAAAAAAAAAAAAAAAATCAACAGCAAACACATCTTGTCTGTTGACTGTCAGCTGCTTTATTGAGACTATGGATGGTGCCAGCTCTACAAAACTGATGCTATATCTTTGAATTGTACACTTGAGTGAACAAGTCGATCACGTTGTGTTTATTACATAGAACACTCATTTAATGAAAAGTGCAGTAAGCTGTTGATACATGAGGCCATGGACACCAGTGTTTAAAAAAATCAAATCAAATCAAATTCAAGTGAATCTGCTTTGATCTTTCTGTATTTGCAAGCAAGAGAAAGAAACACAAAGGAGAAAGAGTTAAAAGACACTGGCTCTTTTATATTATTTCTACTAACAATAACACTAACAACACACTTACAAATAAATTTAATGGAGCACTTGACATTTTTCCTTTACAGAAATAACAAACCGTGAGCTGCAAATTGAAACAAAAACCAAATGAGGAGATTAAAATGAAGCCAGAGAAATAAAAAGCAGTCAGCATGACTAAATTATCAACTCAGGCATAATATAAAACCATGACATTTAACAAATGATCTTATCTAGTTGAACTGAGGACTGCATGGAAATGCAAAGATTCAGCTTTCGAGAGTGAGTAAAAATCAAACATTATGATTTATGTAATCAGACTTTAAAGAGTAGCACCCATATTAAACTGGAACTCAGCATCTTGTGAGAGATCTTTGTACAGCTGGTTAAAATGACATCAAATGTACTTTAAGTGAAATGATTAAACCCAAAGTGCAAAAAGCAAGATACATGTGATTTTCCATTTTATTGAATCAGGGTTTATAAAAATGTTTTTTCTCATTTAACGACCCGGTGAACAGGGCCTCATTTGTTGAGTGCTGAACCAGCAGATGCGTTATAAAACCAATGTTGTTTTTCAATCCAGTTCGTGGATGAGGTATGAGAATCGTGGTGACGTCAGCGTGATGTGTGATTGCGATGCATCATGCTGCAGGATGTGCCGATGTAAAGTCCCTCTGCCCAAAGAAAACAGCGTCAGTCAAGTGTATAGCTGAGTCGAGGAAACTGTGGTGTCGTCCAGTCCGACATCTCAATCCATCACCTCAATACTCTCCTAACTGAGGCAATTTTCTCAAGTGCTGTGATGCTATTTTGATCATTTGGCAGGTTTTTTTTTAATTATTTTGTTTTAATCTCTTTTGAGGGATAACTTAATATTTATGTGGTTTTAAAATCTTTGCTATGGCTTCCTGTGTTCCAGTTGTCTGATTGGTGATGTGGTATGTTTAAAGAGGCCCTGCAGACATGTTTTAAAATGTTTCGAAAATAATCTACTTTGAATAAGAATTTGTGTCTAATATGACTTTTCAACAACAAAAAAAGCCATTTATCTTGTAAAATGATCTTTGAATATGCAAATATATTTAATTTCAATAGTTTAATCGCGGGTCACAAGATGTCCCATGCTTCATTGTAAAGAGTGCGTGTACTAGAGGTTTCAAGTTTCCACATCAAAGTTTTGTAAATTGGACCCAGATTGGCATCCAAAGTATTTGTGATGTCACAAATCACGGTCATAGGCCCGTCTCTTAGAGGTAGATTGTCAATGAGCGCAGAGAAACTTTGCCATCTCAGCAGATGATACCAAAATCAGCATTGTTGTTTCAAACTCTACTCATACATCATTCTGCACAATACAGGTGGTAAAAGGAAGAAGAACACATTTTTGAGTGGAAGGGGGCTTTAAATGTTTCACTATTTAAAATACTGTATACAGGATGAGTTGGATGAGGTTTTTTTCATTGTTTATTGTCATTATCTTAGTCATGAAACTGGTATACTGTACTGTAGAGAATGCTACATCATACATTATTTCTGTAGAAGCTGTGATGATAGCAGAATCTATTTCAGCTTAAAAAAAAAAGATTTGGGAAAAACCCTTCTTTGTGTTTCAATTAGCTCTGCCTACCACAAGACTGGAAGCAGTGGGGGTTGTAGGGTGTGGCGGCGTGTGGTGGGAACAAACAAAAAGAAATCACACTGTTAGTAATCTGGGAACACAAGACTGAATGTGATTGTACGCCAGTTTGCGGATGATATAGCCATATATTACCAGCAGGATGTGCTGCTTAACTCACCAGTTATCAATACTACTGTCATCAATGGGACTAGTTTTGTAAAGATTAAAAAGAATCGCCGGTTATTTCTGCAGCTGTGCATCTAAGTGTGTTGGCCTAAAAATAAGATGCAGTCAAAATCCTTGTTGGTGTATTGATTTCTTGACGCAGCGCAAAGCGATTACACGCTGGTCACCTGGTCCTAAATCTATGGTGCAGTATTTTACTGCTATTTTAAGTGTGCATTATCAAAACTGTAATACGCATCTTCAGGCAGATGCTTAACATACGTATACTTTGCATTCACAAGCAGATCCATTTTTAAAAACGTACTTGGCTTTTAAAGGGAACCTTTACCTTGTGCATTGGACTGTCTGCTTGGATCGTTAAAATGAAGCCCAAACATTTGGACCATAACAAATTGGAGAGTAGAGAAACTACTTCCATGCAAGACAATTGCAAATTACTGCTGGAACGAACTCATCTCATGGACACTGATGACAGGCCATCAGAAGTGCCATGAGCTGACAGAAAGCCCAGAGGGACTCCGGGCTGCACTGCAGCTGCTGAGGGCTGCAGACTATGATTACAGTGACTGTTGGAGCCATGACGACAGGTCACTGTCGTCTGGTTGACAGTAATAGTATACAGTGTTGGACTCGGGCTCCTGCTAGTACAAAGCCAATATGTGTCAGCCCCCAGTCCTGCGTGTTCTTTTAATGAGGCAATAGGAGAAGATGTCAGGCTTCAAGATATTTATTTAACAGCCGCAGAATAATCAGTTTACAGAGCTCTGGGTCCAGACTGTGTTTCCCTGACCGCAACAGAGTATGTGTCAGTTCACGAAGTCTGACCTCCTGACTCTCCCTGACCCAGTCTTCTTATAGTACAGGAACCAAAAAGTCATGTGTGGTGATGTGTCCTTTGTTGATTGGTCGAGGTGGTGGTTGTCTTCCTTCACACCCTGGAGTCCTCACGACAGCCGTTTGTTCCTGTTTATGACTCACAGAACAACAGTATGTGACCCCACAGGTCACAGACCTCCTCCTGTGACCTTTTGGTTTGGCCCAGCAGTATCACTCTCATTCACAAACACAGCCTTTTGTCTACACCTTAGGATTAATAGTTGATAATACGACTTTATATTTAAGTAATATGATATGGCATACATATATGTTGTATTATTGTAAACATAGCCTAGCACAGAATCGCACAATTCCCCCTTTTGGTCTCCCACAGGAGACCAACAACCGTAAGAAAGAAAAAACATGCACATACCCGCTGCCGGCGTGGCTCCATTATAACTAAAACTTTCCAGATGTCGCTGTTCAATATCTTCTCTGTATTGTCAGTAAAAATGTTTACTCACAAGCCCTTGTAACCTTCTTATTACAGCTCACATCACATTACCGCTACAGCCCTTCACACATTGCATATATATCAAAACACACAATCACAGTTCTTTCGCACAGGTGATTCTTTTTTTTTTTTCTCTTACTGTTGATCCTGATGTTTCAGATCAACTGTTACCTGACCCAGCGTCTGCTGGGGAGGTTCTGCTGCCGTGCACTGTGACCAGTGGTACCAGTTCTCTCCTTTGCCGTCCAGCCGGACTGCATGCATTGTCCTCTCCTTAACTCTGTACGGTCCGGTCCACCTTGGTTCCGACCACTTCCTCTTGATCACCTTTAGGAGTACCCACTCCGCTGTATGTGGTGTTCCTGGTTCACTGCCCCCTTTGGTCTCCGTCACTTGTGTATAGAAAACTGACACCAAAGCTGTTAGTTGATCATAGTATGGCTTATATTTCATCCAGGAACTTGTTTCGATCGTCACCGGGTTTCCTGCGCCTGGACCTGGAAACGATGTTTTAGCTATGTACTCGATATTAAGGAGCCTCTTGTGCTGATATGTATGTGGAGAATTTGGGATTTCATGTCGGAAAACCGAAAAATTTAAACTGTTCTGTGAGGCTGCAGATTCAGTCCTGGCTTGGATGATGTTTGAGCTTCAAATTGAAATGAATTATCGTCATACAAGTTTTCAGCCAATAGACTCTATGCTAGTTCTATTGAGCATAAGAAATGCAAAAGTAGTCCAAATATGCTATAACAATTGTACAATGAGAGACTTTGGACAAAAGAAATAACATAGCTCCTCTGTGAGAAAAGAAGTGGATTTTCTATGCTATTAAACAATTTAAATTAATGGACTCAGTGTTTTTACAGTGCAATAACCTTGGTATGACCAGCACCTTAAAGTGGCTAATGTTAGATACTGTAAGCTTTGACCCATAGACTGTATATAAAAATGGACAAAGCTTTTGGGTCTGAAAAGGGCGAAAGTGCCTTAAAGTGCAATACCACTCTGGGCCACTAGGGGCTGGCTACAAAAAGCCTCTGGCTCCATAGACTGCCATTAAACTTCTCATGAAAAACAAAGTCAATAATTTTTTTTTGCCAGTCTTTATGGTAACATTTGCTAAATGGAGTCCTCATTAGTTTTCTGGTGGTCCTTCTGAAAATACTTCAATAATTTATTTGACATTTAACTTTAAAGAACGGTACATTTTGGGGCATATGTGGTTTAATTGACAGGCCTGGGGTGCAGTCAGGTGTCTTGGTTGGGCAGGCGTAGTGTCCTCGAGCTCTCAGTCAGATTAAGTCAGATCCATTGCCGCCCAAATTGTCCAAATACGGTCACATCTGGCTAAAACAAATGTCCAAAATGTGAACCATGAGGCCTCTAAAAAGCAGTTCATACACCAGTGGGTGACATCATGGGGTTGCCACTTGGTAACTCCGCTGGGTAAGCGGAGTAGTGCTTTATATCCGTCATTACTAAGTTGCCTTCCTGACTGTGTTTTAACACGTTACAGGTTGCCATTTTACGGTAAGTGCATGGGCAAATGTTTCAGTTGTCATTTGCAGTAAAAACAAAACAAACCTTATCCAATTTGAGACACCACTACTCTGGCAGAATTCATGCCATATGTAGTTGTGTACATGTAGTCTTCTATATAGAAGTGAATTACAGGAAGAATTGGAATTGAGACACAAGTTTAGAAAGAAAATGTAGTTTATGGGTGCTGTAGGCCTATAGCACAAGTTAAAGTGTTTAAAACTGTGTGAACCAGAAAAAAAAATCAAACTGAAAGCACATCACTGATAGTTAAATATCACATTTGATATACTGTATATTTTCATTGGCTCTGCGCAGCTTTCTTCTTTGATACTTACTCTTGTCCTTGCTGATAGACTTCAATTGCATCTGTTTTGTGTGTGTGTGTGTGGTTTTTTTTTACAACACATGGCAAGTTTTGCGTGACACACAAGAGTCCTTGACCCGGTCCAATGCCTCCAGTAGAGTTTCTCTGTGACGACTCTTTTCTTTGAACAGTGTTGGCTGTTTTGTTCCAGCTATTCTCTCCTTTTGCTCTTTCACACATGTAGGCTTAGAAACTATCCAATGCAGTTCCTTGTGGGCACAGTTATGACTCCACCACACTTTTCTTGTCTTTTCAAAATCAACCTTGCTGTCACAAAAGACTGTGCTACAACCCTTGTTGTGTTTACTTCTGTTGCTACTGCTGCCCCCACTCATCTGCTGATAAGTGCTGCTAAAAGGAAAAAAACACGAGGCATTCATGCTGCAGGGTACAAAAGAACATAGGAATTCCAGGTGTAAATGCATTTGCATTGTTGTTCCTTTTACCGTTCACCTCCAGATAAGCCTTATCAATAAAACTAGGAATAAATGACACCACAAACACTGTTGTATCGATCTGGCCTCCTCTGAAAAGGGTGATGAACTGGGAGGGTAAAAGGAGACTCATGAACCTCTCAGCTCTGTCCATGAGTTTACACAGTGGCTGTAAAGACAAACACTGCTTATTTAATATTGTATGAGTGGTAATATAATTGATTATTCCCATATGCTGTAAGGGACAAAAGACACTGAGACTTGTTCAGGGTGGAATTGGGCGTTTAATTGAGATAGTTAAGGTTATAGTGAGGGAATAGGCAATGTTTATATCATTGAGTGTCCTCACAAACACAGAAGTACAGACGTGTGTGTGTGTGAAGTGCGGCTGTGTGAAGCTGAGAGCTGTGGGAAGGTCACAGCGAAGAGAGAGGCTGTTGGGAGGGATCATTCTGTGCCGGACGAGCTAGGTTACGCGGATAAAGACTGTGACCTTTAATCACTAATGAACTGCCATCTACATGTACGCACACACAAACACATAAACATATATGCATATATGCATATATGTTTGTATAATTAGTTGCTGAAACAAACACAGTGCTACTTTCATTTTGATTGTGCTTGCATTGCATAATATGCAAGGTATTATACCCACAAATGGTCCGTTCCATTGTAATAAATTCAGAGCTTGAACTGGGCTGCTATTCAGCGGTATGCAGTACTAAGACTTCTTCATTATACTCTTTGGTGTACCGTGATTTTTTTGGGGGGGCATTGGTACTTCTTACAAGCTGCTGGTAGTGTTTTCTGCCTTTTCCATTGCAAGTTATCCAGGTGATTCATAATGTCCCGAAATAAAATTAACCAGTTGTTCTCTGTTGGCAGGAGGTCTCAGTAACGTGACATCATCCTTACTTGCCTTCCTTGACTTCCAGTGAAGACCGAAGCCGTCAGCAATAGTCGGGCAGAGCCACTCTACCAAAAGTTCACAAAAAGAGCACGAACAGAGTTAGATGACACATCAGCGCTTCAAAAGTCATAGCCGAGCCAAAAAGAACTAAAAGGAGGCAAAGAGCAGAAATCTCACACTAGCGTCACTTCTAGCAGCAAAGAGCCTGTTGATGTAACGTTAGCATCATCAAAAACATCTACAGCTACAATTCAATTTAACACTAGATCATACTGTAACCATATAAACATCTTACTCGTGGTGTTTGTCCCTCCAAAACAGTTGAGTTCTTGTAGTATTTCTGCTACCATTAAATTTTCAATCAGATAATACAACCAAGTTGTCTTCTGTTCATTACAAACTTCAGGGTTCATATGAGAAAAATAGCAGAAGACAACATTGGCCGGCCGAATGCCACGGCTGCTTGTATTCATTTCAAATTAAAAGCCTACCTTTTGAATTGGAAGTCCTCTAGCTTATCATACATCTTCCAGCCAAACTCTAGGTTTTGAAGTAGTCGTATTACAGTAACGTTCTGCTCCATAGCACACACAAAGACCACTTTTGATTTAACTATTCAAATTAGAATTTGTAAAGAGCATCCAATATGCAGATACTCAGATGATGAAAAATTTGAAAAATGTCTGGTTTAAAAAAGTTTTTACCTTCTAATGTGAAGTGGTCCAATGACACAGCACATTGTGGTACCGCCTTACGTCGGAGGTGATGTCATGAATGACCCCTGTAAAGCGATGCTCATAAATGTACCCCCACCCCTTCTTTTTACTTTTTTATCGTGTACCTTTTGTTTGCTGCACACATTACACTGCAAGTCTTAGAAGAGCTGTACTTTGGGAGTTTAACAGCCCCAAATGAAGAGATAGATCACAGGGATAAGCAGAAAATATACCTTTAGCCATGTGTCAGTGTACTAACCGGGACAGTGGAAATGAGATTGTTTCTAAGGAGTTGTGAAGTCAGGAAAGAAAGGGAATCTTTTGAGTAAAATTCCCAGTAACACTGACCATGTATTTTCCTTTTCAGTCATATGACCTACTTTTGAATCAACATGGCCATTGTTCCAAGCTCTTACTAAACATTAACATTAAATTAATAATTAACCTTTTGTCTTGAGAATAATGGAATGCATAATATCTCTGGAAGTCGGCACCTGGAGAAAAGCCGCGCAGAATGGTCCCAGCAGGGTTCGAATTAAGCGGCAACCAACTTTGATGTCACCCATTGATTTGTGATCTGCCATTTTGAAGCCTCTAGTTCAGCTTTTTCACTAGTTGCCATGTTGGGTTTTTGGAGCCAAAAGTGAGCTGGGGAGAAGTGATCAGTGGATCCGCCCACCTATTGCAAAACCCTGACTGCACCCCAGGCCTGTCAATCAAACTAAACACGTTCCCCAAACATACTTCTCTTAGAGGCCTTCTTATTAATTACAGATTTTTTTTTTTTCAGATGAAATGCCAGAACACTGATTACAAGGTGGGCATTTATTGAATGACACCATATTGACTTTTGGAAACAAAATTCACTGGCTTTGTATTTCATGAGAGAAGTTGAATGGGAGTCGATGGAGTCATAGCCTTTTTGGAGCCAGTCCCCAGTATCTCTCGGTGGTATTGCAGTTTAAGGCACTTCCGCATTGGCCAAACTTTTCAGATCTTGAACTTCGTCTGCTTTTACATTTGTCTATGTTTCGAAACCAGAACCTTCTGGTTATGATGCAAGTGCTAAACACTGCACAACCATCCTGCCCTGCTGAGTAAGTGTTACCATGAGACAAAATCACCTACAATGTCACCAGCAAAGCCCCTCTACACCGTCACACCACCTACATGCAACATAATTGTGAATCATACATGCAGATACCATCTGTTCACCTTCTCTGCGTCTCAGAAAGACATAGCTATTGGAACCAAAAATATATTTGGAAAATTCCAACAGCCAGATTTACACTGGTCTAATCCTCATTTCTTGTGTTTCTTGGTCCAAGCAGCTCTCTTCTTCTTCTTCTTCTTGATCCCCCTCAGTAGTGGTTTCTTTGCAGCAGTTTGACCATAAAGGCTTCATTCACACAGTAACCAGTTGATGCTGAGATGCCTCTGCTGCTTGAACTATGGGTGACACTGATGTTAAATCGAATCAAGATGCCGTTAATTGGTGCTTTCTGAGGTTGGTAACTACTTGTATAATGACGATAATGATGTAGTTACGCCGGCAGCAGAACTCTTGGTCTTACTTTCTTGCAGTGGTCCTCCTGGGAGCCAGTTTCAGAGCAGTGTTTGATGGTTTTTGCAACTATACTTGAAGAAATTGTTGAAATTCCTGAAATGTTACTGAGAGACGGACCTTCATGTCCTAAAGTAGTAAAATACTGTCGGTTATTTAAATTTATTTCAGGTGTTTTTTTGCCATCATATGGATTACTACTCGAATACGGTTAGTTGTTGTCAAACATCACTATCTCGGTACAATGCAACTGATGGTCTTAACTGCATTAAGAAGGCAAGAAATCCAAATCAACTTTTTGACAAGACAGGTGACAACCTGATGAAGCTGGTTAAGATACTGACAAAAGCTATCATCAAAGCAAACTGAGGCTCTTTATAGGACACAATAATAAAAATATATGTATCTTTGAATACACTTGTTTTCTCACTACATAATTCCATGTGTTATTTCAAAGTTTTGATTTCTTCAGTTTTATTCTACACGAGAGAAAAGAGTAAATATATAAAGAAAAAGCCTTGAATGAGGACGTGTATCCATGTCTATTTGTGCCAGCAGAACTTCAGAGCCGCCTCAAAGTATAGCTTGAAACATCTTGTCTTAGGCTGTCAATTTCTACGTGTGAAAACTGAGAACACCGTGTGAAACATGCCGTCACTCCAAGCGTGATGGCTGTGGTAAAGTGAAGTGCCAGGAATGCAGAGGACATGTTGTTTATGCTGGGAATGAAGAGACGCTGTAATGCCATAACATATCCTCATTGACACAGACATTATTGCAATAAAGCGAGCTATAAATTTGTTAAGGAATCCAGGATAATTTCTAATGCATGTTATAAATTCTTAAAACAGAACTAATTTGCTATCAAACAGATTTAAATTACTTTACTGATTTCATGTAGGTTTGTTGTAGCACGGTGCAACTGTAGCCTGAAGGAATTATAACACTGATAAGTAGAAATATCTCCTCATGGTTAGCCAGCCAACCAGTTCAGTTTCATTTTACAACCACTGTATATCTTCCACACTCATCTATGTAGTGAAAATTTTGAAGGAATGCTTATTGTGCTCGGCCAGTGAAGCTGATTGACAGAAGAAAATGCTTAAAAAATAGATGTTAAGGCATGTAAAGTGTCACAAGTTCAGCATCCGACCAAATATGGTCACAAGCTCTCCTTCTGTTCCTGGGTTATGGTGTTGAATATGAAAAATATACCCTATGTCATGCCTGAGATAATGCATTCACAAGAATGAGATGGACAGGTGAGACGGATGCTAGGTCACACTGAGTTTGACCTCTCATCACCTTTCATCACCAAAATCTAATCTGGTCATTCTTGAGTCCAAGTGTACGTTTGTACCAAATTTGAAGAAAAGTCCCTCAATGTGTTCCTGAGTTCTCATGTTCACAATAATGGGAGAGATTTGAGGTCAGGACAAAAATTATCTTTGACCCCAACATTTTAATCATTTGCTCCCTGAGGCATGGTGAATGTTTGTCTCAAATGCCTTCCTGAGTCATCATTTTCACAAACATAGGAGGGATGTGAGGTCACGCTGACGACCTTTGACCCCAACATTTAATAATTTTCTCCTTGAGGCTTAGTGAATGGTTGTGCCAAATTTGAAGAATTGACATCAAGGCATTTCCGTGATATCACAATGACAAGAATGAGTTGAGGTGGGGTCACAGTGAGCTCGACCTTTGACCACTAAAATCGAATGTGCGTGTCTTTGGGTCCAAGTTAGCATGTGTGCCACATTTGAAGAAAGTCCCTAAAGGTGTTGTAGAGTTAGGGTGTTCTTAACCCTCGTGTTGTCCTTGGATCAAAATGACCCGCAGCTGTGTTCAACCAAGTTCTATTTTATTTTCATATTTTTTGGGATCATTGGTGACGAGGAGGCTGTGAGGGTTTCTTTAAAGAATGATGACCAATGATCCCAAAAAAATATAAAAATATAGAAATAAAATAGAACTTGGTTGAACACAGCTGCGGGTCATTTTGACCCGAGGACAACATGAGGGTTAAGAATTAGACGGATGGATAACCTGAAAATAGTATACCTCAGGCTAAAATGACATCAGTCTGTGTCAGCAAATGCTCAGTATTAAAGGGCATCAAACATAGAATCACCTGCTGTAATACTGAGGTAATCTGTCTGCTGTTTGTATAGTAGACAGATTACTTCCGTTTGGATTGTAATCCACACAAATAACAGTTTATGGCTCATCTGCTCAAACTGTATGTGGGCACGTACTGTGACAGAGCAAGACCAGTTTAAGAAGAAATCACAGCAGCTATCACAGCTTCATACAGCGTGATTAGTTGTATGAAATAACACTCCAATCTTTGTATTTGGCATAAAGTACATTATACTTTATGGTAAAAGTCTAAAGTATTTGTAGATGAGTAGGTTTGTTATAGTCTGTCTGGTGACATCATTCTGTTTTGGTAAAAACAGTCAAAGCATCATGGCGGATGTCATTGTTATGCAGGTCTGCCTTGCTGATCAATGGGTAAAAGCTTGAATGGAAACATGCACCGAAGTAACCTGGTAACTGTGTCTGTAGAAACCCAGATTCTTAAATGTCAAGCAAAAAAACCAACAGGTTTCCCAGACTTTGAAAAGCGACTGTATCCAAAACAAATCCAAGTCTCACTCAAACTGAAACTGAAATAATGAAGTGTAAATATGGTAGTTTCCGCACTATGACTATGTACATGTAAATAATATTGAAATCCAATTATATTTAATGGAATAAGGTATTTATATAAATATATTGTGTAACTCCAAAATTTATGGCCATCTCCTTCGGACCTATTTGAGCTTTCAATAGAAATGTAAACCTCAAACAAGAACCAGAACCAGCCCAGAAAGGTTCAGCACTGGGCTGGTGGCACAACAGCTCAACTGAAAACTCCTCCAATCATGCAGTTACTGGTTGATCAGCCTGGGAGCAGATTTCTTTGAAAGGACAAACCGTCTAACGCTACTTACTCGCATTTCTATCTGAATTGTGCCTTGGAAATTCTTTGGTAACTAAAGATATTGGCACGGAGCTAACTTGCGACTCCTGAGAAAGATGGATGCTGACGTCATGGTCCGAGCCGCACTTGATAAAATCATCCACCACACAGCACATGTTTGTCATGTTAATGACGAGCAAATGGACACACAGTACTTCTGTGAAATTAAGCTATCTGAGGCCAAACACAAACACACCCACGTGCTCGACTGGCCTCGTGCCATCAGCATCACATACCCAGACAGCTTGTTTTATTGTGGTGAAACAGATATGATGTGCAGCTGTTTTACAACAGTTGATTACCGCCGTCACAGCTGTCAGATAACAATGTTAGCTCACACAAATGAAAAAAAAAATAAAGTCTCTTACATTTACTTTGTAATATCTAATAATGCAGATTTATTTTTGGACTATTTCCCTATGGTGTAACATGAAGGACTGGTTATTAAGGGTGTGTAATGTAATGTTTCCTTTGTTACTCAGGTCAGACAACACCATGAGAGTTGACCTTAGGATAAGGATTATACTCAATTATGTTATAAAAGTAATACAAATGTTTTTGAACCATTTGATTGATTTTCTCAGAGCAACCGTATTATTTTCTGTAATTTTGTTTCACAGAATTCAGCATGCTGGCGTTTGCACCCCGTCTCGGCCTAAAGTTTTTTTTTTGATGTGACTAATGTTCGTCAGGGATGCATGCAGATGTTAGCGTGAGATGCTACGTATTTTGTCATTATCACAACTTTTGCTCTGCTCCTTCTCGCTCACACAGTATAAACTCTGCAGAACTTTTATTGAAATCTTTCCTCACATACACACTTTAATAAAACTTAATGGGTTTTACATAAATATAAATATGAAAATGATCTTAATTAAGCTTAAATTAACAAACAATGAAATGCATAATGATTTTTATGTGGTTTTAGTTCAAAGTGGTTGCAACGCAGATGCTTTGGTGTTGTCCTCACTTGCACCATTATTGTTGAAAATATTATGTGACATTAAAGATCACAGCTCACAGGTGTTCGCCATCAACAATCAGATTTCCATCCTAATATAACCTAATTTCCAGAAATCCAACAGAAGATAATAATTGAATACATGTTTCCATCCATTAACATTATGTAACATAGTGGACTTTTGTGCCACCATTCCACTAAACGGACCATCTCAATCCAGCCCAGGATGTCTGAAAAGGAAAACAAAAAAACCTTCTAAAAAAGTCAGTAAAAGGAAGCGTTACGTTCATGAATCCTGTTGTAAATTACAACAATGAGTCTATACTGCTATTTAACGTAATTCCAACAGAGGGCGCATTGATGCAGGCGGTGCCTCTACAACACAGCACCTTGACAACACCGTAAATCATCTCCACAGCAACGAATCTGTAATTCTGTTTTAACGGGCGGCTTTTCAGACTATTTTGTTGCTGGGTATATTTTGTTGCGTCTGAAAACATGAATGAGGATAGTGATAGTGAGTTACCTGCCACACTTCTGTCATAAAGACACAGCTGTTCCTCAGGTAAATTGGTGAGGAGATCCTCTCTTTCTTCCATCCAAAACTCAGAAATTCCAATCAGCAGGACATGATCAGCTGACTTTGCTACGAGCTGATTGACTGTTAAAACATGTTTCCTTCGAAGACCGCCAACGCGACTTGACAAGCTGTGTCGCAGGTAACACCATCACTTGGCTCGAGTCGAGCTGAGATGGGTCAGTTTACGCTACAGTGATGCGTCTCAGACAATTGGCGACATGTAGGTCTTATATCTAATTAGCTATGGAATGACTTTCAGATAGACCGCCAGAAAAGTAATCAGACAATGCAAATTTAGCTAATGACACCATATTGACATGTGAAAAAAAACTTACTGACTTTGTATTTCAAGGGAAAATTGAATGGGAGTCAATGGAACCAGAGGCTTTTTGGAGCCAACCCCCAGAGGCCCTCATTGGTACTACACTTTATGGCACTTGTGCATTGTTTTTTCAGTGTGGAAGCTATATGTCCATTTTTAGCTACAGTCTATGGTTCACACATATACTTTGAGCTGTCCACTTATGATAGACACATATTAGTGCCAGGTGTGAACAGGATGATGACCAGACAAGTAATGAATGGACTAGGAAGGGTTTATGTTGAAGCCTCGGTGAAATAGGAAACAATCTATAATCTACTGTATCACCTGAATAAACACATTTGCCAAGTAAGTCTATTGATCGTCAGCAGAGTACAATCACGAAAGAGAAAACTTATGTAAGGCCTACGGGGTCTATTTTCTTGTTAATTCTGGCAGCACTATGTAGAGAAGTTTACGGCACACGTGACATTATCTTTTAATTCAAGGACAATATCCTTAATGACTGTCAACTCATCAACAACAGTCAAGGAACAGATGCTGAAGGGACGTCGAGGTAATCTGAAAGCTAGGAGCTTGAAGGAACACAAACAGTGACAAATAGGTGTCGGCTTGCCCTGCAGTAAACTGTGGCAGCTGGCGTAGATTCTGCATTGTTCGCACCGCTGCTGACAGCACACTGAAATATCAAATAAGAGTTCTTTTTTTTTTAGTTTGACCAGTAGTACATACCACACAAATTCCTTGATTTAGCCGAGAATATGCCTCAACAATCAGAATTAATAGCAGCCTCTCAGTGCAGATGCAAACATTTGCGCACGTGTTGTAGGATATCCTGGACCCACCTGTAAAACCTGCAGGTATTTACTGAGGGAGGAATACCAAACTAGGAGTTACTGATTAATCACAAGTGATCCCTTATTTATGCTGGAAACTTTCCAGAATATTTGAAGAACACATGAACCAGAGCCAAACAGAGAGGGAGAGACACAAGAGTTCATTAAATCTTGTTTTTACTTTAAAGGATGATGCTTTTTTATTTTCTTTTTTTTTTACATTTAAGTCATCTTGCATGTGTTGTAATATTCCAGGCGTGCCGGACATTGTGGGTTCTCTCATCTCTACCTGACAAGTAGTTATTTGTTGGTTTGCCATTTAAAGGCAACAAAATCTTTCCTTACTGATCAAAAGGTAATGCCACAGTGTAAAAGGCCTCCATTACCAGTAACAACAATGTCTTCAAAATTATATATATAAATAAAACACGTTATTTGCAAATACTAATTAAAGTATTGACAGTAAAGGTGCTCCACGTGCCCACCCGTTTTAGGTTGTCCTGTTTTATCCTTACCGATGCATTCATGTGCAAAATACGTTTTAATGTTGTAGTTTATGGAAATGGAGCTAATTTAAACAAGGCTACTTAATGCATGCTTCACAGATTAGTCTACAGTAATGTAATGTACTGTTGAAGACAACCATATGTTTTGTATTAATCTGCAACATGGCCAGTAATTATACTGATCAGACAGATACAGTGAAGTGAAAAGTGTCGTATTTTATGGGGAAATTTGGAGTTGAAGCATAAAATTGAAATAGTCAAAGACACCAGAAGTACCTCAAAAGTATACTTTACAATATAAAAGCATGACAACCAGTAATGAGCTTGAGATTTTGCTTCCTCGCTCGACGGGATGCGATGCTAAACAAACTGAGGCCTGCGGGGAAAGAATCAGCCTCTCCCTTCCAGTGTGTTTTCAATCCAAACTACCTTTAATGAACAGAGTCTTAGAATCTGTTATCTTTTTTTTTCCAAAGGAAGTGAAGAAGTTAGTCTGTTACCATGTTGCCAACCACCCAATGGGGAAATTTGAAGTCACCAAAAAGTCACAAGCAACACTTTAAACAAAATATGATGGAAACTACAAGGAAGCACAGGCACAACAAATACTGGACGCTAATTATAAGTGGGTGTTATAAGTGGATGAAGCCAGTGGAAGGAGGTTTTTTTTTGTTGCCAGAGTTACGTATGTCTCAAATTCACTCCAATACGTCATGAAGCGAAACAGCAGATGTGAGTCTCACTAGAAATGTGTGGCTCAAAAAGAAATGAGCTGATCTGTGGATACATTCTGAAACCCAAAGATGATTGCCAGACAGGACGAGGACACTGGAGCTGAAATAACTCACGTTTACTACACTGTGCATCACTCCCAGTCAAGCAGGTCAGCAGATTGTGTTACCTGGCACCACACACAATATTTTGCTTGTGCAACTTAAGTTTCCTTTTATGCTCAGTGTTACATAATGTGGGAGTTCTAAAAGTTGCATTCAAGTAAAATATATTTCTTTAGTCCTTCACATGCCAAAGGCCTAAAACCTGTAACCTGCATGGTACGGCATATGGAGTGGATGGACATTGTCTCTTGTAAACATAATCTTTGCCCGATTGGTATCCGGTCAACATAATTGTGTCGCGGTAGCAATCAATCAAAAGAATCAGCCAAACACACAGCAGCATATTCGTCAGTGTCAGTATGAAAGTCTGCTTTAAACCAGATGACAGGAAACCTCGGCGTCACTGAACACAAAACCTCGGAGTTGTGCAACAGGTGACCTCGGGTCCTATTTTAGGTCAAAGCTAATTCGCCATGCAATTGATCAACACACCTGCAGAGAGGTGCCAACTGCAGCATTATTCACAGCTTTAACATAATTCACCTTGTTTGGCGACGTTGTATCTGCTGTTCATTCTCACGGTCCTTTCGTTCTTTCCATCCGATGTCTAAAACAGACCATGAGTTGGTGTTCTGGACTCATCAGTACGTGGCCAGAGGAGCAGGGTACAGAAATATTTAAGATGAACACCAAACTCACCCAGAGCAGCTCATCAGCGACAGAATACCATGACCACACTTCAGCCTGCTGTGCGGAATAAACTGGATTTGATTAAAAAGATTATTTCTACAAGTCCATTCCTGCTTCCATAAGAAGCTCATAGTAATAAGAGACAATATCAATACAGAGAACATCATACAAGTGGTTTAACAGGTGGATTTGTACTTTTAATGGCTAGTGAACTGCCTTTTTTGTGTAAAATCAGTGGAGTTGATGACATAGTATTTCATTTTTATTCGATTTTTTTTTTTAATGTACAGGGTAATTATTGTAATAAAAATCACATTTTATGAAGGGAAAGGTCTCCCTTTTTTAAATTGTTTTAATATTTTCCCGCAGGCGCTCTGTGTCCTGAGCATGTCCTGTGCTCAAGTAATATACCAGGGATGTTTTCAACATAACAACTTACCAAAAAGGCCAGTTTTCCAAACTGGTAATCCTGCTCTATCTTTAAATACCTGAAACAATTTTTGCAAGTAAAACCAAAACAATCAGCACTGATTGAACATAGCAGGACAGGAATGAGGATTAGAGCCATGAATCTTTCTTCTTTGCTTGGAAATAAAGGCAGCCTAGATTAAAGAACGAATATTAATAGTCCAAACATGCATTTGAAGAGTTCATTTTTAAATGTTTTCCAAAACATTTATTTTACACAGGCAGTAATTTCCTGACCCGCATCACCCAAAATGTTCCAGTCCTTGACAGTGTAATCATTCTTTTAAGCAAAGACTACATTCATTTATGATCCAATCACACGCACTCTTTTCATTTCATAAGCGTTTTGTCAAAGCGGCGCTCTGAAAGACAGAGGATGTTCTGTCTCATCGCTCTAAAATTGACCCGATGATCCTAAAACGCAGCCGGCATTAACAGAGCTGCAACAACAGCAACGTGCGGTCGACACATGCGGCACAACAAGACAATTAAGTCCTTCAGATCCCAGTCGGGGTAAAACAAACCCACCAGCAGACCGAGGCCGCTTCACAGCCTGGTATATTGTTTCTGTGTGAGTGATGTGCGTCAGTGGATCTGCCTCCACACATACACACACACACACACACACACACACACACACACACACTCCTAAACTCTCATCAGAAGAAGCTTTGATGAAAGCGTCTTATGTCATTGGTAATTGAATCTCCACCCGTGTCTTGTCTGCTCCGATCTAAAGCCTTTTGGAGGAGCAGATTATCCTCACATGCAAGACACACAGATTATCTGTTTCTTCTTCTTCAAAAAAAAATTCTCAGCCCCTCTGCTTCTGTCGCTTTTTAATCCGAGAACAAACTGCTGTGAAAATCCTGCAGCAGCAGCGACCTCCTGCAGTGGGAAAAAAAATTAGCAAGTTCCAGGAAGAAAGCTGTGTTTGACCCGAACTTGAGTCCTGATGACACCTGAACAGGTCCGGTCATTAGCATGGCATGAAGCCTTCCAGGTGTCAGGAGGTTTTTTTGGTTTTTTTTTTAAAACTCATTACTAATTACTAATTTGTATGTTAAAATTTACTTAATCTATGCACATAAAAATAAAGTTGTTACAATAGGATTAACAGCTAAAACTACATGACGTAGTTTGGTCGGGAGCAGCAGTGAGTGTTTGCAGCCAGACTGAACGCTCAATTCAAATAAAGTTAACACATTCACACCATCTGTGCCCTCAACACTCATTTTTAAACAGCTCCTACCAGTTAGTTGAACATAAACACATTGATGGAATGACTACAAACAACTCAGTGGGGTTTTATGTGTCATGGTTGCTTTGAGTCTCTTTGTAGTCATCTTGTAGCTGTTTGTATAGAAGTTTTTCTCTCATCATCTTTTTGTTGCCTTTTTGCACCTTTTTTAGTTTTTTTTTTTTCTATTTGTTGTTGTTTCGAGTCTTATTGTGGGTTTCTTTTTGGAAGATGCTGTGTTGTTTTGAATCCCTTGAAATAGATGTTTTTGTCTCTTTGAAGTGATTTAAAATGTAATTGCAGAAATATTGCATTTGGCTATAGCTGTGTTGGTCTCTTACTGATTTCAGTCCCAGAGCTGCTCTGTTAAGCCTCTTTCTATAGTTACTTTGTGATTGTTACATTTTTGGCTTGCAAAATTTGAATGCTGTACTATTTGTGTTTATATTCCCGTACTGAAAATTTATGCCAGAAAAAAAAAAATCAAAGTTAGCTGATCAAGAAATACTACATGGGGAAAAAAAAAATTCTTTGTTTTTGAACTTGTGAAAACGTTTGCTTTTTTTCTTCAAATCTCCAGGAAATCCCAAAGTCGGCATCATGCCATCTGCACATCAACTGAAGCAGCGAGACGAGCAGGCGGACAGCAGTTATTTGGCCACGGAGAGGATGGATGGACAGAACAGCTGCAGACGACACCAGAATTAGAATGAGTGACCAATTTTCACGTGTTTTGTGAGCATTTGTGTACACGTGTTGCTGTGTGTGTGTGTGTGTGTGTGTGTGTGTGTGTGTGCGTGTGCGTGTGTGTGCGTGTGCGTGTGCGTGTGCGTGTGTGTGTGCGTGTGCGTGTGTGTGCGTGTGTTCTTTCTACCACAGCGTGTTTTCAAGTTTCTTGGTTTTTATTTGTGTTGGTAAGAGAGGCAGACAATAGGAGAAAACATGAATCAGAGCCGAGGCTCAAAATGTCTCTTCTGCTTTTCCAGACGACATGTCCACCAAAAATCTTTTTCAGTTAAAGCAGTATAATTTTAACATTTTATATTTATTTATCTATTTTATTATTCATGGTGTTAAGTAGATAACACCATTAGGTGAAAATTTGAAAACATGTCATAATCCATTGCGTCACTGACATTCATTTTAGCACAGTGAAATAATTATAAAATAGGTTTCTAGTGCAAAGATTTCCGTGGAGGTGTTTTATTTGGAGTTAAAATGATTGATGGCAGGTAGCCTGATAAGATAAGGCTTGACATATTACCAAGGACTTAAATTCACAGGGACAAAACTATTAAAACAAACTATAGTTACAGTTTAACCATAGATGACTTCCTGTGGCTCAGTTACACCCTAACCACAGTCAACCTGACGACGTGCTGCAGCGTCCGGAGGCGGATGTGGGTGGCTGCTTCTGGAGATTAATCCTGGACATCGTGTCTGCGATATAGAGCCTCAGAAATTTGATGCTAAGTCACAGTTGTTTCTCCATAATTGTGACCATTTTATTGTCTTGGATGTAAAAATCTTAGTCTCAGTATTTTCCTGTAATGTTAGCTAAACAAATACATGCTTATTATATGATTATATGGAAGCCAAAAGGGGCTCCGTAGCAATGACTTTATTTTATCCCGTTATCTCAACAGAACAAGATGTCAATCTATTATCACAAGAAAACAAATCTGTTATCCCAAGAAATTAAATCCATTAACTTGGGACCCTACAAAATCTCAGTGACATCATGTCTTTTTTTTGTATATCCAATGTAAATTTGCATGGCAGCTACTGTCTGGTTATGGTGAAATAAAGATTGGGTTTATGGAACACTTTACCTTGTCAGATGTAAAAATCTTAGTCCAAGTCCCAAATCTTCTGCAATGTTAGTTAATTTTTAATTTAAAAAAAGACTGGAACGTATGGAAGCAGAAAGGTACAGCAGAAGGAATAATTATATTTGATTCTCTTATCTCGAGATAACATGATAACTGACCATTATTACAAAAATCATATTCGACAATTAACCTTTGAACCTTCAAAATCTAAGTGACATGTCTTTTTCACGTGTAATGCAAATTAGCATGGCAACTACAAACGAGTAAACTTCAAGTATAAATTAGGTTAATGGAAAATGGAATATTGTTAAGATATGTTGAGGGACATGTCAATAAATCACTTGGTTATGGTTAGAAAAAGATTGTGCAAGATCTTTAACTGAAATGCAAACATTAGTTGCAGGCCTGGTTTGCAAACTTTGGTTTCCTGCAGGAGAGTAATCATCCACCAACGTGACCTCAACTTCCTCACTTTTTGCCTCGTTACATAAAGGACACACTGCTTCCTGCGTTGGTACTGCTGGTGCTTCTACTGAAAACTGGAGAGTTTGGGTTTTGTGGATGTGGATTGTCAGGACTTCTGGCTTCAGTTCTTTAATGAAATCTAAGAAAAGATGCCGACATTGTGAATTTGTTTGGTCGGCGTGGCACTGTGTCTGAAAGAGAATTTTAAGAGATGTGTGAGCGTTGGAAATTGATGTGGTACTGAAGGGGATGGAGCTGAGCTCTGGCAGGATGCAATTCAGATGTCAGGAGGCAGATCTGGGCTCTGCTGGAGCTCCCAGCCCAATTCAAACCCTGTTGATGTCACAGGGTAATCAAGGCCTGTCATATCCGTTTGATCTTAGCATGTCTGACTCTGGCTGTGGTGCTCTGCTTAAAACATAAATACATTACGGATTAAGACAGATCAGGCCAGAGACTGGGCTACTCATCATCCCTGGATCAGTCAATCATTTTGTGCAAAAGGTTGCAGTTTTGTGGAACAACAATGGGTCCACTCAGTCATGTGTTGCGTAAGAAGCGTCCACAGGCCAGTCAGACTGACAATAAACGTCTCCTCTTCCTCAGCTACAAAATCTGCACCAAAATTAGAAGGATGAGATACTTTTATTTGCTTTGTTCTTATCAAATATTCCATTTTAAACTCGTCTTACATTTTATTATAGATTATAACTAGTTGTTACATAATATGGCTCATAACACAGAGGGCTCAAAGGTTCCTGAACAATCTGGATGATGGTTTATTTAATTATGGCTCAATGACAAATTGTAGTTGTACAACTTTCCAGTTGTATGGCCTGTTATTAGATTTCATTTTAGGAAATTGCTAATGAGCCCAAGGGAGCACGGCTCCTCTCTCAGAGGAAAACACTGCCAAATAATGTCATTATTCACACAACAGAAGTCTTTAACTAACATGAAATTGGGCAGACACGAGGTTTTATTGAGGCCACGTGGACCAAAAACATCTTTTATCTTCTATTCCATCATCCACTTCAACGACTTCTCCCTCTAGCACTACAAGCCCTAGTTACTGGAATTATCGTATAAAACGCATTTAACAAACCACAGGTGTGATATGTCTTCAATTTCGAGGCTTTTTCAACTGCTTGTCTCATTCATGTCCAGTTATTTCCAGCTTGTCTGGGTTTTATGAACAAGAATAGTTGCAGGGGTATAAAACAGCAAAGATAAACATTCCATTTTAAGTGAGATACGTAGCCGATATTAGATAAGAGCTTCTTTTTTTTTTTTTTTTTTTTTTCTTTTGTTGTCTTATTTATGTTAAATTAAAAATATATATAAAGATAAGGTAATAAAATGGAAATTTGTGGTCTTTTGCAATGAAAAAAATTCTGTCATAGAATAGTTTAAATTTCTATTTACTTATTTTATGCAGTTCCTGCAAAACAGTGACCAGAGATGTTAAGAAAAAGTCAAACTTTCACTTTGAAAAAATTACTTCATATTTTTCCAAAGACTTTTTTGGGGGGAAAGAAATACTACTGCACACATAGTACTCTTGTCATGGGCCAACAAAGTATCATGGGAAAGCGTGAAACAGGCATGCATGTAAATGGTAAATGGTAAATGGTAAATGGTCTGTACTTGTATAGCGCTTTATCACCTTTCGGTCTCAAAGCTCTTTAACATGGTTTTCCCATTCACCCATTCACCCACTAATAAGACAGATCACCGTGCAAGGTGCTGCCATCAGGTTTACATTCACACACCATCGGGAGCAACTTAGGGTTCAGTGTCTTGCTCAAGGAGCTGGCTACGCTTGGCGATGCCTCGGCGTGACAATATCACGTTTTTCTGTATTCAATTGGCGTTTCTATAACACGCTTTGGAGGTGTGAAATTTACACGCACTTAATCATCAAGTGACCAAGAATCCAAGGGACATCTTTTTCTGCTGCATTCCTGTAAGCCATGTGGTTCGAACCATGCATCAGGTTTCATTTTCCTGTGTAATAGACACGCATTCACAGCAGCAAAACGTGTAACGCTTGGACACCTAGACACCGCCAAGCGTAGCCAGCTCACGTTTTGCTGTAGTGGACGGGCGTGTCTATTACACGCCTTGCCAGACTAAAAGGCATAAAAGTTCATTCTCAACCTTAAAAACAACAGTTTGATGAAGTACTCTTGACTCAAAGTCCACTTATTAGCTTTCAGACTCATCTCACACTGGACCTTGAGTTAGAATTATTGTTAATATCATGCTGCCACTTCATTCCAAGAGCAGAAGTGTCAGATGTAAATAAAACATCTCTAGGTCCAGTCCAAACTTGGGTTCTTGAATTGGGGCCTCTTGGTTGTTCGCCTCTGCCTGAGTCATTTTGCAGTGTAAGCTTTGGTCTTGTTCTGCTTTGTGTCTGCAGCATCAGATTGTAAACTCGTTGACAGAAACAAAAAACAGAGAGAAATTTCTTGTATGTGTTCACATGCTCCGCCAATAAAGAAACAAAAGCCATGACGGTAAAAAATTGCTTCCAGTATAAATGTTGCAAAGACGCTATAAATTTGAAAATGTGACTGCTTCACAAACATCTTAAACATGACAGCTCAGAAGATCTGTACAATCAGCACAACTTCGAGGTGGACACCAAAGTTCAGTGTCACCAATTCAGTATCCAACCAAATATGGTCACAATCTCCCGTTATTGTGTTGAACAATGGCCACAAACGTGTTTTTGCAGAACATTTTTATGTCACGGTAAAGTTAACCTTTGACCCTTTGGATATACTGTAGTTGTAGGTTAAGATTAAACTCATTTTAATGATTAAATATAGGGCAGCAATTAATTGTTTAATCGTCTCCCCATGAATATGGTGGTGGCCACTCTTCATTTTAATGAACGCCGGCACCGATTTTTTTTCCGGTCAGCGAGAATTGAAAAATAAACGGTGCGTTCATCACTGTCACCAGCCATCCAATTACAGTGAAGGAGGTCGCTGGTTGCTGATTGGTCCGCCCTTCCGAGTGGCTGCGCAAACGTTAATACGAGCCAAGGACCCAGACGGTTATCACAGCGAGGGAAACTGAAGCTGTTCGCGACAGTCAGTGCACCCAGGCTAAGTTACTATATAGCTCACTTTAATGACTGCATATAATGCAGAGACTTAATAGTTAATTTAATTGTGGATTAATCAGGTAGAAATGTCTACAAATGTCTTGTTGGGACTGACTAACAGTCCAGATAAAAAAATTTAAAAAAAAATCCAGTTTACTGTCATTACAGACGAGGAAAATCAGTAAATCTTCATATTTGTGGAGCTGAAACTAGCATTTTTGCTTAAAAACTACCTTTTGACCATCGTCAGAGCAGTTGCTGGTTAATCAGCTACTGCATGTATGTAAAATATTAATATCGATTTGAACTGTCAGATCCATGTTGTGGAGCCAAATTATAAAGTCTCACAAAGTAAAACATACTTAAGTAGAGATACCTCAAATCTAAAAGCACAATACTTGTATAAATGTACTCGGTTACATTCCACCACAGCTCTGCTTCCATCTCTTCCAGACTGACTGACAACGTCAACGGCATTAGACCTTTTCAGCTCCCTGTCTGACTTCCCTAATGTTCCCGAGCATTATGCAACACACTTACGGTCAGATACGACATGGTGGCGCAAAAGCAGGATCCCACAGACCTTCACTGTCATTAGTCACCAATAAAGCAAATACATCTCCACCTCTCCCACCCCTTGCGTATCTTTAATGACGCATTTCAGGCCGATCGCTGTCGCGCCGTTTGATTGCACGGAGATTCAATGATAGATCCTTCTTTTACAGTGACATTCGGTTTAAAAGAAACTGGAGGTATCTGAGTTTTAAAACGAGAAATCAAAGAGGCCTTTCATTTCCTGGTGGACATACACACACTTAACACAGGCCTTAGTATGTGTCCTTATTTTATTTATTTTCTTCATTCACACAGTATGTATGTATATGATTGTGTGTGTTAAGGGCGACAGTGTCAAAGGCAAATAGAATGACTTTTATCATGCACTGAACACGTGTTAAGAACATCGAAGCGGTTCATGACTCTCCTTTTGTACACGTCCCATTTTACACGGGCACCTTTTCGGGAAGTGAGGACGTCACTTGGCTTTAAGGTTCAAGTTAGAATTAGGTTTGGGGGGAGGTTAGGATGCAGGTTTACATTTAGTTGTGATGGTTAGTGTGTTTGTGTGTGCGGAGATTTTGAACTATAATAAAAATGCATTGTCTTTTTGTCATGGGAAAAGGTTAAAGGAGGACCCACATGCAGGATTCAGGTAGGCGGTGGTGGAGGTGGAGAGGTCCGGGGTGACTGTG
Organism: Embiotoca jacksoni; assembly: GCF_022577435.1. NCBI lineage: Eukaryota > Metazoa > Chordata > Actinopteri > Embiotocidae > Embiotoca > Embiotoca jacksoni. The sequence goes on along the minus strand of NW_027185341.1, from coordinate 8,948,202 downwards.
GAGCAGACGAGAGGGAAGCACGGTGCAGAGACAGCTGAGTGGAGGATGGCAGAGCGGACAGAGGCTGGCTGGCGTGGAGGTGCTGACGGACGGGCTGGAGATCCTGAACACAACAAATCAGAGTTAACTTCCAAATCAACTCGAGAAATAACTTAGAACGGTATCAGACTACACGATATATTTATCTTTCATGATGGTAACTATGTTTTTTATTAGGCCATCACAGTGCCACAAGATCTTGCAGCGTCTTTGTCGGGAGACTAGCAACACCACGGCAACCACCAGCATGACCCGAACCAATCATCGTTCATGTTCGTGTGCGAGTTCCTGGATCGTCGGGGAGGAGGGTCAAGAAGTTGTCAAACATGGCTATCCTTCACCAGGTTGCGGAAGTGCCTCTGCAATTTCTCGCCAACGTTTTAACTTTGTTTACTCCGTCGTGGTACTCTCTCTCTTGAGGAAATGGCGAAAAGGCAGGGGTATTGTTGCCACGGCTCAACAAACAGTTTCTCCGTTCCTTGGTTCCACCTGACGGCAACACTTTCTCTTCACCGTGTTTATAAATGCCCGTGAGAACGCACTCTGCCATCCTATTGGTCAACGTCGCGGAACACAGCGTAGGACATGTCAAACTAGGAAGGTAAAAAAAAAAATTTAAAAAATGGTGGCAATGACTAAATCGGGCTGAATTCAGGTAGTCTGATCCCAGCATTAGTGGCCTTATACTTGTTCACCAGTGAGGTTGAACGGACGATTTGGTGAACAGTAGATATGCCCTGAGATGACTTATGTTGGGATTCGGCTCTATATAAATGTAACTGAATTGAACTGAAAATTTTTACTTGCTTGCTATATAACATTATTGCGTTTATGATTTTTACTCCAACCAACCACCAGGGTGCGATCAAGATACCTTTGCCAATGAGCAGCTGTCATTTCCTTCATCTATGGCTTAAATGCCCTCTGAGCACTTCGAATTTCATTGCATTGCTGTTTTTAAATGTCCGTACTTTTTCAGAAACTTTTTCACTTGAATTCATCTTGTCACTTTTTCACTGTCGACACACTAAAAAACTGCACAATTAGTGACATATTTCAGTGCACTTGACCACTAAGGGTGCTTGAAAGTAGACAATAGCGTGATGATGGCTGCCTGTTGAAGCTGCATTTGTCTTTAATAAAAGAAGATTTAAAAAAAAAAAAAATCACTTGACTCATAAATGTAACATGATTGAGATGAGATAAAACCATTTTTTAAATTGTAATTTAATAAAGACTGATAACTGGATAATTAGATCATAGATGTTTGAGACGGAATGTTTGCCCTCAGTGTGATAAATAACGATACAGTGAATTTTACGCACTTTAACAGTGTTGCATGGTGTGAGTATGAATAAAACAGCCTTTATCTCCTGAGACATGTGCACTATCAAACATGTGCGCTTGCCAATGCTTTGTCTTGTCATCCAGTGATGTTATTATTCATCTGCGTTTTCCGATCGAAATTCTTTCAGATAACAATATTTGACGAGACATTCTACAGAAGAATTCCTGCGTTGCTTCTTCCTCATTGTTCTGTGCTATTTGACCCTGGCCTTCCTCTACCCCCTCTGATGCTGCCGCACAGTGTTGACACTTTTGCCAATAGGAATGGTGATGATGATGATGATGATGATGATGATGATGATAATGAAAACTTGTGTGCTCAGACTGACTCACAATGGATCTGCAGTGTGTAAAAGTACATTAACGATTTTATTTGACTGTTTGACAAATTTCATGATGAGAAATACAAATGTTAGTCTTCAGCTAATAGGGACGGCGATGCATGTTAAACATTGTAATTATGTAATTCCATAATGAATGTAGGCAGGCCTGGAGGCCATGGTGTTACTGTGTATAAGGGCAGTGTTACAGTGCCCTGCCGTGTGTCCTTGACTCCCTACACACTCTCTCTCTCAGATGAATGCAAGACATTCTCTACCATCTCTGACTTTCACAGGATACAGTATACAGGATTATTGCTGGTAGCGAGTAGCCGGCACGTCACACGGAAGAAAAAAAAAAGTACTGGACACTGCGTCTCCTACTGTTCTCATGGGAAAGTGGTTGGGAACTTGTAAACGCAGGTGCAAATAACGTCGAATTAAAACCACCCTGACAACAAAGTGTCTGCGTTGTTTGGAGCTGCAGGGTGTCGTCGCTCTCGGAGCATGTTGTATTTATTTGCTGTTGCACGAGTGCACTTGAGTGTAGAATCCTTTTAGCGTTAAAGGGGTATAATCTGCCAATTTGTGCTACAAGCATCCACTGTGTGTTGCAACAGCATGTTAAATGCTTTCATTGGCGCAGTAAAATGGGCTCAAGGGTACTGTGGAGGAAACTTTGTGATTTTAGTGCACTTTTTAGGTCCCCGTCATTTATGTAAATGTATTAAGGCGTATGGGCTTCCCGGTGCAAATAGATCAGACTTTTCTTCCTTGGTGGTACCAATTAGATGTTTAACCTGTTAATCTGTTTAAACATCAGATGGGTATCATTTCCTGTTTAAACAACCATGAAAACTTTGTTTTTCTCAGGACATTGAAGGCTGTTTCAATATTTTTTTCTCTGATGAACATTATTTCTGTTTGGATGAAGATCTGAACTGAACTTCTGTGTTCATTTTGCGGACTGGAAACTTTTCGGATCACATCTGTGTTCTGCAAAATAGATGGAAATTGCAGATACATGCATACAGAAGTAAGACTTTTGCTGTTTTGTGCCCTCGGCGATGCTGACAGATTGACAACTGCTGCATAACACTTAAAGATGTCTAGTATTTGACGAACAGACGCTTTTCCTGCAGAAGTGCACATTGCAGTGTGCCTCAGGGGTTCAAACTTTACAGCAGTGTCTGCATGTGTTAACTGGCCTTTGTCTGAGGTAAATAGCAGATGGCTATTCATGAAAATGTTGACAATATAGTGAACATATATAGAAGAAATGAGAAGCAATGCACAAATGTCTTTAGTTTATGTTTGTTTTTTATTACATTTTCAGATTCTATTTGACTTCATTGCAAAAAAAATTCACACCAACAATAAATATACATTCACAATAAAAATAGTCCAGATTGCCACAAAGCATTCAAGTTATATTATAAAATCTATAAGATGTAAACAACATTATTTTTCTCCCATCATTGCACCACCTGAGCCAAGAGTCAGTTTTCTCTCCCCTCTGATATCTGTAAAAGGCATAACGTCAACAAAACACATTTTACGCATCGAGGCACGAGTCTCACAAGGTATGAAGCCACGTCACACACTGGGCTCTGATTGACAGAACAAGCTAACATTGTCAAATGTCTCGTCGGCGTGTGGTTTTTTTTGTTTGTTTGTTTTTTGTTTTTTTTGGGCTGTTTAAGCAGATTCGCGTGTCCAGTCCTTTTGAAACGGCGCTGCGCCAGAGCGCGCGGCGGCGGCGGCCCCGGCGTCTCCACACCTCCAGGTGTCAGTTTGAGCGCAGCCGACCGCGTAGGTCGCTTCTCAAGCTGACGCACCAAGCTCCTTCTCTTTTTAAAGATTTGTCTTGAGTATGCACCTCACAGTCTGCTTAACTGATCACGCATCTCTCTTTGTCTTTACCCTGACCACCTCCGATAGCCTTCTCTTTAATGTACATGAGGTCGCTGTGCACGCTGGGTCTCCGGGCGCATGGAGTGACCACGCCGTACGCTTCCCCAATGTCCTTCATCTTCTTGTTTTTCAGTGACTTTCTGTGCAGCATGTCGCAGTACTGCACGGACACTTTCCGGTGAAGGTCGGGGCTCATTTCGTGAGGTAGTTTGGCCAAGGTAAACAGAGTCTGAAACATCTTATCCACGTTCTCGTTGCGCTTGGCGGAGATCTCGAAGTACGCGCACTTATCGTCTCCGGCCACCAGCTGCTCGATCTCCTCCTGCTGCACCTCCCGGTGGAAGTCTCTGTCACCCTTGTTCCCGCAGATGACCAGAGGCACGTCGATGTTTTCTTTGATCTTGTTTTTCAGGCACGACTTGGTCTCGTAGATCTGCCGCTTGAGTCGCTGCACCTCCTGGAAGGAGTCTCGGTTGTCCAAGCTGAAGACGAGGATGAACACGTCACCTGGAAGGAGAGAAGAATGCTTTGGTTAACTTTCTGAAAGATGCACTCGATATGTGCACAAATCAATGCAGCTTAAAAAGCACCGGTGCACCCTGCTGCGTACACAATGATCGCATTTTTGCAGCCTTTTGCAAAACAATCTCCGCGTTCTGATTTTTCATAACTATTCCATCTGGTAAAACAGACTGAGGATAAGTACCTGTCAGTATTGAAAGTCTCCTCATGGCGGGGAAAGGGTGATTCCCCGATGTATCCAGTATGTCCAGCTGGTATACGTCTCCCTTGATGCTGTACAATTTCCTGTGAAAGTCCTCGATGGTCGGCGTGTACTGCTCTTCGAATCTCCCGTTCAGGAACCGCGACACGATGGCTGTTTTCCCAACTTTGGTGGAGCCCAAAATCACCATTCTGTAGCAGTTCTTTGCCGGGATGTCAAAATCGCTCTCTGAGGGCGACATTTTCTTAATCATCTTTAAACGTGGGGTGCGTGGACTGCTTCTCCTTTGGATGCAATGTGCGTTATGTGCGTAAAAGTCGAATGGAAGCAGCGTAAAGGCTCGTACCCTGTTGCTCTTGAGATGCGTTGCTATGCTGTCTGAACTCCGGGCTGGAGCCGTGTATTTAAGCTTGCGGCGGGCCCCTCCCCCTGCTGGCGTCACAGCTCAGCGATTCGGTACTCGGTGGTCTGTGCAGCGCAGGGAGAAGCGGACCAAACTCCCACTGGTGCGTCATGTGTCATTTTCTTCAGAAGATACGACGGGAGTGCTGGAAAACAGTAACAAACAGATCCTCCAAAGCCAGAACATTATAATATGATTGAGATGGGACAAGGCGACTGATGCTGTGCGTACCAGAGAAATAATGACTTTCACAGAATGTTACCGAGTTACTAATTAACGCATCTCCCGTCGATTAGCCGGTTTGGGGACACTGTGTGAACATTAGACAGAATGTTAAACTATGAAAACCGACAGCGGTTACATGTTTTTCTAGAATAAGACAAGTCTAATTTTTTTTTTTCAGACTGAAACACAAACTGTTTTCAGAGTATTATCAGGCTTGCAAAAGAAAGAGAAAAAAATAGCATCAGAGTAATTTAAGTACCTAAACGTCCTACAAGATTCTTCTATAGTTGTTTATTTACCACAAAGTCTCATTCATTCATGCATTCATTCACATCCTCAGTCATGGCAGCAGCTGCTAATTCATGATCCAAGATTAAAAGGCTGCAGTTACCAAAGTGACCAAAAGGGGGCAATCGGGTTACGATTTTATCACTGCAGTGGGGGGAAAAGTCATTGTCAGTGTTTATGTGCAAGTGTCAGCATATTGGCAGTCTCCATCTGTTTGTCTAATTGTCTGCCGACAGGAGGATTTTTTTTTTTTTAATCGCAGCTGGCAAATTTAAAACAGGATTCAGGTTCATCTGCAATGAACAACAACAGTGATTATAGAGAGAAGTGTGTGTGTGTGTGTGTGTGTGTGTGTGTTGGGTTGAACTGCAGACAGTTAATTCAAATTTGTTGATTAAAAAATGAGTTTGCTTCTAGGCACGTGCTTCATTCAGTCAGGTGTGAATGAAGAGTGACACAGAATCATGAAAACGGAGACATTTTCAAGTTACATTACATTTCATTTAGCTGATGCTTTTATCCAAAGCGACTTACAATAAGTGACATTGTGTGAAACGGTAGTGCAGCAGTGACTCTGCATTTTTGACTTGAGCAGTTTGTTTCTCCGCTCCGTGGAGAAAGTCTGTGACTGAAATGAACAACAACAGAATGATCTGAGCCACCAGGGATGTCCAGGGCTGCACAGGTAGAGGTGGGTAATGGTTGGGAGTGGAGGGTTTACTGGAGTTGTTTTTCCACCATAAGTTCCAGGAACTTTTAAACATGCTACAAACAAAATCTCGTGATATTCCACAACTTGGCCCCCCCACAAAAAATGACCAATCCCCACACTTTCCATGTCTGAAATTCACTTTTTATAATTCCCTGATATTCCAGAAATTGTATGACCAGTGGGAAGCCTGGCAGATAAGCAGAGCAGAACCAATCGACATTAGATATTTAGCCTGAACTGATCAAAAAATTCTGATGTTATTTGATCTTAACTTGTCACGTGAAGTGGATTCAGGTTGTTTTGACCTTCTGTCTCACCTAAGCGGCAACCAACAGTCACATCACCCATTGGTTTGTCAACAGCCCTTAAAAAGCCTCGAGTTTGGATTTTGGCCAGAGCCTTCTTGCTAGTCTGAACCAGTTTGGTGCCACAAGTGACAATATTTGGACAAACTGCAGCGAGCAGTGGATCTGACTCGATCTGATTGGATACCTGACTGTACTACGGGACGTAGTATAGTCAGGTATCGCCCATCGATAGCCGTAACCTGACTGCACCACAGGCCTGTCAGTCAAACAAACACAGCTTTTTGAAGCTTATTTTATAATAAATGACGTGATTACATTCAGAATGACAGCCAGAAAATTAATAAGAAGACTTGAGCTAACAGCACCATAAGAACTGGTGGAGAAATGTTATTGACGAGAATGTCATAAGAGAAGTTGAATGGGAGTCTTTGGAGCTGGAAGCTTTTTGGAGCCGACCTCGAGCGAGGCAAAACAAACGGAGCAAATATAACAGCAAGCAAATACAACTTCTGCCGGGCAGCTCCTAAAAGACATCAAGAGAAACAAATTAGGCATCGAAATTCAATTTGTGAGGTGAGCAGAAAAACCCGGACGGCATTCACACCTGCTTTTCATCCGGATGACTCAAATGTAAACCGAGGAAGCAAAGAAATACCAAAATCCACATGCACTGCACCTGCAGTGTTGATTTAACCTGTGCAGGTGTTCACAGTCCCATTTAGACACGTTACAGCAAGTCTAATGCGTCAACATATAAAATCTGCTCTCATGAAAATGCACTTTATTATGCAGGTGTAACCATAAAGCACTTGCATCGCGCATAAAGCAGCTTATAGCGTAAATAATTCATGCCTCTCATTGTTACTGTTAAATGTCTATGTATGTCAGTAGCCTATTGTTTTGTGTGTTTGTCCGCAATTGGTATAATTAAAACAATGAAATGATAATTAGTTCTCGTGCCCTTTTTGAGAAATCATTGCCCTGCAATTTTCCTAGAATATTGTTGTTTGTGTCTGTCACAAGGCTCACAACCTTCCTGGAACTAACAATAATTCACTTTGGTTTAATAACCATGTCTATAATTGAATCTTTCCACATAAAATTGCTGTGATTGACTAGTTTGAATCCTCACAAACACGCAGTCCCAAAATCCTGCAGCCTTTGCAAAACAAAACAAAAGATGTCTGCTTGTATCTGCTTTTATGTCTTTGTGCATATGACATTCTGATCTAGATGTCAATGATGGCTTTAGAGTCAAGGAAACATGGAAAAAAAATGGATTTTCATCCTGTGGGAAAGTTGAAAATCTGAACCAAATCCAATCCGATAGTTTGAGATATTTTAGTCTGAACCAAAATGTTGGACGAGCCAACCAGGCTGAACCAGTGACTCCGATTATAAAAGTGGACTTTGCTTCCATGTCTGAAAAATGAGGAACACAGAAGAACCATGAAGTGCAATACTACCGAGTGCCACTGGGGGTTGGCTCCAAAAAGCCTCTGGCTCCACAAACTCCCATTGAACTTTTCCCCACAAGTCGTAATGGTGTCATTCGCCATCTGAAAACAATCCCACCATTAAATAGATATTATACCTTAAAAAACAGTATGTTTTGGGGTGGAGTGGGGGGTGGGGGGATGGGGGTGGGTCTATTATCTCCAGAGCGACTTTAGACAGATTTAATGTTCTTACATTTAACCAAAACCACGATCTTTTCCTAACCCAAACCACGGTGCTGGATGTAAAACTGTGTATATTTTGAGAGAGCTGTGCGTTTTGTACACCGGCCATCCACCCCAACCACCTCCTGCTGACCCCGATCCAGTTCATAATAATGTGGTGCTTCATCCATTGAAAGAAAAAGCCTCTTTATATAATCCATGCAGTGAACTGATTATATAGAAACCAAACATGTGGTGAGAAAAAATAAATAAATAGTGGTATGTAAATGTGATTTCTAGGAGACAGGGTTACCAAACCTTGTGCTGTCCTGGCAAAAGTCTATGCAGGTTTTGAGTGGAGAAGGTATGGACTTTAAATTCATCACGTATTCTCAATTGCTCAAAAAAATGCTGAAGACTTCAGCGGTCTCGTAGCACTTAAGCCACTTGTCTCTGAAATCAATCAGGCAGTAGAAGTGGGTTTCAGGCTGTGCGATGCTTTCGCTTCTGATGCAAGTAACAGCTCGCTGCAGGAAAAAAAAGAAAAGAAAAATGGAGCGTTCGAGACCACTCACTGGAATTGCTGCTATTCTTGCTCACTCAGGCTTCATTTTACACCTTCAGTGGAAAGAAAGGAGGTCTGATGCTTTAGGTTGGAGGCAAAAGTGAAACCAGAGACAAAACTGCCGTATTCTGAGGCTAAATGTATTACAATCATTACATTTCAACCCTTGTTTGCTCAGTATTTAAAAACATATGATTTAGCCAACCTGGTGATATTAAGGTAATTATTACTATTTCCATACCACTTCGTATACCATTCGAACGAAACGCTTAGTGAAATAGTTGCAAGATGAGGAGGCGAACTCCTTTTAATGTTGTAGAAATTGAATAATAAAATTGTTCACAGCGAGACTGCCTTTATTGTCCTGACTGTGTTTGGTGCTGACCACTTTGTCACTCTTGGGTGCCATAGAAAAAAAACAAAGGGAAAGTGTTGCATAATGCCCGCTGGATTTTTCTTTTCTCCTTTTTCAATCTATTATTTTTTTTTAAAGAACAGTCTTAATAGCCCGCTGTTTAACAAAATTGCCCTGTACTTATCCTAGAAAAAGGATGAGGTCACAGTCCCAAGGGAGGTAATAAAGAAATATTGCTGAAAGCAATCACAAAACTGTGCAGAATGCACAGTATGAGAGATGACGAGTTTGATTTGTTGTTTCTTAGTGTGGCAATTGTACAAAACAACACGTGATGCTATTCAAAATTAATCTCTGCAATACGTGACAAGTAGTGCCAGAACTGTGAAATGGCAAATATGTAGGGTCAACCACTGTGATGACAAGCTAACATCCAACCCAGGTTCCAAAAAAGTTGGGACGCAGGAGACCTCGACCTGTTGAGCAGCTGAAATCCTATATCTGGCAAGAACGGGACAACATTTGACCTTCAAAACTCCAGCAATTGGTCTCCTCAGTTCCCAAATGTTTACAGAGCGTTGTTAAAAACAAGAGTTGATGCAACACAGTGGTAAACATGCCCCTGTCCCAATTTTGAGTTGCGAGTTGCTGCCATTAAATTCAAAATGAGCATCATTTTTTCAGAGATTTTTACATTTTTTACTGCGTCAGAAATATTTGAGAAACTGGATTTGACAATAGTTGATAATGTATTTATTACTTTAGTCTAGTAAGGTCAACAATCAATTCCTGCTGTGTTCAATGGTCGTTCTCATTACTCATCTGAAGTGTTATAAAGTGTTTTCACGTTTCAGTCACAACATGATAAAAGGTTTCATAAAAGCCCTGTTAAGAAATGAAGGGCTTCTGTTTACTGAAATGCTGGAGGGCTTTTAATCTGAAGCGGATACAGAAAACTTTAGTTTGTATTAATGTGCAATGCAGTAACTTTAACAGGGCAAACGATAGCGGATCAAAACCATGTCAAAACTTTGACCATTTTATTTGTAATGTATTGGCTCTCTTGGATGACGGAGGCTTATGATTGGATCGTACTTTAAGAATACATTTCAACCAGATCAAGAGAACTGTGAACATTTTATATCCCTCACGTGAAGAAGAGGCGCTCTAGAAGCACTACACCTTTGGTCAGGGACTTAGTCAGTATGCTTCATTCTCTTGGGATCACAAATGGCAGCACAGCATTTCTTGGGTCTGTCCACAGATAGGTGGCCATTAAGTAAGTAAGCTACTTATAATCACAAATCCATCAAACTTTTCATTTATTACAGGAGTTTCAGGAGTGTTTTGTTCCTACAATCCAGTCCTGCGTGACGCGATCATAAAGACAGTTAGGACTGACTTAATTTGCCTGTTTATAAAGGAGGAATAGCCATGCATAAAATCCTCTGCACTAATTTTCCTGTAAAAGACAGTTATGCAAAGTGATCCCATTAATCGTCTTGATTCCATAAGACACAAAGAGACCAGTTCTTTGCACGCTGACTCATTCATTTATTACATAAAAAATAATGCCATTAACATCAAGTACATTACCAGGCAGTGTGTATTGTTCAGGCAGGAGAGATTTGCATAGGTGCATTGTGACACCACTACTGGTACAGACAATTAAAAGGAATAACGCCATATAGCTTATCATAAAAAACAGTAAAACTTCAGAAATCTGTGGAAACAACAATTACAGTGTTGAAGGCTGTCTTACATACTATGATTTTTTACAGTAAACAAACTGTTAACTTAGCCAGGGTTAACCTGAGCTAAATTGGCCCAGGGCTACGAATAGGCAGTGTGAAACGCCTATTATGTCTGTATGCGGACTATGGAGCTGGATCCTAGTTTAGCATTAAGCCCGGAAACTGTGAAAGTATTTATAATCGTGAATGAAACAAATGTGATACAACATGTTAAGTGACCTTTTAAAGCCAATACCAATATTACCCACAATGCAGATGGACTCAATTCACTTGAAAACAAATGTGTTTGTGTTTACCAAGTAGCGGCTAATGTAGCCTTGGGCTACATATACGGAGGAAGCTGCTGAGTTCTCGGAGGCTTATTTCTTTCTAATTCCACACACTCTGATTTTTTTCAGATAGCCTTCATCCCCAACTGACACTGATGCAAGTCACTTAAGGCAATTTACGTGACTTCCAACAGCTCCAACCACAAAAAGCTTCATACAACTTCTCTCATAAACGCAGTAGAAACATCCAAGACTTGTAAATGGGAGTTCAATGTGTAAAATTGGTGAAATTCCTCTTTAACATGCAAACATTGTATAAATATTCTCATCTCAAAAATAAACTCAACATTCACACAGTCACAGTGTCACAGTCATGTGGTTTGGAATTGCATTTGGAAAATGGCTCCATGCAGCTTTCTCAAAAGTTAAAACTAAATTGGACGAGAACACTTTGATCTGAACATTTCTTTTGTATCGCCACTGGAGGTTGATCGATGACCGCGGCTGCTGCCCGGTCTGATTGTCTGCCCGTGTCCGTGTGGTTGAACGGGATTTCCTAAGTGGAACGAGCAGCAGGAAGTGTCCGGGAGGAAGGGCATTATTCATGCTTGCGGCTCTGACTCCTCTCCTCGTAGATCTGTTGGGTGAATGGTCTGTAAATACAGAAGAACAAACATGTAATGGGACAATAAATCGGAGACTGGAAAGCCGTACCACTCCGTGCCAGGAGCGTTTGTGTGTTGAGCCGTGAGAGAGCTTGAGTGTGTGTGTGTGTGTGTGTGTGTGAGTGTGTGTGTGTGTGTGTGTGTGTGTGTGTGTGTGTGTGTGTGTGTGTGCGCGTGTGCGTGAGAGTGTGTGTGACAGAACGACGCCTTGTGTGTCCACATGTTCCTCCACTCTGTTGCACAATTTGTGCACACAGGAGCTCCAGATCATTTCTTTCACTGCATTGACAGGTTAACACCAGACTTCTGCATCATTACACATGTTTGAAAAGTCTGCAGGAGAGAGACGGATGCAGGATGAGTCATAATATGTGCGAATATTGTATGAAGACAGTACCTCCTGTAACTTCTGGATCTTGGTTTGAGGGTATAGCTGCAAGCCGATTCAAATGTATTGACGTATTTGCAACCACAGCCAGTTTGAGATAAGGACGACAGTTCGTGTAAATGATGTATTCAGGAAGCTGGATGTGGTCGCCTCCTCAAAATGGAGGTCTGAGCTGTAACTCAAAAAAGCCAGGAGCCAAAGGGGAAGCCCCTCTGAAAACATCTGCCCACGCGGGAGGTTTTGTGTAAGGCAAAACAGTCAGGCAGCGCCAACGGGAGAGCCGGCAGCTGGCAGTGAGGGCGAAGGTGCAATCAGTGTGAAGGAAGCAGGGAGAAATGTAAACACAAGAGCATATCATTGAACTGCAATTGCTGCCTCACGCTTGTTTGCCTCTGCCAAGAGACTCGTACAGTGAATGTAATGAAGACGTGGAAGGAATTTATCAAATCTAATTGATTTGACTTTGTTAAGCTTTGAAATTCCCTGTGTTCACATGCTCGGCTAATAAAGCCGATCAGAGCTGACAGAATCTGCCAGCCGGAGCTGCCTACGGATGGAAAGTGGATTTTAGAATCAGAATTGCAGAAAACAATCCAAGTCGGTACAAAACAATGGAAATAGAAAAAAAAATAAAGTGTTTAAAGTGTAAAGTGTTGTGTCGTAGAACGGACATTTTTAGACGTGAGAGTAAACGATGCTTCAAATATGGATGTTGCTCCAAAGAAGGTACAAATTGTAAAACGTGGACGGTTCACACACAATACAAAATATATAATCACCATGGTTTTATGGTGGACATCCAAAATTAGTGTCACTAATTCAGTATCTGACCAAATGTGAAATATGGTCACAATCTCTCTTTCTGTTCCTGAGTTATGGCCAGAAAATGTTTTTTTTTTTGCGGAACATTATGACATCACAGTGAAGTAGACCTTTTGGATGTAAAAAAGTCAGAACTTTTAGCCTCTTTGATGTGTCTGAAACATAGTTATAATTACCATAGATATTCTTGGGTTATGGCCACAAACAGGTTCTCAGTCAGTCTGAGAATATTTTCAACAAACTTCCTGAATCCCTGAACATTTGAAGCCCAGTAACACTCTGAGACAGAAGCTTGTTCACACCAAGGACAGAAGCTGAACAGTGTCGTGTTCGCAGGTAAATGCAGAGAGAAATGCTCTGACTTGTATAATGGGGTCACAAAACAACCGCTTCACAAGCGCAGAAGAGCCAACTACTGAGGACAGGTGCTGAGTCAGCAGTCCGTCTCCATCTGAAGGACGAGGGGCACTCATCTGAGGACGGTAATGGACACATCTCCATTGGCTCGGACGGTAGAGTGGGTTGCACACATCCCCAGCTCCTCCTGTCCACATGCCTAAGTGTCCTTGAGCAAGACACTAAGTTGACACCCTAAGTTGCTCCCGATGGTGAACCATCGGTGTGTGAATGTGCTCCTGATGGCGGCGCCTTGCACGGTGATCTGTCTCATTAGTGTCAGGTCATTTTGAGGTCCAAGAGAACATTTGTGGCAAATTTGAAGAAATTCCCACAAGGTGTTCCTGAGATAGTGTTTATGAGAATGGGTCAGATGGACGAACTACCTGAGAACATCATGCTTTCAGCCACAGCTGTTGCTGCCATGGAGGCATGACAAGTAAAAGACCAATATTTAACATGATTGCACAAATAATTTGTTTGCTAAAGTTTGACTTTTGAGATGCATTTTTTTTTGCTTGAGTTTTATTTTCTCTAAAATTCTTATTTTTGTTTGATATTTAAGATTTTCTTTTATTGTTATTTTATTTACAAAGATTTAATTCCATATGGATGAACTACACGAGCTGGTTAGGGAACTGATATTCAGTAGCTACTGAAACCAGGACATGCTGGTACGACTCAACATTTCAGTATGAGGAGAGTCATAACTGGGATACTGTGCATGTGTGTAGTCAATCACTTTAACGATTTTTTTTTTTTTTACTATTTGATTTTAGCTTAGTTTTTAGATTTGTTTTATTGTCTATAGCTGCCGTATGAAAATAGAAAATGATCAATAAAGCATTAATCTATCTATAAAAGTAATGATGTACTGAGCATGTGCAATTTATTTGGGCACTATACAGAAGATTATAGATGTATAGAAGAATATTATAGACCAAAGTTTCGATACAGGTTGCAGGTTATAGGTTTCTTAAAATCTCTAAAGAAATTGACCAACTTCAGTGCAGGCATGTATAGGATAAAAAACACAATTCAAATCAATACTGGATTATAAAATATGATTATGACAGCAATGAGTTAAAGTCAGATGCTGGTGTTTGCGTTGTCACCTCAGAACAGGACATACGGAGATGTTTCATGGAGATTTATGGAGAATCAGAAATCTGAATTAAAATGCACGTCGGGGAACCAAATATAGTACGACTTTTTTTGTTGTCACATTTTAGACAACATGCTATAGAATGACTTTTTAAAAAAAAATCATATTTCTACCTACATGACTTTTTATGATTGCATGTTCTTGCTTGAATGTAATGTTTTACATTATGGACTACATGCATAAGTAAGCAATCCATATTATGGACGACATACTTTACGGTTAAATTCCACATAGAACGTCCAGGGCGGGAATCGACCCCGGGACCTTCGGACTGAGAGACAACAACGCTGACAACTGCACCACTATGCTGGCTTCCATTATATGAACGAAAGTCATGCTTATAGCATGTCTTCAGGAATAGCAAAAAAATTCATACTATGGCACGTCCTTCGAAATATTTTCACATTTTGAACGACATGCGAAATATGATGACATAGCATGACTTTTTTTTTTTTTTATCACATTTTGGAAGACATGCTATAGTATGACTTTTGTCGTCCAAAATGTGAAAAAAAAAGTCATACTATAGCATGTCTGAAATATGGAAAAAAACTTAATATTTTGGACGACATACTTTGGATATTTTGGATGACTTTTTTATAACTTTTTGGAGTATGACCTTTTTCTAAACTGACATGCATGCCTCAACTTCTCACTGTGAGGCAACTGCTGTAAGCAGTGCCCCACTGTCATACTATAGCATGTTGTCCAAAATATGAAAAAAAAAAAAGTGTCTTTTGGGGGATTTTTATTTTGGTTGACCTTTGGTTTGGTATTAGTATGACGGCATGTACAAACCCGAACCTGTGTAGATCCCCAAGAGGGATCTGCTCTCCGTGAACCATGTGGCTTATTAAGGGGACTCGCCCTCCCTGAACCATGTGTAATACCTTGAGCGGGGCTCGAACCCGTGTCTTTATGAGGTTGTTCCCAGCTCTGAAGTGACGTCGTAGACTGCTGGATTATCTTCTGCGCCGGAGAACGAGTCGCGGCAGGAGAAAGTGGTTCACGGAGTTCACTCAGAGCTTCCAGTGACTGAACCGACAGTCTGGTTAACTCAACACGTAAAAGATTCTACTTCACCAAGGCTGCTATTAATGGTTCAGATTCCACCTCGGCCTGTTGATGGTGATTCAACTTTTAGTAAAGTTGAAACGTTTGGAGACATTGAAAAAGTTTTGCATACACTACAGATTACAGGAAGATATTTAATATCACTGCAGACCCCTTGAAAACACGTATATCTGCTATCCAAAGAATGTCTGCGGCAATTTTGGTCGCATTTGAATGAATATTTATGGACGGTGGAGTTTTCAATTACATGCTATTGTAGGAGGGTTTTTAAAAAAAAATTTTTTTATACTTTAGACACTGCTGCCTCTCAGCTAGAAGGTTTGGGGTTTGTAATGACTTAAAAAAAAAAAAAAAATCATAAATCATTTTTTGAAGGACATCGGTGCTCGGGCCCTAATAATGTCCTCGCCAGCTGTTTGGTTGGTGTCATCTTTCACCACTGCATGACTAAAGCTGCTATGCATCTGAACTCTCTAGACACCGTGTGGTTTCTGCATCAATCCCATCGGCATTTTTTTTATCCATCCCAGTCTCTGTGTGAAGTAATATCCAACCAGACGCCAGACTTTCTGCACTGTTTGACTAAATGAGATCATTCAGAATCGGGGCCAGAGGCAGAAGACAAATATAGCGTATGGATCTTTTCCCAGTCGCAGTGTGTGGTAAAATCTGCCACCTTGAATTCACATGTCCAGGCTAAAAGACACAACGGAGGATCGTCACCGCCGGAAATTGCGGCACCGTGATGTACGCTGGCGCTAAGGAGCACTTACACACATGTTCAGACTGGCCAAGGCTAACATGGCGTTTCTCTTTCAGTTCTTAAGTGACAAGTAATGCCGCTCTGAAAGACTCAGGGAGACGTAGGTGGCCGAATCTTTTCTAGCCAGCACTGGGTGGCTTTTGGAGCAGCATGTGGATGAGAAGATGTGAATGAAACAACCACAAAAACCTCCAGGGACTGAGGTAGGAAAAAGGACAAAGGGGCTCATTGGATGTCGAGTTCTGTTGAGTGTTTCGGTCGCTGAACACTCATTTTCCATTCGAATGCCTCTTCATTGTGGCTGTGAGTATATTTGCTGAGGTTCACGCACGTGTTTCGGTCCGTGTGAACCTTTTGTTTGTCGTTTTTGTTTGTTCTCATTGTACAACTCCGTTTCCCAAAACGTTAGGATGCTGTGTAATATATAAATAAAAACAGAATGCAACACATGCAATGCAAAATCCTGTAAACACATTTAATTACAATTAGACCAAAGACAACATATCAAATGTTGAAAATGAGAAATTTGATTGTTTTGTTTTTTTAATTACTTTTTTTGGAAACAGGGTTGTGGGTTCTCAGTAAGTTGTGACGTGTTAAGGTGCATCTGTGCATTTAATTATTCACCTCAATGATGCTATGTGACATGTAACACAAAAAAAAAGGTGTATTTCTGTGTGTCTGCCGGTGTGTATTTATCCATGCATGCGTCTGTGCGGGCAGATGTCCAAAAGTAGGTCGCTCGTAACTGTTTTTCAGGCCTTATCTCGTCATCGCCAAGGACGAGCATCGGAAAAAGGATGCGAGGGAGAAAAGGGCCGACCAACGAGGCTTTTAATGTGTGAAAAAAAAAGAAAAAAAGAAGTCCATTTTGTTTAATCAAGCTCCTCTGGCCATTGCGCAGTTTTGCTTTTTGCAGAACTAATGAATGGTGTCCTGAATAATTGCAGATGACGTTTGAGACAAAAACACAAGACGGGAGTAAGAGGGATGGGATGAGAGATGTTTCATTGTGATACCCGAGTGGTTTGTATGAGATGTTCCCATTTACATGCGTCGATGACTTACTGCAAGCCACAAATAAAACAATAACTGAATAAGATCTCATTTTAAAACTCGTAAAATATGTATTTACTGTATTTACTGAATTGGTTATATGGATTGTGACATTTCTTCAGCCAACATCTACGGGAAGATTTAGAAGTTTGACCACCAATCAGTCCAGAAACCACTCATGTAACATGAAGGTTACACCCACATTCACAGCACATAATGGCATTTTTATAAATGTCGACAACTTCTTGTTCTCAGAACCTATAAATTGGTCGAACGAAGAAGGACTTACCCCTCAAACCTTATCGCCACCTTGTAAGCGACGGCTACTACGGCAGTCAGGAGTAGACCGACAGGACTGGCACCACTGGAGAGAGAACGAAAGAGGAAAGAAAAGAAAGAGTGAGACACAAAGGTTGGATTACAAATACAATATGTACTAGATATGTGGACCATTACTCAAGAGATCAGCCACTCCAGTGTAAAGATGTGAAGTGTGTAATGACATGGAGCTGCACTGCGATTTGTGTAAATACACTTCTCGTCTCGTTACCTGGTGAAATCTACCATTGCCTATTTTCTCATTAGGCTAAAGTAGAACACGAATAGAAATCAGTACAACAGCATGTTGTGGGGAAGCTGAACAGGACTATCTGTTGAGGCTTATAACATTGTCCACCTTGACCTAGTTAAAGAGGCAGCAGGTAAATTTGGTTCAGAAAAAAAGAAATTGCACTTCGTTATACAACTTTGAATTTTGTCCTTTGGTTCAATTCAATAACATTTAAACAATGACTTGTATTGAATTTTATACTTAACGTTTTGTGGAAACTGTGCTCTGGAGCAGTAGTGAAAAGGTAAACATTGTGAGCTTTTTAGCTACTGAATGGTGAGTTTGTTGATAAACTGGAGGGATGAAGAAAACTTTGGTAAAGATAAGTTTGAAGATGATTCCCTGCCTCAAGAGGGAAAGTTCACAAAGTAAAAACAATTTTCTATTAGCATGTCTCAAAATCTATTGGACTGATTTGCCGTGTGAACTTTGATACAGACGTTCATGTTCCTTTCAGGATAAATTTTGAGAATCTTGGTGAACCTTTCACATCTTATCTAGCACCATAATGGGATCAAATTTATAAGCAATAAATTAGCACAAAATTCAGGCTGCATTTTGAGAATCCCAGGCCATTAATTTTGTAGGTATTTGGTTACATAGCAAAGTATTGACCAGATTGAAAATTTGATGTTGTGATTGCGACAGATCAAAAGAGGTATTACCATTCATCCAGTGGGGAACATGTATGCACGTATAATGTTGTGGCAGTCCTTCTAACGATTGTTGACACAGAGTCAGGGCATTTCTAAGTCATTAAGATACATCATCTGGGGATCATGAATGCCTGAACAAAGTGCATAATAAAGTGCAGCATAATTTGGATGAACAAATCCTTAGACAAAGAGCAGGTCCAAAATGCTTGTTTTGTTAGTTAGTCTATAATGCTAATAATCTTTAGTCTAACCTAAAATCACAGACTGTTCTTAACTGGACTGCCAACATTTTCTGTGGAACCATAAACCACGCCAAGATAAGTGAAGTAAAAACAGGTTTGACACTATGTGGTTTACAAAATTACATTCTTCAATTCTCTTCACCGTCTTTCACCTTTCTGAAAGTCACGTGAAAAATGATCTCAAACTCTTTCAACTTGAACTTGCTTGTTTTTCAATACTGACACCAAATCTGAAATCAACTATTTTGTTCATCACCCCCACAACATTTTCAGGATTTAATATTTGGCCAGTTTTCAGACATGTTAAACACAGTTTCTATTAACAACACCGTTGTGTTTTTTTTCCACAGGTTGACGTTTCTTCCACACTGAGCTGTTTGTTGATAGCAGGATGACGGGAGCAGACCTGCAGCGTCATTCTGCAATTCTCTCGTGACTTTTGATTTCTGTCAGCTTCGTAACAACCGTCATTACAATCAATACACGGCTTTCATCAACTTCGAATTTGACACACAACACTGGCTGCAGCGAGCCCCGCTGGTTGTGACACACCAATCTGGCGCGATGAGTCAGTATTGACTTCGCGTTATAATTCCTTTTTGCAACTGACCCACATTGCATATTATGTCCAGTTATTAGACTGACACACTGCTCCAGTTTTCAAATGTCTCTTTCTGCCAATAACAATTATCCTGTGAACTAGAAATAATAGCAGAATATTCCCTCATAGTTATTCACAAATCTTTAGGTAAATTAGCCCTTTGGTTTCCTCTCACTTTGAGACTTACTGTTAAAATGATTCATTATATGTTATGATGATTAAGCTCAGTTTGCTGTGACTGGATAAGCATCTGACCAAATGAACACTGCTTTTAGAATAATATTATTAGTTTCCAGTCAGTGCATCTGTACGTCTCAGTCTATATGCTGTTGTCCAAGTCTGTGTGTATACTCATGAATAGGTTCAGGTTTTAGGTTACTTTATATGTACCAGTAGGTACATTTGTTTGGCTGTGAAAGAGAAGGCATCCATCTTAACAAACATTTAAAAACAAACTTGACAATATTCAAGCACAACAAAGACGTGACAAAAGGTACTTCGAGGCTCTACCAATCAAGACTAATAAATAGCAATAAAAGCCACAACAATAAATGAATAACTATCGCAGTAAAAATTATACTAAAAGCCAGAAATTATACTAAAAGCCAAAACAAAACAAATAAAAGAAATACCATAAAAATGTGCAAAAGGTGCTACGACTTGTTTATATGAACAATTGCTGCTGGAACAAAGCTGTTCCTGTAGCGCTTTGTCCTACACCTTGGGACTATAATATCCGTATACATGAGCTGTCTGGACGAATCAGGCTGTAGACACTTGTCTCCTGGCAGCATGGAAAACTTTATATTTCCTGCACCAATATGTGCTGATAGCCCCAGGGGAAAAAAGTTGGTGCTCTTTTGCAGTAAGATTGAAATTTAAGGTGTAAAAAATTATAACAGAATGGCAACACAATTCATTTAGCGCTCGATGTACACCTGAGGTGAGATTGAAAATGTTTAGTATTCATATGTATTCACCGAAAATGTAAAGTGCCTGACAGCTCCTGACAGCACTCTCGAGAACTGACCACAATTGCATGTACAGTATATAGTGTGGCCATCAGAGGCGACACCTTCATCACACTCTGCAGGAATATGTCAGTCTCACTCCTCTCTTGAGGTTCTCTTGATGATTGCTATTGGGAGAACAGACTGCTTGATCATTTTGAATGTGGGAGAACTCAGAGTCCACACATACTGATCCAGGTACACAAATTCTTCCCACTTACTTCCAGAAACTTAAAAAAAAAAATTTCAACATTTACTGAGATAAAACTTTAACGTTCTTTTAGCCTTTGGCAGGAAGTCGCTAGGCAACTTGACTGCGATTGATATCAATGATTATAATCTACAGACTATTTTCTGGATTCATCCAATAACAATGTTGTCTATAAAATATCAGCTATAGTCAAAAGTTAAAAAAATGTAAGAGTCTGTCAGAGCTGTTCTTTGAGCTAAACGCTAGTGGCAGCATGCTAACATGTTGTTCTTTAGCATGTACAGTTGTACAACGTTTACCATGTTCACCATCTTATTTTTGGTACAGTTTACATAACTTAGTAATTTGTTTTTCTCTTATCTGATCATAAAATTAATTTCAGCCCGATTAATGTGCTAGATAAAAAGTAGATTGAATTTCAACATCACCAATATTCATCATGTGGGGACCATGAATCTTCACACTAAATGTAATTGATGATCCATCCAGTAGATGTCAATATTACATGAAAACTAACAGTGGCAATCAATCTCTAAGGGGTCAGGGATTGTCAAAGTCATATGAGTTTATCCTCTGGTGACCAGAAATCCCTAAATGAAAATACAGCCAGAATATAGTTCTTTCAATAGCTACTGAGACATTGCATTCATTCTCAAAGTGGTGGGCCGACATATATGTACAATCACACTAAAAATGTCCATAACAAACGTAAAGATGATTCTAAAACCCTTAAATGTACTCAACATTCAATAAAGACCCTTAATAACCCCAAATATATTCAGTTTACTATTATAGAAGACCAGCTGTAAGAAGCTTCAACAAATTATTGTGTTTTCATTTTACACAACTGTTTATTGTCTAAATTGCAACAAAGTCAGTAAAATTAGCAAGAGATGTAGTTTGACGTGTGTTAAAATGTGTCACATTGCATAGGACATACATTTACTGACACAATATTTATCTGCAACAGCAGTAAGTAAGTAATGTTTTTTTTTAAGTGGTCTTCTATAATAATAAACTGAATATATTTGGGGTTATTAAGGGTCTTTATTGAATGTTGAGTCCACTGCACAAGTTGGTGTGTTGAGTTTCCTTATTATGTTAACACAGTAACATAAGAGGAGATTTTTCTCTTAAGAAAAGCTTTCAAAAAAGGGACACTAATCTGTGTCTCCACAGATGTGTGATTAAAAGGTCATTAATTAGTGAATTAGTTATAATCTATTTGTAACCATGAGTTTTATTACTTTCATGAACTTCAAAATGGCACTTCTAATTGATTTATCATCATTAATGACTTTTAATTTGAAAATTACTGTAAATAATTCATCACTAAATGTTCATTCTACTGATTTTGTTCTATCGAGCATTTTAGCTGTGTGGAAATTATACAGTATTAAGTGGATCAACAATTATCTAACGTTCGGTCAACCATTCAGTTAATTTTATATCTTTCTCTTCATCTTCATCAAAACATCACATTCACTTACTTTATTTCAACATATTATTTTCAAAAACATGTGCATTGATGTTAGATGTTCTGTTATATTGGTTTGTACCGACGGATCATCTCAATGCTCCACTTGTTGAATGGCACTCAGCATCCTGACTTGTGGATGGAGGCCTGTACGACGGTCGATCAAAAAGTTCTAAGACTGTTCCTGTTGTGCTCAAACAGTGTGCAGCACCATGATGTGCACAGAGAACATGAAAGCTACAACCTTCGTAAGTGAAGTATTCCCACTTGTGCCGCTTGATCAACATCATCACCTGTGTCTCTGGCATTTTTGTGACAACTGGCAATTCACCATGAACCTGAAACCTGAGCAGAGAGCGCACGCACATCAAATTTTAAGTCAAACAAGTGAAATCGGCAACGGAAACCCTTGAAATGCTTCACAAAATGTACGGCAAAGAAGCAGTGAGCCGGGCGAGGTGTTTTTAGAGGCATTCGGGCTTCAAGAGGGCCAAACGTCACTGTCCAAGACTGAAGAAGGTGCATCAGGTCAGAAGTGCAAAAAGGAGTGTTTTCTTTGCCATTCATGGTGTTGTGCACCATGAACTCGTCCCCCAGGGTCAGATTGTCAACATCAATTTCAACTGTCATGCTCTGAGGCTTTTGAGGGAAAAGATTCGGAGTAAACGACCTAAATTGTGGCACAATGGTATTTTGAATCTCCAACATGTTTCTTGCCCACAACAACACAATCGTCGCTGCCCACCACCCCTACCACCAGATTTGGCCCAAAGTGACTTATTTTTATTTCCCAAAAATCTGACAGACCCATGGTTAAATCATAATTTTGCACGTACCAGTGGTCACAAAAACGTTGATGAAGCATTGTAACTTGGAGTACTTACCTCCGAAGGTTATTGCTTCCCTCTGCTCCGTGCACACGATTGTCCAGAAACATTTGGCTGCATATTTCATAACTGAACACTAAAGAAAATAGGAATAGAGTTTTGCTGTCCTTCTATGAACCTCATTATTATCTGCTTCACTTGCATGGTCACCTCTTCACTTCACACAGACAGCTCCATCTCGGTCTAAATGACATGAGCTCAAATTGAAATGACACACAGCTTCCTAAGAGACCCATGACTTCTGGATGCTCTTTTTTTTTAAAAGGAATATCTTCAAAAGTGAATGTGAAGAAGCAAAGAGTGACAACCACAAAAAAAAAAAAAAGAAATAATTACGGTCAAAACATTCTATATAACAATCCAAATTCACAAAGGAAACCAAAGAAACACAACTATATACAGTACTGATATTGCACGAATAAAAGAAGACTAACAAAAACAACCTTTATAGGTGGGCAGCTAATTTTTATAATCAGTTTTTAAAAGTGAAAATGAAGATCTACTGGTGTTGTATAATTAAACTATCTTGTTCCAGACAAAATACCAATGCAACATCATCTTTGTGCTACAAGCGCTAATCTGCTGGTGTGGCAAATATAGTTATTAATATCTGCTTTGTACGAGCAACTGTCTTGAGGTGCATCTTAATGTTTCAACGACCTAACTCTCCCTCGACTGTTGAACTCTCCACATACACAAAGTCGTAAAGTCACAGCTGAGAACAGGGAGGCGCAGGTTTCGGAGTGAAGGTGACGTGATTTCGCCCGGAGCGGAGAATGACCTTTTCAAAGTAGCAGCGGTGTTGTTCTCTCTCGCTCGGAGGCATGCAAGCGCGACACATGATTGTGATCCATGATGCAACACGGAGCAGAATTCACCACACTTTCAATCATTTGGTGATAAAACAACGTATGTGAAGGGGTTTTTCTCAAAATATGAGAAAAAAAGACAGATTGGACAGCGGGAAAGCTAAACAGCTTGATTATAGAACTGCTACACTGCACTTTAAAGCTATAACCCTCAAGATTTACATGAAATGAATCCACGGTTTTGATGCTATTTATTGCCAGCATCTTTTCAACAAAACCCATTGAACATATTTGCTAATTTATTACATAGTTTCGTAACTGGCAGAGTCCATTTTCAATGCAGATTTCATACTGCATTCCCATGTTTGCATGTACACACTGGATGTGAAGTGTCTTCAATGCGTCATGAAGTTAAAGACTTTTTCTACGCAGGCTTTTTAGGGCAAACTACACGAGAACCGACACTTAGGTACCAAGTCAATGTCACAATTCTGAAAAAGTGACAGTACCAGTGTGTCGAGATCCCTTAAATCCTATGTGAAGAGCAGCAGGTGCAGCAACAGGCCCAGACCACGATGCAAACGGTGTCACGAACAATTCTTACAAAAGGAGGAAACACCTCAAACCTATCCAGGTGCCTCAAAGACAGAAGTCCACAGAACTGAAGGAGAGTTTCACTTCATACCAACAACATGTTGAAATGTTACTGATATTTTTTGTGAATTGTGACAGCTGCATCTGTTGTAGCTCCACACACAAAGCTGACGAAGGCCAACGTTAGCTTGTTCACGTGTTCATCAGTCAGTCGAAATATATAATGCAGCAGATCAGATGGTTTTTAAGAAGAATTTAAATACATTCATTTGATTGCTCTTCTATGCAGATGTTGCTTTTGAATTGAAATATAAAATTTTGGAAATTCACCGTTATTTGCTACTGACTGCCTAATTCCTGGTAACATGACATCCCCAAAGCAAACACCTGTCAGTAGTGATCAAGCAGCAGCAAGCAAAGTCCTGCATGTCTAACAAGATGCGTTCAGGAACACAGCAGCAGCGTGCAGAGTAAAATACATGCACATAAAACAGAAGAAAACTAACTAAGAATCAAAATCAGCTCGGGGTCATTTGAGTTAAATGTCAGTTATGAACGACTCTGAGTCAATTCAGATTAATGGAAATCCATCTCAATTGCTGTTGAGATGTTTCAATCAAAACCACAAATACCAACCTCATTCCAGTACAGATTTTAAGTATGGCTTTACCAAAGTTATTCAGAGTCCCCCTCCCCAATATCTGTACCAAGTGTCATGGTAGTTCAGTTGTTTTTAAGATATTTCAGTCTGGATCAGAGCTGGACCGACACTGCATTCCATGGTTCTCAAAACATAGTGTCGTATAATGTAGACTGATGGACTGTTTATGTATGCTTAAGTTTCTGACTGTTCATTCAACAAATGGACTGTTCCCCTGCGTTTTATAAAAACACAGAGGTGTGCAGAGGCAGCAGATGTGGCCTCTTTCACGCTTGGTTTGATATCACTCATTGGGATTCAACCAGTTGTGCAACACGTGTGAACGTTTCAACGCAAATGGACCAGCGCGGCCGCATTTTGCTCCAAAACTTTGTTCTTCCATTTGTTCTGATAACCTACATTCCTGAAACATCACATAAGAGGACATCATGCTGTTGCTTAAAAAGTGCTGCTCAGCAAGAAAACTTTTTTTTGTCTGAGTGTAAATGTTCAGCAGTCACTCAGATACTAAAGGGAGCCTCCTTTAGGACCGTAGTGCTCCAGTTTGGTGCCACAGTTCTTTTTTATGGAGTGCATGAAAAAAAAATACTTGTATAACAAATACGACAAAAAGGGATGGCATCCTGCTGCGATTTTAGCGCCCATTTTAGTTTTCTGGCAGCACGAGTCCCGCTCGTGTTAATGTTAATACATTAACATCTAAGTGCATCCAGCTAATGTGTGTCAGCTCATCTCCTGTCGAGGTCACACAAAAAGGCCAGTAAGTGGTCTAATGTGTGACTGAAATTGTCTGGCACATCAAGGGGGTGAAGAGGAGCGGGGGGAGTTTTTCTCCCTCCTGACGTTCTTCAGGTGTTGACCGGAGTGTGTTTGATGAAACAACTTCAGAATAACACTCTCAGTCACAGTGAGGAATGTCTGTCAGGATTTTAAGCACTTTAAATCACAGGTAATATAATTGGTATAATATATAATAAGAGATCAGAAAAAAAACATGAGAGAAACCACAATGGTGTTGGCACGGCAACCAATAAAAAAAGTAATGTAATTATTAATGGTAAGAATTCAAGCTCGACAATCATACTGTTTAATATCTATAAAATATTTTGTGTATGTTGATTATTTCATTAATAGTTTTGTATTTGTGTTCATTTTTACAGAATGCTATTTTTGTTTTCACTTGATACAAACATGTTCCTTATACTTAAACCCTGTTTATTTAAAATTCGGTGTAGAAATCTCTAAATTAAAGGCCCACAAGAGAATTTGATGGTGCTGTTTCATTGGGCAAGTACCTGTAAACTTTCTGTCTTATGGTCTGCAAGCATGCACATTAAAACATACATGCATTTAAAGGTGTACTGACATTTAAATATTACATTCTACACATCCAGCAGATTCAGCATGACATTACCACTCATTTGGAGTTGTGTTTGTGCTCACTTGATGATCATTAGTCTAACACTCGCTCTGTTTCTGGTCTCGACCAACTCCTGAGATCGACTGTACCAGACCCTGATGTGATCATAAACTGCAGATCAATAAGACGACAACAAAAAGATGAAGCTCGCAGAGCAGGTTGAGGATGAGTCTCGAGGCACAGTAACCATATGAACACAGGTGAGAGACGTACGGAGAGAGGAGGTGGTAGTCAAATGAGGCAATCACAGGTTTGGTCTCTCAAAGCTTTGAATGCGGGAGACACGAAGCGAAAGGTGAATTAAAGCAGAGAAAATGGGGCTTTAATCAGTCGCAAGAAAAAGAAGAGTCTAAAGACTGTACGAGTCTGAATCCAGGAGTCCACATGCAGTCGCTCTGTGTGAGGAAGAATAGCAGCTAATAGCTTTCATCAGCAGCTGGCTCATCAACCCTGGAGCGCCTGCCCAGCAACGACGCCCGCCGAGCTGCCAGCGACGTGGTCACAGTTGTCGTGGAAACCAGGAGCACAAGTACAAGTTTTTACCTCACTACCTTTTTTTTCAGGAGTGATTTGGGAATTGGAGAAAACATTTTCCATTTTTAAGGTTGACGTTTATTTCCTATGTCGCGTGTGCACGCCCCTCGCTCTGTTTAGGACGACATTTGACGCATGTCGGCTGATTTGCCTTTTCGTTTCATTTACGAGCTAAAAGCTCCTCTGCTACAAGTTAATTGACAAACATGTTGAAAAGAACTGACGATCTATGAAAGGAAAACTGAGCTACACACCTCTGCTGGGAAAATAAATGAAAATTACACACACACACGCACGCACACGCACACACTTACACGAGTGCCAGGCCGAGGTAATTGGCAGTGCTGCCCCAGTACATCGGGTTTTCTGCGATGTTGAAGGGAAAGCCCGACACCTTTTCATCCATCAGAATGCCAAAGTAGTCACCTAAGAAATACACACAAAAACACAAACACACATTGTGTTGTTGCTTTAACAGGTTCAGATGAGAGAATTTTGTTCATATTTGACACAAAGGCAACATTTCATAACTAAAATCTGTCAGATTTTATATCTGCGTTTTCTGTTCAGTAATTTAAGAGGCTGGAGCAGACGACTCCTGAGACCACTTCATCAACCCGTCCAGGTGGACTGGAATTCAGTACCGAGCTTGTTGAACTGTTTCACACGGTTGCCATGGTTTCTGCCATGTCATTAAGCTCGATGTCCTGTGTCAAACTCGGAGCAGACAGATTTTTGGGCGTGCTCATCAAAGTCTGATCATTTTTGACATGTTTCTGACAAAACAACAAGACACTGAAGTCCGACTGACGATACACTGCTGAGGGAACAAGACTTTGGCAGCACACGGCCGTGTTAACGCTGCTCTGTCTGGCTGCTGCACCGTCACCTGGCTGTTACTGATGTCAACAATAAAACCACATCGGTATGACCTCATGTGAAAACTCTTTAACAACTGCATCAATACCAATACCTGTGTAGTTTTTGTGATGACTGTCCAGAGACTGTTGTGCATTTAGTTAGGTAATGCCCATTTGTGAAGAATTATGGACAAAACCTATGTAGCTTCATTACTGAAAATATTGATGAAAGATTTTCCTTATTTTAGAAAAGTGTATTGTTTGGTCTCCTGAATGAACAGAAAAACCCTCATGTGTCCATGATAAATCTTATTGTTATACTTATCATAATGGCCAAATACCATATCCATAAATGTAAATTTAAAGGTAAGAAGCTTTATCGACTTCAACAAAGACTTAATTCAACACTCTCTAAAGAAAAAGCAATTAAAACTGTATCAACTTGTACTAGGTTAAACTTTTTTAAATAATTTTTAGTCCCCCCCTCGTGTTTCAATGTACCGTTCTTTTTATGTTCTATTTCTTGTTCTTGCAATTGTACTCAATAAATCATCTTAAAAATAATATTTCACAGCTCCCCCACCCTGAGAAAGGCAAACTTTAGGAGTGCATAATTCCATAGTCAGCGATGGAGAGAGCTCCCAACATGTTTTTAAGGTACAGGATTGCGTCCAAAAGCAGCCTCACAAAGATAGCTTACTGCAAATGATAGACTTTATTTTTCAGAGCCAGCGCTTGATATGTACTCATGCTATATTGTTTGCATCATCAATCAATGACTGCCTGTTCAGCTGACATTCCTGTCAACTTTATCAGTGCAGAAGAAATTTCTAATCCGCTCTTCTGAATCAGAAGCAGACCTCAGATAAATAATCACCAAGCTTCATGTGCATTCCACAGAGAGGATCCCAGACCCTCATAGAGCTCTAAAAATATAAGGAAAGTATCAAAGTCATCTCTAAAGTGTATGCGATGCAGGAGAGCCAATAAAAAAAAATGGTTAAAGTTAAAATAATTTATTTAGGGTGCATTAGTACCACATCGACTTGAGGCCCTGTTTTGATCCGCTACCGTTTGCCCTATTAAAGTTAGTTAATTATGTGTTCATACAATCTTCAAATTGAAAGCTCTCGAGTGTTTCAGTACCCTTCATTTCTTAACAAAGCTTAGACTGACAAACATTTGCAGGAACGTGTTGTGATTGAAATCACACTTCAAGAACAACCATTGAAAATAAAATGATTCTCTTGCTAACTTTAAATATGTAGACTTCATTATTCATATTTGGAAGTAAACTTGCCTCCACAATGGGTATACAACCTTAGAAATGAGCCACAACTTGTGAAAAGGTAACTCAAGAAGTAGCACTACTTCCTAGTCATACTGTCTAGCCAGAAGTATAGCTCAACAGTAATATAAAGCATAAAGTAATTTCTTTGTTTATTTACATTTTCAACAGGAGTAATTTTACCTTCTTTCTTTTTTTTTTTACTACAAGTTCATAGTACTGTATATAAGTGCTGGATGCCGATAACATGTTGGGGACACCTGAACTAGGACACTCCTCACTAACCTGAGCACTTACTATTGTTTGCTGTGTAATAAGTCCCCGAGGTATTGTGCACACACAAACACACAAGAACATTATCTGACCCATTTTGGGACTTAAGTGTAACAGGACATGAACGTTATGTCTCCCAACCACCCACACCCACACCCACACACACACACACACACACACGGGTAAAAGTGACCTGTTGAATTACATATGTGGGGCTGCTGGCCCTGTTTTCTGTCAAAGATATGCTGTTAATGCTCAAGTCATATAACAATTTTTGTTATGTATGCTCTTTTAAACACCACAGGTAGCCTGGGATAAAAGGATAGTAGAAGTTTACATAAACAAATCTGTTTGGTTTTGAATAGAAAGACGAAATAGAGATAGAAAAACCTCTTTGACCTCCAAAGTAACGACTGGTAAACCATTCAGATTCGAAAGCCAGAAGTAAATATATATATATATATATATATATATATATATATATATATATATATATATATATATATTTTTTTTTTTTTTTTCATATTCCTGCGTCACTTTTCTTTGATTATTGTTATGAAAACTTTGATTTGGCTAGTAGTGACAGCACTGAGCTGGTCTGGAGGTTAGAGAAGAGTTTGGATCCACGGCCAGCAGGCCAACACGCCGTAATTTGTTTTTTTGCGTAGATCTTTGTTTTCTGCTCCTGTGCCATCAGTTTAAATCATCAGGTCACAGTGACTCAAAGAGCTTAATAAAGAAGGAATAAGACATATCGAATCACAACACACACCCACAGGCTATGTCCTCCAGTTTGGGCCTGTTTTTGTGCTTCCACGGTAGGAGGAATGGAAAAGGAAACACTGTGTAGTGGTGGTGTTACCAACCCCAAACACGCCCTCATCCCAAGGACCTTCAAATTAGAGAAAAAGTAAAATAAAAGTGAAAAAAATATGTAAAATAATTCTTAATTTAAAACAATGAAAACGGTGGAAGAAGCTCAAAGTTTTCAGAGCCGATTCGCATTATTTAACTGCTTTGTCCTCCCACGTAGCATTATGAGGAGTATCATGTAACGATGTTGTTTAAATACACTGGATGTTTATAGGTTGTCCCACCCAACATTTTAACTTTATAGCAAAAAAACTACCGAACAGTTTGTTTTGTACTCCAACGTCCTCATAAAACATGTAGGATATTTCTGATTTAACCCAGACTGAAATATTAATCAGTGGTAGTACACCTAAAGTAAGTGAAACTGGGCTACATCCTCCACATTAACAAAACAGTTAAGCTGAATAAGTCCTAAAATTATGTTGACTGTAATGACAAATCCATCTCCATGACATTTAAGAAACTTGACCTGCCAATGATGAAGACCTTTTTGAAAACGGTTAAAAAAACAAAACAGAAAAAGGTTGGTAAGTGGGTCTTGTGATGAAAACAAAAAAAGTACATAGTATAAATAATAAAAAAATAAAAAAATACTATTTCCAGGATCAAAGGTGAACTTTGACAGTTAAAATACTCAAAACTTTGCTATTTGTGTACATGTGGATACAAATGTAAAGCTTGTCTTTATTGGGATGGTGGGTTTATCCTCTGTGGGGTTTCAGGATAGCTTTCGAGATCGACTGCTAGCCATTCAAAAGTGGCCAGTGAAAAGCTCAGCGCTGCCTCTCCTCCACACTGATGATCAGTAGCTCTGACATTGTGGAGTTCATCCAGTTTTCAGACAAAATTTAGATGCTAAACATCTCAGAAAACCTGCTTTAGCACCAGTAGTTAGTTGTTCTGTTGTGGTAGGGGTAAGGTTAAAGGTTTGGGACCAGTTCACCAACAATAAAATAACCAATCACCGCAGTGCAGAGAGTGCATGTAGGGTCAGCAAAGTCTCTCCCATTTAAAGTCAGGTTTTTCAGTCACCTACCTTTTTCCAAATTTTCACAAAATTTGGCCTTTCAACAGAAATCCTCCTCGTTGGCCCCAAAACAAAAAGAGAAATCGTAGAAAAAGATCTGGGGCAACTAACTCCGTGGGTACGATCAGAAGTAACTACTCTGGGTGTAATCTTGGACCAGATATTGCTTATTTTATATTTATTTTGATAAAACTTAAAAAGACTGATATGTCAGTGAAAAGGGAACTTTAGTATGTACGAACAGGTTGGACCTGTGTGAGTTTTTAACCGAGGTTTAGCAGAAACCTGGAGGGACAGTGACGAGTCTACCTTCAATAATTTACTAAGACCACAGGAGAAAATGAGATTTCATCATTCATTATAGACTGTGTGAAGTAAAGTTCTAGAAAAGTACACAAGACGTACAACTGCTACAACTGCTGTTTCCATGACTTCATATCATAAATTGAATCCGAGAGAATGACCAAATCAAGTCTACTTGTATTAAATTTTGTGCATTTTATCTGTTTTATCTCATTTCTTTTCTATATTTTTAAATGTTTCTTTATATCTGATTTTATGTAAAACACTGCATCTAATTCTCTTGCTGCGAAGCCCTTTGAGCTGCATTTCCTATATGAAAGGTGCTATACAAATAAAGTGTATTATTATTATTATTATTAACAAGGAAAAGCACAGATTTTAAATCTATCATTAACACAGTAATAGACCTTGACAGTGTGACAGTGAAGGGTCCTGAAATTGAAGCAACTAAACAGAATAATACGAAACATATACACATTTCCTTCTGTAAAATGTCCTTCGTGTTCACCTGTGTCACAGACAAAGGAAACTAACAGTTCTCAGTTCTGATACAGTTTATAAAGTTATTTCATGAAGTGTCCCCGGGTGTGTATGCTAAGAGACGGCATTAAAAAAATGTATTACTGGATGTATATAAATATTTGCTATGTGCTGGCAAGTAATGTTCCCCTTTGGGAATAATAATATTTTTCATGTCCCTGCTGTATAAATTCTCACTGTTGCTGCAAATGGAGAATGAAAAATGACAGCAGCCTCTTGTGATGGGTTCGCTCTATCTGCATACAAAGTAGACTCCTCTTCACTCACACTCACACTCTCACACACACACACACACACACACACACACACACACACACACACACACACACACACACACACACACACACACACACTCGTCACCCCATGCTGCTCCACCTGCTTCCCCTCTGTTGTCACAGTTGGGGTTTAGTCTGTGACTGAGTGATGGTCACAGGTGCATTTTCAGTCCAGTGATGGACCAAGATGTTGCAGGAGCCGAGACAGTCCGTCTGGTTTTGGTGATGATTCACTGGACTGACTGACCTCGAAAACTAGATACTAATTAGTCATAAACGCTGGTGTGCTTGTGTTCATTTGGACGCCTGGACGTGTTCAGTCGCACAAAAAAAGGAAAATAAGCGTGTTTGTCTCGGAGGCAGACGCGAAGATATTTGCATGCGCCATGTGCCACGAGGACATGAAAATGATTGTTTGCGTGCATAGGAATGAGCAGGGCTGTACGAACTGGCGACAGTATGTCAGAATTCATGTTCTTTCCTCGTGTAGGTGCACTATATGTGCTTGTTAGGATGAAGCACGTGAGTGCAAGTCTTTTCCTCATGTACAAGGAGCTGGATAGCATTAATACAATACAACATGCAGTATAAAAACACAAATATGATGTAGTTGTAATTGAGTGTAATTAAGACAACGGCAAGAAATGAGTCAACCGATGTGTTTGTGGCTCTTCACACATGTATATATATATATTTTTTTGTGTGTGCATCAACTCATGCAACCAAAAAATAATCCTCTCCTCTAATTTTACAAAATAAAAGCCCCATTAGACATTTATTTATGGTCTAACATCACCCAAATCCTCCCATAATATTCAAATATTGCTCAACCCTGATTGGTGCACAGAAATGAGAAGAGCACTAAAGAGAAAAGAGAAATCTCTCAAGTAAAATAACCAAAACTGTCTAAGAATAGCGTTTTAATGAGGGATCTACTTCCTTATAAGAAGAAGCTGATTTTCAGGTTTAAGAAGAACTCTACTGACAGTTTACAAACGAAGAACTGAAGAAGCGGCAACTCCAGTTATGGGTCAAGCTTCAACACCAAATCCTAAAGTCCTGTGCATTGATTACCTGTTTGACGCTTGTCTTTCAAATGCAACTACTCGAGTTTGTAAAGAACATTTTTAGATAAAAAAAAAAACCTCCACTTTAGGCCCAGATTTCTCCCGTGACGTCATTACGAGTGAGTAAATAATCTCTGGCATAGACCTGGTTTTACGCCTCTTGAATATCTGTCTCTGTGTTTGATACTCACCCAGAAAGGTTCCAGTGAAGCCCAGAGCGAGGAAGCTGCTGACCACCAGCACAGTGCCCAGCAACATGAGAGCGATCCCGACGTAGAAAACATCCATCCTCTCCATCACCTCCCACCGGGGCTGAGCCTTCATCACCACCGTCATACTGGAGGGAAAACAAATCACAAAACGCTTTGTTAGGCTGGTTTGAGTATTAAAAATCTCTTAACATCATGTAACAGTCCACCAAAACAGGAAAGTGAAATAAAGATTAGTCAAAATGTACCAGACCAGACAGTACTGTAGGAACACTACAAGGTCACAGCAATAGAGATGTGCAGGAAAATGGCACGCACAGACCCGACCCATGGCATTTTAATATATACTGTACAATGTCACAAAGGCCAAAGCTCTCTGGTGCCAAGGGAAGAAGAAGAAGAAGAACAACAACAACAACAAGATGAAGAAGAGGAGAAATAGGACAAATAATTGTTTATTGTTTACAGATTTGTAACCATAGTTAACCAGTTATAATCGCAACTAAGATTCATTAATGAGACGTTTCAGGTGTTTAAAGAATAATTTACAGCATCCTTTTAAGAGATACACTTGAAAGTACTGTAGTAATATTTAGCTAGTCATTATTGATTGGTCTTATAAGTACAGCCAAAAAAAAAATCATGCTTAATGAGAGAAATACACACTAAATACATGTTTTCTTGCATGTCTACTGGGTGTCATTTCTCCTTCTCTTTATAATGCTACAGGCTGTAATATGACTAAGGTGCTGTTATTTGATAGGTTTCACCATCAGCCTCTTTTCTATTAATACAATGTGACACATAATGGCCTCTACTCCTCTTCTCTCATTCGAAGCACTTCTGATATATTTCATTCCCAGCCCAGAGAACCCTTAGTCACCTGTAGGCACCTTGTCCGTGAACACAGTGACTACACAATCAACCACCTCGAGTGTTGCCTTGGCCACCAAATAGCCGAGGGTCGGCTCTGCACGACACTAAATGTGAATTGAGGAGAGTTAAATTAAAAGGTAAAAAGATTTATTTTTTTGTGACGGTCGATACTGTTGAGTTTGGGAGTACTAAGAAAGTTGAATACACACAGAAGAGAGGAGAACAGAAACAGTCCGGCTCAGAAGAAAAGCTGAAGCCATGCGCTTTTTCTGAGTTTACCTAATTTCATCAGACTTATTCAATGTTGAGTTAAGTAACACTGACATCCATCAAAAAAAAAAAAAGTGTCACGGTCACATTGAGGTTTCTCTACATGTGAAAGACCAATGAATAAAATCCAAATACAATACTTACAGTTTCAAGTTGTACACTGTGAATGACCTCAAACTGGAACAGTATCTCTCCATAAACACTTGGAGACCATTAACTGAGTCTTTGGAGGACAATCAGAGGTCAGGTGTGCTCCAATTTCGCTTTGCCTGTGCATTGCATTTAATAATTTCCAGTTCGTAGCTGAACATTCAAAGGACATATATATAACTCTTCTAATGTCTGTTACTTCAGAGTGAAGATTTGCTGTCTTCCAACACCAGAAAACCTCTTTTTATGAACTGGATTTGTATGTAAAGATGTTTTTCTTATTATTTTTATATCAGTTGCCAATTTTTGGTATTTTTAGGTGGGAATATTAACAGGACAAAAACTAATGCCCACATAAGTGGATGCACAATACCTTCTCCTACCCATGGTAGAGGTATTCTTGTATCATTAACAACAAACCATCCTAGCCTCGTTCAAAACGGCTAAACTTCTGTTTTCAGACATCCAGATCAGCTTGGTGGTTTTCTCGCTGGCGGCTAACTGCAGTTGGAGCTTTAGTCAGGATCAAATATAAAATTGCAAAAATGATAAGGACGAAATAAGACATGGACACAGCTGTAGATGTTGCGTCAAGTCCACTAAAACTCATATTTTCTCAACTTACATCAAAGATGATGTAATAGTAGGGTGTGAGCTAGAGGGCGCCGTTGCAAAAATGAACCCTAAGAGCATTTCCCAAACATTTCAGACCCTGTAACACTATGTAACAAACCACATTTCACAGGTACCACTTCCCACTGCAGAACAGTTTCCGCCTGCATCAAGCTAACGTTAACGTTATGTTGAACGTTGGTCACTGAGCACTGGCAAATTTTATTTCTAAAACATTTTAATGATAATAAAATTGTATATTAGTTGCCACACTCACATTTCGGAGTCAAGTTTAAATCTTATTTTTATAGCCCCAATAATGAACCAACGAAGTGCAAAGA
Organism: Embiotoca jacksoni; assembly: GCF_022577435.1. NCBI lineage: Eukaryota > Metazoa > Chordata > Actinopteri > Embiotocidae > Embiotoca > Embiotoca jacksoni. Next base: position 8,912,313 of record NW_027185341.1, on the reverse strand, counting down.
CTCATCATTTCTCCAAGTTTCCTTCGGCTTAGAATAATTTATTTTGAAATCAAATAACTGAGATATCCATTTGACATCACTGCCACAGATACTCTCCTTTCTACTCTGTCTTCCTCTCTTGATTCAATCTGTCCTCTTACATTACGACAGGTCTGAAAGTCCTCCCCAGCTCCGTGGTTGTCTGACTCGGTGCTCCCAGAGAGCCACTATGAGAGCAGCAGAAAGGAAATTCGCGAAACTCTAACCACCCTGACGACCTGCTCACTTATCAATCTCTCCTCTCCTGTTTCTCTGCCTCTATTCCTGCAGCCAAAAGCTCTTTCTACCTAACCAGAATTCAATCCTCTTTTTATAACCCCAAAAAGCTATTCTCCATCTTCTCCAACCTCCTTGACCCCCCCCTCTCCTCCCTCCTCCCTCCAACCAAATCACTTTGTCAACAATTTTACAAAAAAGATAGATGACATACGCTCCTCTTTTTCAAATCCACCTTCCTTAACTACATCTCCATCTCCATCAACTTCATCTTCATCCCCTTCGCTTTCCTCTTTCACCCCCCTGTCTCCCAATCAAGTTGTTACCTTGGTAACCTCTGCCTGCCCAACCACCTGCCCCCTTGATCCCATCCCATCTCATATTCTCCAGTCTGTTGCTCCAGACCTTCTTCCTTTTCTCACCCATCTCATTAACATTTCTCTGTCAACGGGCTGTTTCCTGAACTCTCTGAAAGAGAGAGTGAACCCTCTCCTGAAGAAACCCACCCTCAACCTGGCTGAAGTTAGCAACTGCAGACCCACCTCTCTTCTTCCCTTTCTTTCCTAAACTCTCGAACGAGCTATCTCCAACCAACTCTCCTCCTATCTCCACCATAATAACCTTCTTGACCCTTACCAGTCTGGTTTCAAGGCAGGCCACTCAACAGAGACGGTCCTCCTTCTGTCTCTGAGCAGCTTCACACTGCTAGAGCAGCCTCTCTGTCCTCTGTCCTGATCCTTCTAGACCTTCTGCTGCATTCAACACAGTGAACCACCAGATCCTTCTTTCCTCCTTCAGGACCTCGGTGTCTCAGGCTCTGCTCTCTCCCTGTTCTCATCCTCCCTCAAAGACCTCACCTACCGGGTAACTTGGAGAGGATCTGTGTCTGAACCTTGTCCTCTCACTACTGGTGTCCCTCAAGGCTCCGTCCTGGGTCCCCTCCTCTTCTCTCTGTACACCAACTCTCTTGGCTCTGTCGTTCACTCCCATGTCTTTTCCTACCACAGCTATGCTGATGACACCCAACTGATCCTCTCTTTTCCTTGATCTGAAACACAGGTAGCAGCACGAATCTCTGCCTGTCTGACTGACATCTCTTGGTGGATGTCCTCACACCACCTGAAAATTAACCTCGGCAAGACCGAACTGCTCTTCCTTCCAGGGAAAGACTCTCCCACCCTCGACCTGACTACTACCTTGGACAACTCTGTGTTATCCCCGACCCTGACTGCTAGGAACCTCGGAGACACTCGACAGTCAACTCTCTCTTTCTGCCAACATTACTGCAACAACATGTTCCTGTAGATACATGCTGCACAACATCAGGAGAATACGTCCTCTTCTCACTCAGAAGGTGGCACATGTTCTGGTCCAGGTTCTGGTCCAGGTTTTGTACCCTCATGGTTGTAAATGCACTTATTGTAAGTCGCTTTGGATAAAAGCATCAGCTAAATGAAATGTAATGTAACATCACTGCATGGAAACAAATCCAGGACAAGCAGGGGAGTAATCCGTGAAGACTTATTGTTCACGAGCTGTTTTATACATTTCACTTTGATGTTGTAGTCATGACATTTCATTGACTCACTCACTGGGTCCACCTATGGTTTGTTACGCATTTCAGAGCCAGTATGAATTGCATTTTCTTCCTTTTGGAGGTATGCGACCTGTCAGCAAGATTACACTGAAAACAAACAGAGAGCAAGTTCCAACAATCACAGGAGCTCTAGCCGGCCAACAAATGCAATAATCATTGCAGACACTCCCAACACTCCCGTCAGCTCTTCAAATGCATCAAATGTGTGTGTGTGTGTGTGTGTGTGTGTGTGTGTGTGTGTGTGTGTTGAATACAGAGAAAAATACGCTGCTTCGTTTGTGAAAGTGCTTTTAACTTTGTCTGGCGTCAGATCTAACTGCTGCGTTTACTGACAGATGATGCGTGGTTCATGCGTTGTGTAAGCGTGGTCGTACAGTAAAAGCAATTTCATTTGGAACCGTTTGTTTTCTCACAATGCTTTGACGAGCAGTTTCTGAAAGGGCAAGCGTTGGCTTTAAAAGGTTCCCTAAATTTGTTTCATTGGTGATGCCTGAATGAAAAGATAGTACCTGCAGAGAGCTGACTTCTAATGTAATAGCCGATTTAAACTCTGAAGCATTTACTGCCACATCTTAGCTTTGTTCAAAGTTCAGAACATCAGCACTTGCAATGTGATGGCACCAAATATCTGCCTCTGCCTCCAGTGCTGCTGTGCAGTTTGCTAGACTGGAAAGCGAAACCTGATATACAGTGAAGGCAAGTCCATAACACTAAGGTGAAGTTCTTGACTGGTTTTAAGACTGTATTAAGAAATGGACATCACCTCTGTGATGTTACCTATAGGTTTCCCTCAGAGCGGTTTTGAAGCTCATTGTGGGTGGCTGAGAAAAGTGGAGTGTGGGCGGAGCTAAGATGGGTCGATTGAAGCTTGGTTGTACTGTACTTTTAGGTGAATCAGCATTTTGTTGCATACAAAGACGGTCACTGTTTTTTATTTATCAGTAGTTCAAACACATTTATTTGTCCCTTAAACTGTAATTTGCATGCAATAAACCCATAGACCCATAGAAGATACAGTGAACATTTTAAAATGCAATTTATTTTGGTTCAGATGAAGTTCAGTTGATGAAGGCAGTCAGCATATAACATGCAAGGCTCAGCACTGGTTAATGACAGGCTTGTTTGAGGGGAGCTGTGTTCGGGCAGTGACTCAGTAGACAGTCTTGCTTATCTTACAGATTTGAAACCAACATAGCAGGAAAAGTTAAGTAACTAGTGGTTTCTGACGAAAGCAGAACAGATTGACCGTCACCCTGCTCTATTTGTGGACAGTCTGACTGCTGATAGCACTGCACCAGACCACACGCAGACTTGTCCTTTCACTGATAGACATAGATTTTGCTGACAACACTGCTGTAACACTACCACCACCAGCAGCAATTATTTTCCCATCCTTCCTCTGCTTTGAATAAATTTGGATTTCAGGCCCTGTGGTGAGTGGAAAGCGCCAGTCACAGATAATCCGACATGCTGGCGTCCAACCATCTTTTCAGATCCAATATTCATGTTGTCTAATCGTGCAAGCTTATACTATGCCCTAGAGAGACAAAAAATATTCCATATATAGATCTAAATAAGGTTATGAAATATTGTGTTTGACTATTGGTTGAAGGAAAGAGGACAGAGAAGAAGATACTGTGTGAAAGTGTCTTTTGAGAATTACATGACAAACTTAAAGTACACGACTTCAAATTTAACTAAATACTTCAATATGAAGGAATACAGATCATTTTGCAATAATGTCATGTTGTAGCTCAAACTAACAATGTCCCATTTTGAGTAACCAAGACCCTGAAGGGTCTTCTGGAATGACTGACTAAATATATTGGAGCAGTTTAGGGGAAACCAGTTCAAGGATATTGTTTCTGAAAATTGTGTTAAAGTCTGTCTCCTGGCAGTGATTAAATGCCTAAAAGTGTATCTGTTTATCAACTTTAACACAGAATTAAGTTTTTTTACAAGGAAAAAAAAAATAATGTAATCTAATATCTTAAATGTAACTGTACACCTTTGGTTTCATTCAGTATGAGGAATCTATAAATGTGAAAAATTTGAGCTGCAACCAACAGCGACATCACCGTTGTTGAGACTTTCCGGTATCACTGCAGTTCTAAAAAGGTAGCGTATAAAATAAAACACCGCGTGGATATATTAACAGCTTGATTTTCATTGGAAGGGGTGTTTCCATTTTTTGTTCCTTTTAACCCAATAATAAAACAAATAATAACACTTCTAAATGCAAAGTCCTTTGCACAATGCTGTTTCAAAACATTTTGTAGTGGTTACTGCTTGTTCATGTTTGACTTTTATGTTCTTCCGTTTGCGTTCAGTGATTTTCTAAACGTTAAGGCTGCCTTGTGCCACAGTTTTGAGACGTCACTCGGCCACAGGGCTTAAAAGTAAAATATTTTTCGAATTGAAAGGAAACATACACACACACACACACACACACACAACTGCCGGGGTTTGTGTGCGTGCGTGCGTGTGTGTGTGCGTGCGTGTGTGTGTGTGTGCGTGTGCGTGTGTGTGTGCGCATTAACACACCTGTGGGTTTCTGTCTTAATGCAGTGTGCTTCCTGCTGACGAAAGTGGCTCCCAAATCAAAACTAGGTCTGGGGTTAAAAAGAGAAAACTGGGTTACAGGGTCTGTGCCGTTAGTATTATGGCGTTTTTCCATTGTCAAAAGGAAGCAGGAAGTGTAATGTGATGCACCATGTTTGTTCGACCACATTGCACACAAAGGGCGACCGCTGGGTCTGTCTGTTAAGTAAGGTGGTCTGGTAAGACATACTGCTGGGATTTGGATCGGAAAAGTGAGCGGAAAGTGGGTCTGGGGGACGGAGGTGTGAGGAGGGGGGTAAGTGGGTCTGTGGGACTGACCACTAAATGTAATATAACAGGTGGTGACGTCTCGCTGCTGATTCCTGGAATACAAAACAACCCCTTTGCCTAAAAACACGTTTTACCACACCGTTTTATGGTATCGGCATGACATTCTTTTTACATGCCATATGTGACTGTGATGCTTGTGCAGGTTCACAAGAGAAATCAAAGCCAGACATTGGACCTCTCAAAATGTGAAATGGAGTCTGATTAGTGAGAGAGAGGACAGGATGAGGAGGAAGAAGAAGCGTGTGAAGGTCGTGGATGGTTTAGTGTGGGAGTCGGACAAGGTCCCTTTCACAATGATTTGCTTTACAGCAGAGCTTAGAAATGCAAGACACAAAAAGAGCAAGGCTGCAGATTTCAAATAAGATTTTTTTTTTTTTTGCTATACAGAGTTCGAGATTTTTTTGTTGGGTGATGTCACTGTTGGTTGCCGCTTGGTGATGATTCACTTCAGTACTGTAAAGCTGTTTTCAAGGGAGATCAGAAAATGCTTTGATATTATTGATTCAAAGATATATGTCTGTTCATCCAGGCCTCCTAAATGTCAGGCGCACCAGTGCGACCCTTGAAAAAGTTTGGTCGCACATAACAGATTTTTGGTGGCATGTTTAACCAAAATGGTCGCTCTTTGAAACCATGACCGACAATTTTATTTATAAAGCTTTAAATCCTCTCCCTCTCATTTGCAGTTCAAATATACAGTGTATTTCAAATAAAATATGCTTCCATTAATTCCGGCATGTCCTTGGTGAAATGCCTGCAGCAGGTAAAAGATTCACTTCTGGCAGGATTACAAGCCAACACCATCCCTTCTCTCAACCCAAACTTCTTACATCCTCCAGTCGCACAGCAGTTCACAACAATGCTGTCACTTCAGCCCCAATGCAATGCAGAGACAAGACAGAAATAGATGCCAGAAATGGCCTTCAGTACTGATGCACTTAAAAGACACAAAATCAAAAAGGTCAACTTCAACTTTTCATTACCCGTCATATTTTTCCACCCAGTACATATTCCCTTTCACCTGGTTCAAGTGAAAGTCAGAAAGACAAAGACAGATCTGGTTTCAGTTGAAGACCAGAAAATTTCTCACATAATTATTTGAGGCCCACAGTAGCAGGATGGCAGTCTTGACTGACAGCCACCTCGGATTATTTTGTCTGAAGGGTTCAAATGACTTAATCTCTAGAGCATCTGGGCCTCTTGTGAATCGTTAAGAAATGTGTTAACCAGTCTGAAGTGCTCTGCGGCACACTGTGCATACGCTGTGCACACTGTTTTAATTGTGTCCTGTCCCTGTGGGTAGAGGGGGGGCCTGCCACAGAAAAAACACGATCAGTGTAGCTGATTTGTTTCTGCATCGAATCCTCCTACGTAATGCATTCACATGAACCTTTGAGTGATTCAAAAAGGGAGGAAGGGAAGTTTGTTGCTTCTTCTTTAACACAGATACAAGTGAATGTTTTTCGTGTAGAACTAATATCATAAGTGTCCAGGACTGGATAATCAAACTTCGATGCTGCTCCTATACTCTTTCTACCAGTTGATATGTCTGTTATCTGTTGTCACGGAGGTGTACTCTGTGTGATAACTCACATACCAGGAAAATCAGCTTCTGTACCATTTCCCTCCCTGTGGTGTCTGCAGTTGCCATGGTCACACAGGCAGCTGTGGCGGCAGGTTGAACCATTAATAACTCCAAATGCAGCAGCGAAGAGCCGTGTGTGTTCATGAGATCAGCCACCACCCTCCGTCTTTTTACCGTTCCTGCCCACAGCTGCTACCGTGTTGTGTAAAATGTTTTGCTAGTCCGATGAGAGGATGTTGACATCTTTAACTCGACAAGTTCAAACTTTGACTTGCTGGTGGTGCGAACTGGCAAGTCAGGGACTCACCCAAGCCATTATTTTCAGAAAGTGGATATCTTTAAATAAAGAATAAAAAATCTTGTTAAGAAAATTAAATTGTTGACTAAAATGCGAGTAACTTTCAGTTTGAAATGTATACAGGAAGTGCAGAGTTTGTGTTTACAGTGCAATGCAGTAACTTTAACAGGGCAAACAGGAGCTGATGAAGAGAATTGCCAATAAGTTATTTCCATACTAAAAACTAGAGGAGCGTCGTGGTGCACTCCGGCAGCACCACGTCTCTGCTGTTGATGTATTTCAGTCTGAATCAAAGCATTCAACCAACCAAAGCCACCCGTCACTTCCATCTGTAGGACCATGCGTCTATCTGTTATCAAGATTAAAGGATATTAAGCACATTAACAGCTTGTAAAACCTCACAACTCAGGCTACCCAAACGTATTTCTAACACAACTACCCATTCAAGTCAAGGAACAGCGGGTTGGACACAAGCCTTTGTACCTCGGGGCCAAACCCTTGTAGGACTAATACAGAAGGTGCATGTTAACTTGCCAAACAAAGGATGTCATTTAAACAAAGGATGTCATTTAGCATCTTGAAAGCTCCGCAGTTGGTGGGCAAATGCTTCCTGAAAGCCCAAGTTACAATTTAAGTTCTCTCGTGTGGCCACAGTAAAGTCTCTCATCTCACAAACACATTATTGATACAAGCATTACCATTAGCATAACAATTGAATTCAGGATGTTTTTACTTAATATTTGCTTGACTGCAATTTGGTTTATTCCTTTTCCAGCTTTTAGTATTTCCGCAGCATAAACAGAGGGAGTGAAATTGCCACATTTTTACATTAGTACTTCGAAATGTGAAAATACCAATCCTCCTGTGTCATTAGAATTCCTGTTAAAAGCAGAAGAGTCAATTAAACATGGTGAGTTAATTAAAATAGGCACTTCAGGAAAGCAACACTCCATGTTGCTTTTCCTGAAGGTTTTTTATTGAATGCAATTAGCGTAGAGCATCACTGCTGTGTGCTTAGCAGATAAAAAAATACACCCTCTCCACATCTGTTAAAGAGGCTGTTTTTTGTTTTGTTTTTGGCCTCCAATCAGCACGCTAGTGAATCAATCAGTTTAAAGGTAAATCAATTAGGCAGAAAATGAATTAATTAATTTAATGATCAATCGTTCAGTCTGTTGGTTAGCTGGGGTCACAAAAGCAATAAGGTTTGTCTAGAAGACTGTTTTAAGTGTGTTGTGTCAAGCAGAGAATACATGAAGTGTTTCCGTTGCTGCCTCACAGCAGAAGAAACATCAGCTGATTCTTTGGTAGCAGGTCAGACTGTGGCCCAACCATGGCCTCGTCCCTTCCTTGGACAAAACACTGATTAGTAGGCCGGTTCTGCTGGCAAATGAAGAAACCAATGTTTTATTTAAAGTTTGAAGCATTTATTAAAATATTTAAATGTTGCCGTGTTGGGATCTGACAGCACTTTTTTTTTTAGTTTGAAACAATAGATTGTAGCCGTTTTTCTTGAAAGCAGTTTTGATGCTTTGTTCCAGGTGTTTCTAGCAGGTCCTGGTGAAATGGGCAAACGTGGTATGTAGATGGAGCTAAGGTATGCCGAATGAAACTTGGTTTCTGAAACCTGTGAGCAACTAGCCAACTTCTCCTGTAAAGTTGAGGATGAGGGTTGACCATAGGGATTAACTTGGTTTTGGAGCAAGCCGCAAGTGGTCATTCGAGGAACTGCAGTCTTTGGCACTTCTGTGTTTTTCAGCCCTGGAGGTTGTAGCTTGATTGAAACAGATCTGCTGAATTGTAGCTTTCTATATTCCAGATGTATTTTAAAGGTGAGTTAACTTGCCGCTGATGCAAAATTAACACAAAAAAACACGTAAACAACTGTGAAGCTTTTATTGTGAAGATGCAACCGTAAATGCGATGTCCTTATTACCCAGATTAGTGGTGCTGTTGGTTCAGTTTTTTTTACCCATTGGTCAGTTTGGCATGGGGAATGATACAATCAACTTGGAGGTGTGTTCCTTGTAGATATGCACCTTCGGAGCCATTTTATTTTTTTCATCAATGATTTTATTTATTCAAGGAAGTTACATGCTTTTGGCCGATGAGCACCTCCATTAGAACAATTTGGGGTTCATGGCCTTGCTCAAAGGGCACCTTTAAGAAGAAGCTGGACATTTCTGTCCTCGTGATTGATGGCTAATCCAAGCAAAAGAAGAGCTGAAATTGTGACTCAGGTAAACCCACGTCATTTTGTGCTTTATTTTAAAAGATACACAAATGCTGATTATATTCTATCAGGGTTGCACTGATTTCTGATATAAATAGGCAAAGCTTGAGCACTTGTATCCTGATTAAGGACATGCTTTAACTGGCTCCCCAAGCAAGGTTTTACAATTTGGGCAGCAGAAGGGCAGTCGACAATAAACCAAGAACCTCTTCACTTGTCTTTCCATCATATTAAGCAAAGCAGCAGTAGCCTCACATTTGATTTTGTTTTAAAGGGCAGCTCATCAAACTGCCGCTGAGCAGCAGAGTGAACTAAAAAGTAGGGAGATTGATCATATGTCATACAGCCTAGTGTCCAACCTGCTGAGGGGGCACTGGGTAAAACACTAGAAATAGCCAGGCCGAGCATAATTGTCAGCATCCAATTACCCTTCTTATCGACAATTAGGTTAGGTAGTTACTTTATTAATCCCCGAGGGGACATTTTTTCGCGTCTCACCCAGAATCACTGCCTTCGAGAAGAAGTCATTATTAAACAGCACACGTAAAATTAGAACGACAATCTGCCACCGTGTTGAAGGTATTATTCATCTGTGCGTGTGACACGGGTGGTTGTCTATTTACTTAATGATTGTGGTCATTATAGTAAAACAACTGAAAGCAAAGGCAGCAAGCGGAAAAAATGTTGCCCTGTGGAATTCATGTGTGAGTAGTGATAGTACTACGTGAGCTGTCAGAGATTATAGTGGGTTATGTATGACATTTTTCAGTATTTTTAATCAGTAATTTAATTTAATTATTTTTTTATACATGTACGGGATATTACATTGTATATTTTTTATTATAATTTGCCTTCATTTCAGTTAAATAATAGATATGTTTTCTGGGTTTGTGTTTTGATAAAATAACACACCTACATTTTCTTCTGACTACTGCACGTTGTATTTTTTTCACGTCAACACAAATGTATAAAACATGCAGCAGTGACGACCGTGGAGCCGAGGCTCATTCGTCAATGAAGCCGCTCTAGACGGCAGCATGGAATCTAAAGAAAGCATCAATGTTCTGAAGTAGATGTGGAGCGGATTAACATTTTAATGTTAAATATATGCAGCGCTGACTTTTAGTCACGATTTCTGCCTCTGAAAATCTGTCTTCCCCAGAACCAACTTTTCATCCAACAGCTAAATGCCCTTAAACTTTCACGTGCTTGGTCTGTGTCTTCACGTGGGTTCACCATCCTGCGGTATGTGCACATGATATGGTGGCAGCCACACATTTTTTTTTTTTTTTTTATAAAAATAAAATTGAGACAAAAGCAGACCCTGTCTTATTTTTTGACTACATCTACTCACTATTGTTATGATGCAAAATTATTGTTCTGTTGCGTTGTTAACTTTCATGCAAAAAAACCTGAATCAATCTCTCTTGCTGTCACACTCACTCGCTCAGTAGACCTATGTGCTGCAGAATAACACAATTGTGATTGGCCCTGGTGCATTCATGTATACTCTCTTCCTTTGTATCTTTTAAGAATAAAGCAACCAAAAAACAAAAACACTTTGCCACCTCCTGGATTCATACCTCATCATCCCTAGCCATTTCGTTGAACCTCAGCACTTTTTGTTTCATTTTCCTATAAAGCACTGCAGCCGAAAGCGTGTAATATACATGCCCATCCTGCCTTGCAACTCTATACGCTACCCTACAATGTAGAAACTCTTCCAATAGCTGCACGGATCTCTGCGCTGCGCTACGTTATATTCACAGTTTATTTTGAAGTCAGGTCATTTTCAACATGTTTACTTTTTACTTTTAAAAGTTTACAGGATGCAGCTAAAATAAAATGTGCAGTGACTTGCCTGGAACAATATACATCCTCTCAGGGATTTCCAAGCGTATGATTCCAATTAATAATATTTAGGGGGCAGCCCTCGATCCTACATTTCCAAGAGCGTAATCAATAGAAACCTTTTGGTGGCATCTTACCTATTTGTCAAAGTTCAATTCTCCAGTTTCTTTTGCATGCTGCCTGTCTATATATATATATATATATATATATATATATTTGTAGTATCCAGATAAGATTAGACTTGACAAGATCCTTTTAAATTACAGAAGACATCTTTCAACAGATTGAGTAGTACACTGGATGATTACTAAACTGACCTTTAAATATAACAATGGAGCAGTTTTATTGCAATATTGCTGAAAACTCTGCAAAGGGATTTGTAAGGAAATGCTTTTGAATTCACCAACAAACAAATAAAATGACAAAACAGTTTAAATTTCCCAAGAATATTATTATTTTTGAGTCATGATGTACAGTACAGAAACTAAAAGCTTTCCTTCTACAGGATATTTCACAGACTGGCTGAATAATTGGGTGTTATAGCCATTATTCACCTCATTCACATTTTTTTCTTCCCGACTCTGTGAATGAACAACTTCACTATATTTAGTTTCTCATGTTGCACTGAGTTGATAAAGATTCTCTTCAGAAGCACAAAGAGAAATCTGGCTGGGCAACTTATCTCTTCGATAAGTGCTGTTGCTCGGCAACAGACCTCACACACATCTTTTAAGAGAGGAAAAAGAAAAATCTCTTTCCACTGGCATACTGTAATTTGTGCGGTTTTGTTGAGGGTGCTTTGTCAGCATTTTGATCTGTAGTGGGAAGTGCGGGAGTGTGTACTTCCAGGAGGTGCTGACATGATGGCAGGCGTGGGGTGACACTGGCACACAGAAGGCCGTGGGCGCAGATAAGAAGGAAGAAAAGAGCAGCGGAGACGGAGCTGAAACCAGGACACAGAGGTGGAAGGAGGAGGAAGAGGAAGACGAAGGGCAACCAGAGAGAAAGTGAGTCCTGCATGCTGCACGCTTAACAGAATGACCAAAAGCTTATTAACAAAAAAAGAAGACACGAATCTGGGTAATTTAGACAGAAGTTTTCGTAGCATCTCTCCTGCACAGAACTGCACAACACTGACTCAGCAGTTTAAGATGGTCAGGGGTCTAATGTTTTTTTTTTAAGCACCAAACAGCTGGAGAGCACAAATCTTTTTGAGCAAATGAGCCTAGAACCTTCTCACTTTCTGCTTGTACAAAATAGCTAAAGGAAAGAAGGCCAACAAAATCTGGAACAAGTCCTCCTATGCTACATATCGGTCATTAATTTCTACCCACAAGAGTGTTTACTAAATACGCACATCGGGTTAGATTTAGGTACAAAAACCACTTGGTCATTCGGTAAACAACGGTTTAGGTTCAAATGATCTCTTGATCCGTGTTGTGCATTAAAGTTCTATAACTTCTTTCGAGTTACGCAACCCTCGTCATCATGACTGAATTTAAAATGTTAACCCTTCACACTCAATTGTGAAAAAAAAAGTACACAATTGTATTGTGTTATAAAGTAAGCATCAATGCTCAAAAATTCAAAGAATGAAAAACAGCTGATTTGCACAGAGCAGTGTAAGCTGAGGTTTAAAAAAAACTGAGCTCAGGTTGTAGTTTAAAGAGTAAACTTCATAATAGAAAGCAAAGGTGTCTTTAAACAACTCTAAGTCCTCCACTTTATGTTCACATTGCTAGCAATCAATGTATGTATGTAACAGTATGAGCCAGTCTGAAAGCACTGAAGGCTACCGATGTCCCCGCCTCATTTATTATTATAATCCCAATAATTATGCAAAAGGACAAAGGTCTCTAAAAACGAAATTCATCAACATTGATCTCTTCAGCAGTGAAACAAAGAAGACCATCACTTGACCCTGCAAGCATAAAGGGAAGAAGCATGTGTGCTTCACCTGTGGCTGCGGTAAACGTTGAGCAGAATGATGACGAAGCCGAGGCAGTAACAGGCCAGGTAGGGGCCACCGAAGAGCCTGGAGAGCCTCCGCGTACGATACTCCCATCTCGCCACCTGACAAATGACAGTGATACAGAGGATATGAAATGATGCTGTTTACCTAAGAAACTTCATCAAACAGCACTGAAACGTGTATGTCAGGATATGGATTGTAGCCTAAAATTAGGTTTGAAATGATGATTTAGTTATTGAAGATAAACCTGTATTCAATGACTTTTTTGGCCACTGGGGGCAGCACAACAAACTATTAAGACATCACAGACATTTTATCACCTTAATAAATATGCAGTGTGCATGTTAGCAAAGGTTTGTGTTGAGTTGGAAAAGGTTGGCATTGTTTTGTTTTCTTGACTTAAGTAGAATATATTTACTTCTAGCTCTCGTTTGGTCTCCAACAATTTCTGAGAGACTATATGACTCTTTAACCGAGTAGCTTAAGGGTTCACCATTCCCACCAGTTAGTTGCTAAACTGCAACCTCATACATTTTTACAACAAAAAAAATCAGCCGAAAAAAACGAATGAGAGCTGTTAGACTCAACCAAAATAATGACGTTACTGGCCATAGAACCAAAACAGTGAGCTGAAAGATAATAAAATACTATATAACTGCAACCATTCAAAGTCTTTGTGTTATGTTGATCTCTTGTTGAGAAAATTGACATTTACAAAGACTAAAGAGTCATTAAATTACGTTTTGTATTACTTATGTCACTTCATACTTTCACTTATTTGCTATTCCTTATTTCTTCAGAACAAACTGGTATTTTGATTTTGACCCAAAGTTCTCTTCTGAAACCTTAGCCCCTAGATGTTTGTGAATTTTTCATTTGTTCAAATATTTTTTCTTACAATAGAAGAGGTGTATGTGATTCAGGAATTCACTTCCGTTCCTTTCTTACTATTTGAATATTTCCGAAACAAAGTATTCCAACAGTTTTTTATATATTTACACTATCAAAACACTCGTTCTTCCTGTCACCGTAACCTCTACTCAACTTCATCTAGCCTCACTTTAGCTTTCTGGGAAAACTTTATATTTTACGTAGTTGTTGGTGATTGCATGTCTAAATTAAGGCATCAGCATAAGCACTGATTAAAAAATTATCTGAGATGCCTAGTTGATGCTGCAGAGCTCAGAATCCACTCAAGACTTAAATTGAGAGTGTATTTCAGTTAATTGAAATAGGTCATCGAGTGAATAACTATTCAGACGGCATAAGTGTCTCAGGAAGATCAAGTGTTTTTATTTCTCAACTTCAGCGGCACATTTAGCCTCTAAAAAGTAGCACTTCAACAAGAAAACATGAACAGGTTTTCACTCTTGACCCATAACCAGGAGTCCAAGGCCAGAAGAGCTCATGATGTCTCATAATGCTGTGCAGTTGTATGCCTCTGACAACCAGTCAAGTTGTAGTTTATTTCCACACTTAGATAATATACTGCACGTAGTGAAGACTTTGGTCAATAAAGCTGATTCTGATCAAATACAATGTTGTAGCCACATGGTCACAATCTCCTCTTCCATTCCTAAGGCTATAGTGCTCAATCATGGCCAGAAAAGTGTTTTACTAAAACATTGTGATAGGAAAGTTGACCTTTGACCTTTTAAATATATAATGTCATTAATTCATCTGTCTTTTTAAGTTTTGTTAGCGTATCAATTCTTGAGGTATGGCCACAAACCTGTTTTATGAGGTCACAGTCACCTTTGACCTTTGACCAACCAAAATCTAATCAGTTCATCCTTGAGTTGAAGTTCAATCAAGGTTCTGAAGACGTTGCAATCACAAGAATGGGACGTACAGCCCCAAAAAAGTTATTTCTCTTGTCACAATTGTTGGTAGCACACTGGCATGAAATAAGGAGGTTGTGTATGGAAACATGAAAACACTATTGGTTTTAGTGTGTATGCAAAATCAGAAACTCAATATTAAAACAAACTAAAAAGCTCTCTTCATCGTGTTGCACAGATGTTTGTGACCATCTCCTTTAGCTTGTAACACCAGAGGAACATCTGTCCAGGTTTATCTCCCAATGGACAACAAATATAGTACACCATATCTGTTTACATTTTGGAAAGTCAGCATCATGGAAAGTCAGGTTACTTTGGCTACTAACAGGTTCTATTCACACTGTAAAAGACAGCTGGGACCTGGATTACTTTTGATACTGAACAAAAACTTTATTAATGAAGAGCACCTTTTGTCTATGATTTCTAAATGTATTAATGGAAATTTAACCCAGATGCACACTGGAGACTCTCCCACTGTAAAGCGTGATGTGGTTTCTGTGTGACATTTTGTGACACATGCTGTTCTGCCCTGAGGTCATTATCTGTTCATATTGCTCTTTTGTTGTTTATGTCCCTCAATAAGCTCCAGGCAGCTGTATTCTCCTGCTGTTTATAGTTCTCAGCTGTCCATATTACACCATGTATATCCCACTGGGATCTTGTCTAGGTGGTCGCGGTGGCATTTTCTACATCTAAAAATACAATAAAATAGAAAAACGATTCAACTCCTATCAGTTATATAACATGGAAAGCGTTCGACCCGTCTGCCCATATGGTGAACCTGTCTGCAGCATTACTGCCTGAAGGAGCTGTTTATGAAATGAAACACAAATGTACAGACTGATTGTGGGCTGTGGAAGGGCAGCAGTAAAAGAGCAAAAACAGAAATGTTTCCATGGCAACATATTTCTTTGTTCAGGAGAGGCGAGACATACAAGAAGAATAAAGAAAATGAATAAATGTAAGAGGAAACAAACATTTTATGGTGGGAATAAAACAAATAAACTCTGATTTAGTGAGTGCAGAAGGACGCTTACACAAATGGCACTTTTACCAGGTTCACCGTGCAGGCCCAAGTGCAATCAGAGGTCGTCCATTATGATTCACAGAAGATATTACCCAAGAAAACTTGTGTCCTTTTGGATATTTAGAATAAACCAACAGCTGTCACTTCTTTAATCTTTCCTTCTCTGTATTTAAAGCCCAACAGTTGATGCTCCTCTTTGACTCACACTTATTGCGAGCCAGAGACAAAACAACAACGCTAACAATGGAAAGAAGAAACAGTAAAAGGTTTGAGAAAGACAATGACATTATACATTTTAATGATGCCATTTGTCTTTTTCTTTTTTTAAATTAACTATAAAAATACACGGTGAGCAACTTCTGTTGATAGTTTTAAGAAACAGCTCACGACTTACTTTCATAATCTTGCTTTTTAGTAATTTAATCTTTTTTTAACATCACGGTTTTTTATGTAATACTTTTTCTTTCTCCTTTTATTATTTTATTATTATTACTGTAGTTTTATTTTTTCATCCCAAGATTGTTTTTTATTGCAAACTTGTCTTACCAACTGCAGAATCTTATTTTATGTCTTTGTTTTTACCCTCTCCCGTAAAGCACTTTGAGTTCCATTTTATGTACGGAAGGGGCTGTAAACGTAATTTATTATTATTTTAAAGACTGTGTAAAGGAAATTCAGATTGCTTATTTATTCCCAAACACATAATACATGTCAGAAAATTATTGATGAAAACAAGTGAAATCAACTCCATATCAAAACGAGGAATACACACGCCAAGAACAGGGAGAGTGATTGCAAAACACCTCACCAATCAGAACACAATACACTGATGGTTCAAAGCACAATACACCTGTGATTTTGCACTGAAAGGGTGATTAAGAAGTAAATGTGATGCGTTTATTGCTCGGATGTACAAAAGAATATTGGGTGGGTGGGTAATGATGGGGGAAATTCCCATGTCTAAGGACTTAGGTCATCAAACAACTCAAGATGGCAGCTGCCCGCCTTCTAGTGCAACTGCTTCTCAATCATTACGTGTACATACATAACAAATAGAGACTGAAGCTTCAAAGAGCATGAAAGCTAATTGTTTGCTAAAAACACGATTAAATGCTAAAAAAAAAAGTGTTATAACGTTGATTGTTGTTTTTTTTCCACCACCGCAGACGCGACTGTAAGCTAGAAAAAAAAAAGTACACGTCTCTTACATCTCTCATCACAGAAGAGAGGTTTATTGCAAAAACATGGATTATCTGGAACCCATCTTATACCCATCTGAAAACCCACCGAGCACCCTGGTGTGGTAACACACCACTCGAAGGAGCTCCAACTTCCACACATTAGCAGCTCATTTATTCCAGTACACTCGACTCTGATCCATTGATGGGATCGCAACCTGAGGCCCAATCATCCAACATGATTTACAACTGTCCAAATGACGATGGAGTGCACTAAAAAAAACTGGGTGTTCTGCAGACAGACTGCTGATGTTATTATCAAATCATCAATCAAGCCATGGAAATAACAGAAGGCAACAGATGAGGAGAGCACGGGGAGTGGCGCCAGATTGGCAGGACGAGGAGCTCCTCAAGACAAATTTAATCAAGGCTTAGCTAACAGGCTCCTCCAGCGGCTCCATCAGCCCACTTAAATCTGAGATGCAGGCACTTGAATGAGCTTCAAGTCGGGATATTAGGAAGACATCTGAGAAGAAGGAACTCGGGACATCTGATGTTCAGAAATTGAAGAACAGCTGAGCGGCGCAAATGGTAACACACCACTCGAAGGAGCTCCAACTTCCACTTCTTCAATACATCATGAATACACACTGACCAAAACACGGAAAGCTAAACTTATGTAATACTACAGTGTGAAAAAAGGTGGTTTGGGAGCAACTCTAGTTGTGGTAAATGTGGAACTCTCCGGGGAGAAAGTCTCCACCTAGGACTGCAGATCTCTCGGCCTGATTAGCAGCAAACGTTTTTTTCACCGTATTACAGCTGCGTTTATTGGAGGACAACCTGCACACAGGCACAGCCAAGTATATTAATGCGTGGATGTTTGCTGTCCTGGACTAATGAGGAGAAAGGGAACAAGAACATAGACAGATCACATGCACGCATGCACAATTAAGAACTAAAAAAACCTGTTGAATATTTAAAGATGTGGGATTCAAGGAACATTTTGTCAACTGCAGCACAGGAAATAGTAGGTGTACGTGGTTTTTCAAATGAAACAAATTTTATTTGCACATATATGGATCAAAATTTGGATTCAAGTGAGATTGGGATTTGAGCCATGTGTGTAGTGTGCCTCTTGGGATAGCAAGGTGGTTTTTTTGTGTTTTTTTTTCTGTTTCTGTCTCTACTGCCATCTAAAATAAAATGTGTGATACTATAGTTTGTAACTAAAAACAAAAAATGCAAGAAAGGACTATTTCCCATCATAAGGCCAAAAATGTTCAGTTGTGAACGAAAAATAAGGATTTAAAAGGCTCACTACAAATCATAGGCAAGTTTGGCAAGGCAAGTTCAATTGAAGGCAGCAGCAAACAGAAAAGTCTTCAATCTTGATTTGAAGCAGCTGAGAGTCTCAGCAGACCTGCAGCTTTCTGGGAGTTTGTTCCAGATATGTGGAGCAGAAAAACTGAACGCTGCTTCTTCATGTCTAGTTCTGACTATGTGGGCAGAAAGGAGACTCGTCCCAGATGACCTGAGGGTTCGGGATGGTTCATAAGGTCGCAGCGCATCAGAAATGTATTTTGGCCCTAAACCATTCATTGCTTTATAAACCAGCAGCAGGATTTTAAAGCACATTCTTTGTTGGACAGGAAGCCGGTGTAAAGACTTCAGAACTGGAGTGATGTGATCCATTTTCTTGGTCTTAGTGAGGACTCGAGCTGCAACGTTCTGAATCAGCTGCAGCGTTCTGATTGACTTTTTACAGAGACCTGTGAACACACCGTTACAATAGTCAAGTCTACTGAAGATGAATGCATGGACAAGTTTTTCCAAATCCTGTTGAGACATAAATCCTCTAATCCTTGATATATTCTTCAGGTGATAGTAGGCTGATTTTGTAATTGTCTTGATATGGCTGTTCAGATTGAGGTCTGAATCCATAACTACACCTTGATTTCTGGCTTGGTTTGTGGTTTTTAACATCAGTGATTGAAGCTGAGCGCTGACTTTCAATCGTTCTTCCTCGGCCCCAAAAACAATTACTTCTGTTTTATCTTTGTTTAATTGAAGAAAATTTTGGCACATCCAGTTGTTGATTTGTTCAATGCATTTACCCAACCCTTGTATGGGATTATAGTACCCTGGTGATATAGTTAAGTAGATTTGTGTGTCATCTGCATAATTATGATAACACACTTTGTTTCTTTCCATAATCTGAGCCAGTGGAAGCATGTAGATGTTGAAAGAAGAGGCCCCATAATTGAACTTTGGGGAACACCACATGTCATTTTAGTCTGCTCTGATGTGTAATTAGCTGCAGACACAAAGTATTATCAGTCCTTCAAGTAGGATTCAAACCAGTTTAGTGCTGTGCCAGAGAGTTGGGTGGGACCCAGATTTTTAGTCTGTCTAGTAGTATGTCATGGTCGACCGTCTACTAATCATACTGAGTTTCCAGTTTGAACTCGTTTCCAGTTTGAACTCGTTTCTAGGTTGAATTAGCCTGGTTCCACCATATTGATGCTTCTGTTTTCTGCTATGATTATATGTGTTGACTGGACATTAACGTTTTCTGTGGTTTACTGCAAGTCAAGAGGGGTTTTTTTTCTTTCCATTTTTGTAGTTGCTGCAGTGAGGTGGAGTTCAGACCAGTTTTGATGCGTACCGATTGATTAAAACTGATCCAATAGTTCCTAAATTAACCCGAGGTCTAAGCTCAGCAGGATGCAGCGACTGCAAAGGATTTCCTCAGGAGCGTACCCAGGCCCATGTATTCAAACAGTGAATTTGGGTGATAACATCAAGCTAAGGTTGCACATTATCTGTAAAACAGACGATTTGACATTCACACCCACTACACTGTGGACATGACAGAGAGAAATGTAATTTCACCTCACATAAACATGTATTTTTGTCCTGTGGCGCTCCATCCAGATTAATATTTAGCCCTTCATAGTACAGATTTTGGGCTCCTCTGCTCTTTATCAAACAGACTTTCATGTTCTTGCAGCATTCATATTTCAAAAGGGGCAGAACTGTCCAAGACCAAAGACATCAGGAGACACTGAGTTCCACTCTGACGTCTTGGGGCATCTCGGATCAAATATTTGGTGCAAACGACCTTAATTGTGGCAGGTTGGCTCTTGGGTTCTCTAACATGACACTGCAACCGCTCAAGTTTTTCACCCACAACAACACAATTGTTGCTCCCTACCACCCCTTTATTGTAACTTTTATCTGTTCCCCAAAAAATGTATTAAAAGAAATCTCAAGTCCCTATTTGAGAATTAAAGAAAATGAATGGCTTGTAATATATTTTATTTTTTTCAAAAAAACATGTATGCATTTAAACATGATAAGTTTGTGTCTTTTTCTTTAAGAACTATTGAGAACTTGGGCCAATATAAAAAAATAAAGACTCCCAAAAAGTTGAAGGACCTTTCAACTTCAACTCAGCAAATCAAACGGAGTTCCAGCAATATTAATATGTTCAATGAGATACAGATTTCTAAGTGATACCCAATCTAAAGAAAACAACAGCAATTTGACCATGGTTTCCTATGACACATACACACACACACAAACACACACTTCAGCCTTCAATGCGTGGGTACATCTGAGGTCACTTCACCCTTTCAATCAGTGTAATTGAGTCCAGTGAATAAAAACATGGAAGTAAGGAAGTGAATCTTTAGTTCTTCACTGAAGTCATGAACATGACATGAACACATCTTAATATCTATTACCTGTCTGAACCAAATACATATGGACAGTAAAGAACTTGATTAATGACTCTGACACACTCTGATTATCACAGTCATCTGAGGTCAAGCTGCATTAGGTGATTTTGGACCACAGGGCAGAAATACTCCAAATCATGAAGCAATGGATAAAACAACAGGCTGATAAATTTCAACAAGGTCATATGAGGACCGCATTAGCAAACACCTGCCTATTTATATCCAGCAGTCACAGCAACATCAACAGTAAAAGTCTTTCTCACCAACAATTTTTATTTTCGCATTCATATTTGTTATGACTTTTTATGGTTTTGTTTTCATCAATCCAGCTATCAATAGAAATATTATACTCCTCAAAGTCATTGCAAAGATCTCAGAGAGCAACAACATGATAGGATAGTCATAGTGATTGGAAACATTCTCCCAGGTTAGTCTTATTTGGAGTAAACAAAGACAAACTGTTAAATTCATTACATAACTGTTGGCTGTAAACATCCACAAAGTCCCTGTTTAATGTAACTTTATCGCAGGTAACACTTGTGTTCAATCATGATGAGCATGGTTGAAGCAACATCATGAGCTTACCACCAAATAAAGTGGAAGTTAATAGGGGTGAGTCATAATGATGATGAAAACATAAATAAAGGTAAGGTAGAGTGAGCTGCAGCCCTTATCTTAATGATGACGTTAAAGTCATGGTTCAAAGTTCATGGGCGTGGGGGGAGGGGGAGGGAGATAGAGATAATAGTCAAATAACAGTTGATTAGTTCCCAGCAATTAAGTTTTTAAAGTTTTATTAAAGTTTTTTTGCTTGAAATGCCAATCCCTAGTAGTAAATCTGGCTCAATCATTGGCATTTTTGCATTGTTGAAGCAAAATTTAGCAATGTCCCCATTTTACAATACTTTGGCAATTACTTGGCTAAGTACGGTGTTAAAAACAAAAAACAAAAACAAAAACACTGTGGATGGAGCTAACAAAAGTTAATAAAAGATAGTTCTCTTTCAATGGGTGAAACAGTGTCTCACTGAGAAACTGTAACGACCTCAACAACTCATGCAAAGTTTTCACATGCATTTCAAACAAGTAAAAAACTCATTACACAAGCACCAATTTAACTGGGAAAAAGCTCATCTCAATATCTGCAACCATAAAAGAAAAATCTAATCAAAAAGTATTGGAAGCATGTTGGTGGCTCTGTAAAACTAAGAATCCATCTCTTGCTGTCTTTGGCACCACATGCTGTTGTTACTGATTTGTGACGCCTCCTGACCACTGCTGACAGAGTCGGCTTTTGTAAGACAACCTGCTGCTAGAGCAGCCCACGCAGACAGCATGGGCTGATGAGTACTCTGTTCCCTTATACAGTATGTAGGTCACTGGACAGCACAGACCTGATGACTGGGACCATCTCCATATGCATGGCGATGATTAGATAACACTTAATATGCGGTTTGCTCTATCGGCTTCATCTGCACCTACGGGTAGGTTGATAAATCATGCACTGGGAGGCATCTATTTGTTCCACTGAGGCTGACCTCACTTTGTGACGGGATATTTTGTTTGTGTGGAAAAAGAAAGCAAAAAAAATTAATAAAAAATGTATTGTAAATCAGATCATCAAATGGAAATACACTTGGAAACTGTAAACCAAAGTAGTTGTAACCAAAACACCAGAAGGAAGTACAAACAACTACTTAATAATTGGCTGTTCATTAAATCCCATCTCTGTGCAGAGTGCAGTTGTCCAATCACAGCTTAGCAACTGTAACTAGAAACACTTTGGATTCCTCCACATGTTGACATGGTGAGGTTTGAAGGTTTGTGTATTTTCGTATTAATTTTTCCAGAGCTACAAATACAAGAGAAAAAGTTTCAAGAATAGACTAAAGTGTGTGTTTATCTATAATTTTACACAGATGGGAATCTGGATGTGAAAATCGGACTCTGCTGTGAGACTCTTTCTACGCACGGCATCCACCCCGACCACCTCCTACCGATTCTAATGCTGTTAATAAATGTGTTGTTTAAAAACAAAGCAGTGCCAATGAATGTCATCCAGTCAGTGATTACACAGCCATCACAATGTAATTGGTAAAGAAATTGAATTGTACAGGAATGTAATTTCTAAGAAACTGCATCTCGGTCTTTTTATTTACTATAATTATTTACAATTTAATGTAGTTAGGTTTTCAGTTTCTTAATTAGCTAAATAGCCACAGGTTATACGATATGGTGGGGACGGTCATCAACTCGGTTGACAAAGTCAAGCAGAAACCAGAAAGATGACCAGGCCAGGACCAGGGGGGTGCAAATCTTTTTTTTTTATCCGGTGAAACAGTAGGTTAACACAGGGCATTAAGACAGGGGCATTTTGGCTAGATGTGAATCATTTCCAACCTTTACCTTTTGTATGCATTTGTGTAACCATCCAAAGGTTTCTGAAAGGCTAAACAACAACAAGGTAAACAATAGGTTACATTTATTTCACGGCAGTGCAGAAGCCAATACTAAACTCGAGCATCCTCGCACAATTTGGGGAATCGGAGCACTTGCAACTACAAAATGCAAAATAGAATTGTAACCACAGAGATGACTGCTATTAATCAACAAAATAAAAGGTCAACAGCAACAGGGTCATTAAATTAATAACAAAAAAATGTAAGCGATAGTTTCCCCGTCTCTCTTGTCAAATATCACACAGCTCGCTCTCTTTCTTGTTGACAAAATTTGCCTTTCCCGTCGTTTCCATTCTGCCGATTGGTGCAATGCTCCATTTCAGTACCAGGGACAGCGCTGCGCAGCCCCATGCAAATACCCTCAACATCTGTCTTGGACATGTCCAATCAGCAGAAAAGTAAACAGAATGGATCAGATAAGCTTCAAATATTTTTCATTACCCTTCAAAAAATATAAACTGGTGGGGTATTAAGTACAAGTTGCCCCCCTCGTGGTACCGGGTGCAAATGAGACGCTCGTTGTTTTAATATTAACCATCAGTTTTGAGCGGAAAATGTACCAGTTATCAGTGAGTGTCCTCCGCGCAGTGCAAAATAGGGAAAGCCTGACAGCCGTAGCAACAGTAACTAAAGGGAGCTAGGCTCAGCGCAGTCAATTATACAAGATTGATGTAATGATAGTGCTGCAAATTGGAATAAAATATGCAAATTAACATACAACTGCCTTTCGATTTGGTCCGTCTGAGGATGTTGGAGGAACAATAGTGACTTCTGAACCCTCGACTAAAACCCTACGAGAGCTGGCCAAAAGTCTCAGTGTTCTGTTCAATATCTACTTGTTCCCACTGACTCAGATTATGTAAAACTACAAAATATGACTTGCAAATGACAAACAAATTTACATTACCAGGGTTTTCCCGAGTTTTATATCACTCAGGGGCAGGACCAGCGCTTTTTTTTTTTTTTCACAACTACTACAGCTTTACTTTTAGCTTTGTTTTACCAATGTTTGGTGTTTATTATGTTTATGACAAAGAGTGCATTTACAAATAAATATTATAAAGAACGTAGGCCAAAATGAATTAAAACTGCATAGTTGTTAGTCATATAACAGCCCACCCCCTCACTGATTTGAAAATGATGCTGTTAGTTTGTAAAGCACTGAATGGTTTAAGGGCCAAATTACATTTCTGATCTGCTACTACATTATGAACCATCCAGACCCCTCAGGTCTTCTGATACAAGTCTGCTTTCTGTCCGCAGAGTCGAAACTAAACATGGAAAAGCAATGTTCAGCTTTCATGCTCCATATCTGAAACAAACTTCCAGAGAACTGCGGGTCTAAAGCTACAACTTGAAAAACACAGACTGGACCTAAATGCACGACCCAGAATCAGTATGTTTATCCAGTATTAAACAGAGGAAATGAAAACACGTTGATTTCTGGAAGTCCAAGTGAGAGCCCTCACGTGTAAGAGCCCTATTTGTTAGTGTACTAAGACAAGTATGTCATTAGGACCACAGTGTTAGAGTATGGGGCAGGTTTGGACCCAACGGGTGCTTGATAGAAAGACACGCAGCCACGGCATCAGCAACAAACTCTGACACTAACGCACAGTCCTCGGGTGACGCAATTTTCTATTTATCATACCTAAATATAACTGCCATTAAGTTCTAAGACAGACTTTATGTTTCCATGAGGAAAACACTTGTGCGTTAGACCATAAAAATAATCTGCTTGAATGTTGATACTTTAAATACTCCAAATCATAAACTGTTCCAAATATTTCAAGATATCTTTAATAGTAATTTGCTGCATAACTTTCTGCCTTTAAAGGTGAGAAATCTCAGCGCAGGATTCTTTTTAATTTGTTTGTTTCAGATTAATGTTCTTGACCTTAAAGCAAAACAAAACAAAAAGTTTGGTTTTCCAACATGAGGTGAATTTCAGGTATTTCAGTACATTTTGTGGAGAGGGGACAGGCCAATAACAACACTGACTCATCCAACTCGTCACACCGACTTTCATGTTTCCTCCCTCACATTCTTTTTCTGTACTTTTTATTTTGTTTCCTTCTTTATTCAACTATTCACAGAGGTCTATTTTTTCAAATCTTGTCTTTTTTGTTGCAATGTCATTTCATTTCTGCTGCTTTGTTACCACGGTGTTTTCTATATGTCATTTTTCTCCTTTTCTCCTCGGTTCTTCTTACACTACCTCTGCCTTATTTGTACACTTTGCATTCATTCTCTCCCTCTCCCAGCATTTACGGTTTGTAAATAGCTGAAGATACGATGAAGGTCACGTTGGCAGCACGTTGCATTTCCCTTTAGTACGCACCAGATAAGAGACAAAGCACAACATGGGAGTATTACATCAGTAAATATGTACACGTACACCACTGTCTAATTGCATGACTCATCACATGTAATTTCATGAGTTAATTTCTCTAATTTCAAATGTTTGGCTTTGGTCTCAGCTGTGACTAGGACTTGAGAGCAGAGTGAGAATGCTTCACTAATGATAACCAGCTGCCAGAGATCTCTAGGTGTGCAGTTCATACATTGTTATGTGATGAGATAATGGATCCCCACCCCCATTTTGCTCATTCGAATTGAGTTTAAAGTGGATGTTTATAGACTATGTAAACATGGATGCAGCTTGAAATATATTTTTTCCGTAGGGAGTCGTTCCATTCTACTGGGCGTAGACTTCAGGTTAATTTTAACCAATCAGCATATGGCAAAACTAGCCGACACTGCCACCGCTGGAACTACCTAAGTTCTGTGTCCGCCAAAGAATGTTTCATTGAGTATAGTGTAACTTTAAAAAAAAGTATTTTAATGGTAGTGGTGCTTGTTTTGTTTTTTTTCAAATACCGGCAGCGTGTTGAGGTGCTAAGGGCGAAACATTCAGAGTTTTGTTTCTGGTCACACAGCGTTCAAAAAAATTTCAACTTTGGGTGAAAGACTGTACTCGTTAATGTCAAATTTCACCCAGCCGTCCAATAACAGTGAAGGAGAGGCGGGACAAACGCACTTCACCACCGACGCTGGTCGCTGATTGGTTCACCCTTCTGGATAGCTGAACGGACGCTAATACGACCAGCGTAACCAGACTATAAGCACAGTAAAGAAAACTATAACCGTGAGTAGTAGTCTGCCGGAGCAAAAATAGGACTTTGTCCCCGGGAAACTGGCCTTTAGTTCATGAAAAAGATCAAAGTAAATGTGGATTTCTTTAAAGTAATGTAAATAAGTTGTTTACATAATGTACTTTTTGACATATGTAACATTACTTGACACCAAACCATGATTTTTTTCGTCAACCTAAACATGTGGTTTTAGGCGCCTAAACCTAAGGCTAGGCAAAGCAAAATGTGACACTCACAGTGGACTGAAGGGTGAACTACTCCATATACTAAAGAGAGATGTTTAAATATGAAGCTCATTCATCATTACACATCTACATTAGACACGATCATAAAACACCCAAATCTGTGACTGAATTGCTAGCAGTCAAGTTGCATTGTGGGTTATGTAGGCCCCAGAATTTGACAACCAAGAAGAATGTGTGGAATAAAAAAAACAGTATCTCTGGTTCTGCTGCATTAATTTTGATCCCTTTATTGGTTATCCATTAGGAGTAAGACAATGTTACAGGAATGCAAAACAGGAGCTGGATTTTTAACCATTTATAAATACTTTCAGTGAACTGTTAGTCCACTCAGCTTCCTCACTATTTTTTGTGGAGTCTAGATGTTATCATGTTCAGTTGTTGTTCAATATCTGGGTCATTTAAACCTTACTTTCTATTCATGTTCTTTAAGATTAGCAACTCTACAATTTTCATAGTTTCCCCTGGCAACCAATCACGACTCTCTTGTTTCAAACTAGACTGCACAACCCACTTTTCAGGCAATTTTCCCCAAGCAACTACTGAAGACCTTGCAGCATGTGGCTTTGCAAAGCCGTCTTCCTGCTTTATTTACAGTTAGTTCCCAAATCCTGTTATCTGAGACTCGGCGTCATGTCCACATGATTCCAGCTGAGATGGCGGTCTAAGGTGGAGAGATAAAACAAGATAAAAGAACATTCTGACCACTTTCCTCCCAGCTGCATTTGATAGATGTCAGTGTGACATCGAATGCAGCTCCACGCTGGATCTAATGTCATTGAGGAGCAGATTTGACTTAGTTTAAGGCATCCGTAGCTGGGGCAGCCGCTTGCTAATCAGAAAAGACAGAATATGAAATCTGAATGAGGCATCATGCTCACATCCTCAATACGGCAGAGGTGTCATCTCAGCAGGATGCACACCAGATCTGCTGCCTCTCGAAGCGCTGAACGCAGGAATACTATACATGGCTGTTGCCCTGGTAACTGATGAGAAACGCAAATAAAAATGCATAGGACAAGAAGAAAATGTTAAAAGTATCTGTGTTACACACCCTTCCTTTGAGTCTGAACGCTTTTACTTTACTGTCAATCAGACAAAAAAGATGCGAGCAGGGAGCGGTGCAGCAAAATTATTTACCAAAGGTAATGCTAAAGGAAATTAAATTAGTGTCACTTTTCCATAGGTACATTATTATGACTTTCAAACATCAATAATCATGCTTTTCAGAAAAATTAAGATTTTGTAGAGTTCCAGCTGAAAACTAGCTTTTTAAAAAGGTAAATCCTGCATTATTTACATTCAGGTTTGCAAGCTAGGGGACCGATGCAGTTCCTTGACTTGCCACTTGAGACTGGCTCCAAAAGCAAGTCAATCCCCACAGAAACCCGTTAAAATGCCCAAGTTTACAGCAAACAGCCTGGTACTAAAAACAGTTTGGGGCTCTATTGCCAGTTTCTCCATTCAAGGCAGCTATACAACGGGAGAATTTTCATATAACTCACTCACTCAATTGTATTAAGGCACAAAGTTACGCATAAATAAGGTCAGAGCTGCTTTAAGTGACAATTAGTTGCAGACTAGTTTCAGCCACAGACTGTCAAAGAGTCACACAGACTTTCCACAATACTGGTTTTAGCCATCATGTGGCCTGCCTCGGCTCCACCCACGCTCCACCTCTTTGCCCTATTTTGGATTAGCCATTAGATGGCGACAGTCTGAGCCACCCAAACTGAGCTCCAAAACCACTCTTCAAGTACAGAATAACGATGTCACAGAGACTACGTCCATTTCTTTTTACAGTCTGTGGGTGCAATGCCACTGTCTTGGTGTATTAGTGCCATCTCTCAGTCAGTCAAACAGTGTTTAATTCTCCACAGCAACACTAGTGGTCAAAAACAGGATACCTTTAAGGTAGATTAGGAAATTCATGTGCATGGAATCGCCCAAAAACTGAGCAGAAAAACGTCACTCCTGGAATATGGCACAAAGTTTATGAGTTTAAAGTTTGACTTTGCAGCTGTTATTCCTATGATAACACAAACGTTTAAGCTATGACAACTTTAGAGGACAACAAAAAAAAGTCTGCTGGGACAATGTCCACTCAGGTGTCTTCTTCAACATGTTATGGAGCCACTTTTTCTCGGAACTGAAAACAAACCAAGACGCTAATTTCTTCTGCAACAAGAGTTCAGCAGGCACAGCCTAAGAAGTAGAGCTTCTCATGCTCATTCCTCTGTACACAGAAAGAGGTTTATGCCGCCAGCTGATAACTCTTGTTCATAATAAGAAGTAATCACAGAGATCATGACTAAAAACGTATCTGTTACATAAGCAAAATGAACGTGTGGTCTTTCATCTACTTATCACAAGGTTGTCATGCAGAGGTGATTCAGACTTAAGGTCTGACATATCTTTACAGTGAGTTAGTGACTACAGCTAAAATGTATTTATAAATCTGCCTCACCACCAAAAAAGGAACAAACAGAAGCAGAGCGAGATATGACCAGAAATAGGCCAGTTGTGGGGCAGACTGCTTCTTCAAAAAGACAATTGTTTTGGCACATTTTGGATTGAACGACCTACTAATTGTCTTCGCAAAACAATGATGAAGTATTTCGTTAATGCTTCGTAGCCTATCACCTATTGACTAACTCAGGGCATCAAAGTCCAGCATTAACAAACAAGATGAGTCGACCAACACACACTTCACAAAACCTCAACCTGCTCGTCCCATTATCTGTTTTAAAACTGGTGATGTTGGCCAGTAAAATACACCTTTATTTATTTATCTTTATACAGCAAGAAGATTGTAACATGCTTCCAAGTTTGTGTACTTACTTACTGTAAGGCAATTAAATAACTTCAAAATGAAACGTAATCAGAACCACTCTATGGCTTGACCACATATGAAATGCAAATGCTTTTGATTCACGGCTGTGAATGTGTGTGTGAGTGGGTGGAAGGAAGGCAAACTGTGAAGCACTTTAAAAAACACTATGGTGATAAAGCGCTGTGTGAGTGCAGACCATTTACCGTTTACATTGTTATTTTGTGAGGACACAGATGAAGTTTTGCTGTGCTGTTGTGACCGGGGTTTAAAAGTATGTTCCAAAACTAATATAAGATGCCGCGGTGCAGTCTCCAGAGGCTAAGATACAGATTTGATCTAGGCAGAGAAAACCGAGTCAAAGACATGCTTGTGCCGGTTCAAAATGGTTAAAACTGAGCACCTATCCAAGGACTTTGTGACTGAGAATTACAGCCACACGCTAACCAACTGACAGTAACGCTGCAGGTGGGACTCCTTGGCCATTACATGCTTTGATACGGTTCCAATTCTTAATTTAACCGGGAGTCGAATCTCAACTCCAATCAATTCCTGACTCATTAGGAAGAAAGGGGCCACTGTGTTGAAACGTAACTGGCAGCTACGTGAAGATCGGCATAAGTTCAATCAGGTAAACAATTTTTAGGCTTTATTTATCCTCAATTCGCTCTCTTATCCCCGCTGCTTCTAATCAGCTGACTGTGGACGTTTTTTTGTAGACCAATCAGATTTCTTTTACGATCTCAATCAGCCGTTGCTGTCAAACGTTAAATCAGCTCTCCTCTCTTCTGCCTCAGCTTTCATTTCAGTGCGATTTGCTGCTCCACCCCTGAACTACATTCACCTCCAGTATTTATTATATCCAGCGCCCAGGTGAAGCTCATCAGAGCCTCCTCCTCATCACATCTAGATCTTCATCAGGATTAGAGCCCATCATACTGGGTCAAATCTCTCTTCTTGTTCATTCACATCACTCAGATTGAAGAAAGGTACATGAGAGGATGCAGTTTATTATTGAGTTATTTTTAGCTGGGCAGCAACACCAGTCCAATAAACATGAATGAGTGTCACCGAGTGAATGACTGAGCGGTTGCACTGTTTGTCGGACGAATGTCACAACTTCCGGTATCTGTATCAAATTAAAAGCTTTGTTTCAAATTAAAAGCCATATTGCATTTAATATTTCGCCACGCAATATGGTGGTTCTGGCCTAGCCTTTTTTTAAATGTTATTTAACTACATCACAATAATTTGACTTTTTTTGGTTTGTTTTTTAATTTATTTAATTACACGACAATAATTCTAAATTTGTTGTTATGTTGTTTTCAAGTAAGTAAATTGCATCACAGTAATGTATGCATCAGGGTGGTACAGTGATTAGCACAGTCCACTCACAGCAAGAAGGTTCTGGGTTCAAAACTCAGCTGGGGCCGAGTCCAAACCTTAACTGGGTCGAGGGCCTTTCTGTGTGACGTTTGCATGTTCTTCTTCTGCCTACGCGGGTTCTCTCCGGGTACTCCGGAAAATTTTAAATACATCACCTTTGTTTTGCAAAGACAAATATTAAGTCATTTAATCCAAAATGTGCCCAAACAATTGCTATTTAAGGAAACAGTCGGTGCCCTCATGGTTCTTCCTTTAAAATGTCTAATTACAGAATTAGAGTTTTGGTATTTGTGAATTGATTTAGAATCCTATAAAACTTTTTTTCACCCAACCTTATCTAATCAAAGACAAAGGTCAACATTGCAGTTAGCTTTTCTTGAGTGGAACTCGCTTCCAGTTTGGCTTCGGGAGGTAGGCAGCCTCACTACGCTTTAAACTTTCCTTTTTGTTAAATATTATAGTTACGAACGGCTCAGGCGACCCTCAACCTTCCTTTAGTTATGATGGTGTAATCCTGGGTTGCTACATTTCTTTAACTTTGATGATTTAATGTGGTATTTATTTAATTTGCTTGCTGTATGCTCATTTGTAATTGTTGTGTTTTGGAATCATGTAGATAAGATGAATAGAGAAGTAATTTTTAGGATGATATCTTCATTTAAGAGACACCAGAAGGTATAAACACCACAGGCAGTGAAGGGGATAAAGATACTAAAGGATGACGGACATGTCGCAAAGAAGAGACCTGAGGATGAATTCGGAGTGGTAAGAGGAGAGATGAAGGCCTCGTCATACAGGGAAAAAAGAAAAGAACATTACTATTGTGTGATTCACTAACCATCCCTGTAACAAAACCATTGACAGAGAGTGCAGCGGGACAGCCTGAAAAGAGGAAACAACAGGGGGGGGGAGCCAGAGAGACAAATGGTGGAGATGTGAATTGAGAAAAGAAAATGAGGACGAGGTACACAGAGAAGATGAGTTCGGACTGCTTGAGAATACCGAAGGAAACATTAGCATGAGTAGATCTGAGCTTGTTTTCAGCCTGGGTAATGTGTTCAGGCTGAGGGAGTGCCACTTGTGACTGTCTGTTCTTCCCAAATCCAGCCTCGGAGACTGGGCACGATCACCGGATGGGTAATCTATCTGGTACACAGGAAGTGATGCGCTGCATGTATTAGGCAAGTGAGGGAAGAGGATTACAGTGCTTGTGGCCTGTTTGGATGGTCGTAGGGCTCGTAGGTGTTCGTACCGCGGCAGGATCACTGAGAACATGAAGACTCGTTTCAATTTCTTAAACTTGATTTGCTCTAGACCTCACTGAGCTTGACCAAACAAAGCTACATACGATTAAGTACAGAAGAAACTATGCAATCTTAATTTAATAGCTACAATATTAACAATACAATCTACAGGGCTTGCACCTCTGGCAGATTGCTGTTTTAATAGCAAATTTGCCAAGTCATTGGAAAGGAAGGACCTGCTCTGGCACAGCTTGAACAGATTAATGTACAACCACGTTTCCAAAAAAGTTGGAACGCTGTAGATAAAAGCAGAATATGATGATTTGCAAATCATGTAAACCTATATTTGATTGCAAATTGAACAAACTGCAAGTCTGTGAAAGACTTTGTGGGCAAATAGTGCAACAATTTATGAAAAATGTTCCTCCAGGTAAAATTGTAAAGAATTTGGAGATTTCATCATATACAGTACATAATATCATAAAAAGATTCAGAAAATCCAGAGAAATCTTTTTACGGAAGGTAGAAGGCTGAAAACCAATACTGGAGGGCCATGATCTTGGGCCCCTCAGGCAGCACTGCCTTAAAAACAGACACGATTCTGTCGTAGAAATCACTGCAGGGGCTCAGAAACACTTCCAAAAACCATCCACTGCTCCACGTCCCTGTGCGTGTACCAAGCAGAGTGTATGTGCGTTGTACATCCACCTATGTGGTCGCAGTTCTTACCACGTTCCAGAAGAGAGGGTTGAAAATAATGGCGATCACGGCGATGCAAAAGCTGGAGTCATGAACGTTAATGTGTTTCAGGAGTTCTTCCATCAACGTTAAGTCCATCTGAAAGATACAACCATGTCAAAAACAAGATTATGGAGGAGAAAAACAACAACAGAAATAAAAACCACATAAAGCTGTTATGTCATAGTGTGGCCTATCATACCCTCTTCCAATAACGCGTTATAAAAAAACATATTCATGTTGTTTTGTCTGAAGTAATATTTTCCCTCATGTGACCTTTGTCTTAATAAATAAACATCTGCATGGACCAATTATTGTAATGTACTTCTGGATCAGCTCACAGTATCAAGCTTTCCTACAATATTTTCATTTTGTTCGAAAAGGAGGAAAGTAATGACACATCACACAGGGGGCCTTTTTAAAAATGAAGCATGGTATGAGGCGTAAAATTCATTCTGACGACTGGTATGAAGTGAAGCAACCAAGATGGATCAAACACTCAGGTCCTCCCCATGGTTTTCCACTTTAACACCCATTGACTCCAGAGACGGAGCGCAACCAAGTATGCTTTTCAGGTCAATGCCCTCAGTCTGCTTTGGGTCTTTAATGTGTTATATTTCAGAGCATCAGGGCCGGGGGAGCAATGCAGCCGAAAGTATTGCCAGTCATTTTTAAAGTCAGATAGCAGAAAGGCGTGGATGATGCCTGCAAATTAAATGACAGCTTTTCAGATGTGATCAAATTAATATTTTAGCAGCTGTTGCAAGAGGAAAGGCCTAGATAGCGAGAGTCTGACAAGGACTAAAGTTTTAGTGAAGATGCGAGGTCTGATCTTGAAAGGTTATGAAAAAAATGTATAATGGTATATTGGTCAAAAATATGAACTGAGTTGAAAAATACTTTGTTGTATCATAAAGATTTGAACTTAACCGAGTGTGTCAATTAAAGGCCTGAGCCTCTTGTGTGGGCCGACAGGGAACAGGTCCGGCTGCAGTGTCGAGTTGACCATGTTGTGGTCCAGAAGTCCAGAAGGGGTAGAAAAACAACACAGATATGCTAGATAGTGGCTTTTTAGGTGGGATGTCAGTAGACTCAAAAACGTCTGTGTGTGTGTTTGTAGACAGACAGACAGACAGACAGACAGATAGATAGATAGATAGACAGACATTATTTTGTTATTGTCAAGGAATTTTCTTTCAAAAACATGATCACAGATCACCCCCCCCCCCCCCCCCCCCCAATTATATAACCTATCAGTATGTTGGTTAGCTCCACACGTAGCGGTAGGCTACAAAATAAGAGCAAAACAAAACCAGCTGTGTTGCAAAAACACTTATCACGTATCAGAATACAAAGAAAATGTATTGCTATTGTGCGAGTTGTTTGAGTTGCATTTTATGTTTATCCAAAAAAAAAAAAAAAAAAAAAAAAAAAAATTGTGTGAACCGACTTGGCAGACAAATTAGGTTTTTATTTTGAAAGTCACCAAGTGACTGTCTTTCCGGCGAGCACAGCTCGGTTAAAACGGTTCACTCGGCCAAACCGAGACGGTCACGTAGCTTTCTCTATGCAGCTGCACCGGCTCGTGCGACAGTCGGAGACCCTGAACGCAGCTTTGAATGATTCGGTTGTGGTTTTTACCTTCGAATAATCGACGTTGTTGAGCCCTCCGCAGCAGTCCAGCGGCGCGGCACGGTCCCTTGCAGCAGGATTACGGCTCCGCGCGGCTGCTGCGTCGCCGTCGCTCATCGACACCGACTGAACGCTGGCAGACCACCCGCTGACATATGCGTGTGCGTGAAGGACAACACGTGTTGCACATTAAACGGTGCAAATGTCGTAATTGTTTTCAGTAAAACGAGGCTGCAGTATTGTTGGGACTACTGCACGCGTCCAGATAACCTCTAACCCCGCTCAGTGCATTCTGGGAAATGTGGTCCAAAGTTCATTGCCATTGAAAAGAGGCATGGAGTCTATGGATAGAAGCTTTTTTTTTTTCTGTCAGAAATTATGAACGTTAGTTTTGTTTTGTTTTTTTGACTGCTTCTATACATGATAACCTCTGGGATTTTATTTCTTCCTATATTAGTTTTCTCCTCTGTAGGAAATTAATTGTCGCTCTAGAGTGCCATCTGCTGGCTGAATATATTAACAGCTGGAAACTCGTATAGCTGAGATTTTATGAGGTCTTCGACTTTTCAGTCATCATATTTATGAGCCTGAAATTCAAATTAAAGATGCAGTCTGTGACGTAATGCTGCAAAGGCCCTATTAGGAACTCACTATTCTCAAGTTGATCAAGTCTTTTAATATGAAGACAACAAGATATCAACTAAATTAAATTCTCTACGATTCTTTTCCACTTTTGTCTTCCTTTTGTCTTCTCACATTCATCCTCTGCTACTCTTACACCCTCCTTCTCTCCTTGTCATCTTCTGTTATCCCCTTCTTCACTTTTCTTTTTCTCACCTTTCCACTCTTTATCCTTTTATTAACTGTACTATTTTCCTCCCTCCCTCCTTCACTTGTCCTCCTCTTTCACCACCTCATCACATCTCTTCTACCCTCTTCACTTCTTTCCCCTCATTTTCTATTTTTCTCCTCACTTCTCCTTCCCACTTCTTTCCTCCCATCTTCTTCTGTTTTTCTATTCTCTTTCTACTTCTTTCTGTTTCTCTTTTCTCGTGTTTTTCCCCTTCCTCCTCTCTTCCCTCCTTTCCTTCAATCACTTTTCTATCACCGTCTGTGTCCTCTCACATTGTTGTTTTTCTTGCCTCATTTCAAACTCGTTTGTCTGTTTTCACTTTATTTCCTCTTTTCCTGTTTCCTTATCCTCTTGTTTGTCCTTCTCTTCCCTCGTGTTATTCATACTTAACCCCTCTTTTCCTTTCATATCTTAATTCTTTCCATCGTGCTGCTATTTTCCACCTCCACTCAAATGTCCTGTTTTCCTTTCATTGCGCTTAAATCCTCTCCTGCACTACTATCTCTCATCTTCTACATTATTGTTCTCCTTTCCTTCCTCCTTTCCCCTCCTGCTGTTTGTTTGGA
Source organism: Embiotoca jacksoni (assembly GCF_022577435.1). Classification (NCBI taxonomy): domain Eukaryota; kingdom Metazoa; phylum Chordata; class Actinopteri; family Embiotocidae; genus Embiotoca; species Embiotoca jacksoni. The sequence goes on along the minus strand of NW_027185341.1, from coordinate 8,876,736 downwards.
GTCAGACATTTAAGCAGAAGACACCCCATGTGGAGGCAGAAATAAGAGGGAGCGCGTGAAAGCCTCGCAGCTCCCTGACAGAGCATACTGTCCATTCATCAGGACGTCTGAGCCCCGAGTGTTATCATGTAAAACAAAAACGAGCGGGACATCGGGCCAGCAGCGGAAATTGAGGGCCGGAGTTGAGACTATTTTTGTCTTTTCCTTCTTCCCTTAGCAGATTCAAGCTTCACGGGGCATTTTCATCTCATCAGGGTAAAAACCGAGCGACAACCAGCAGTGACGTCGCCCATTGGTTTATGAACGGCCGTTGTGAAGCTGCGAGTCGGGGATTTGGCCGGTGCCGTCTTGCTCGTCAAGAGCAGTTTGGAGCCGGTAGTGACCATATTTTGGGGAGCTGGGGGGTCAGCGAGCGCTGGATCTGACTTGATCTGATTGGAAACCCGCCGATACTACGTCCCGCCCACCGATAGCCGTAACCTGACTGCACCGCAGGCCTGTCAATCAAACAGACACGCCCCGTAAAAACACTTTATTTTTTTAATTAATGATGGTATTATTTTCAGATGGACCGACAGAATACTAATCTGGATGAATGAATTTGGCAAATGAGATATGAAAACCTGTGGGAGAATTTCATGAGAGAAGTTGAATATGAATCTATGGAGCCAACATCTAGTGGCACTAGGTGGTATTGCAATTTAAAAGTCTAATTTTTCCGAGCCGGAAGCTACGTCCACTTTTATATAACTTAGTGTCAACGGTAAAAACATTTAATGCAGACAACAACAAAAAAAAGAAATTCAATCTTATTGGTTACAATACAGACAGACAAGGAACCATTTTTCAGCTCTTTGCAGTGACACAGCTTCTTCTTAATGGCTTTAAGGTCATCCTCATGTACAGAATGCCATTGAAAGAACATTATCTTTGTAAATTATAACAGTCACGAAGGTTACGTAATGTATGTGATGAAAACAGGAGGACAAGGTTGTATAAAACAAGGTCAAACACGGGAGCTTGGGAGCACAACTGCACTGAAAGGCTCGTGACCCTGCATTATGTAGAAAAGTGTGACTATAATATTTAGCCCCTTCCTCCTCCATCTATGTTAAGTGTTCTGTGAGTGTATACCGTGTTCTTCACTTTAATAGCTCTACACTACTTGCATCAATATTTACACTGTGTATCTTGTATCTTATCTGGTGTGTCTGCGTCCCTGTTGGACAGAATAACTGCTGGATAAAATGACGACCGAATGAATGAAATACGTACGATGAGCAGACAAAGAGAAAAGACACAAGAAGAGGAAGATGGGAGCTCAGCAGAAGGTTGTATGTGATATAACGGTTGACAGAGGATGTGATCGTTGTTGAAGCAGCAGCAGTTCCTGTTTGGTTTTTTTGTCCATGCAAAGAGGCTGATTTATAGAGCTGCCGGTTAATCCTGAGTTTCATCCTTCACTGCTGTTTATAGAAGAAGTTGTGGGAAACGAACACCAGAACCATCCCTCTCTTTCTCTCTCTTACACACACACATATTAGATGTGTGTAGTAATGTTCTTCTCAGTGCATAGTTACTACGTCCCGCCCACCAGTAGTGACTGGACCACAGGCCTGCCCCCAAAAGCATGTTTTTTTAAGACTAATTTTGAATTAATGACTGGATTATTTTCAGATGGAACACCAGAAAACTAATAAGAAGGAGCGACTTTAGCTAACAGCCAAATTTTATGAGACTCGCTTAATGGGAGTCTATAAAGTGGGAGTTTTTTTGGAGCCAAACCCACTCATAAAGTGTGATACCACTATGGGCCACTAGGGTTGGCTCCAAAACACCTCTGGCTCCATTGACTCCTGTTCAGCTTCTTATGAAATACAAGGTCAAAAATATGTTTTTTTTTTCCACAAGTCATTTTGATGTTGTGAACTAAAGTCACTCGTTCTTTTTCTGGTGGTCCAATCTGAAAAGTCGTTTTTTTTTTTTTAATAGTTTTTCACATGACTGTGTTTACGTCTCCATACACACACAGATGCAGTATATGCAGTACATGCATATGTTTAATGCTTGCACATACATTGCCCAAATTCCTGTTCTCTCATTTAATTTACCTTGACTATAATCTAACAACTCTCCTCCTCTAACCTTAGTGTATTAAAGGTACTGCAGGTCATTATATGAGTGCTTCCCCCAGGAATTCCATATTAAAGGGCATGCTCGAAGGCTCAAGGTGCCTCTGACATTTCCAACCATCTCTGAGCCAAAGTCAGAACATATTGGATGGGATTCAATAAAATTTACTTTGAATTCTGTCAATCTTTAGACATCTACAAACATCGAGTCCCATAAATAGTTTAAATATTGCGTTTTAAGCCACTGATTAGATGAAGACCTGCAGGCAACAGGCTGAATTCCTCTAACTCCTATTACTTTTACTAATTTGTATCATGTGTAGCATGAAATTAGATTGTGGTTGCTGAAGGAGGCACACTATTGTCTCACTTTTTTTTTTCTTTTTAATACAGAGTATGCTAGGCTACACTGTAATTAGATACAGCACTCACTCTGCTGGTGTATTTCTGAGAAAGTCACTGTTCGAGGAGAGTTTAAACCACATTAGCTGTTATCACCACTAACTGAAGTCTTACATATTGTAAATGTTCCCCTAACAGATGCACAGTATGGCAGTGAGCAGTAATCTTCAAACCTTAAAATCTGACATTTTTCTTAAGTTTATGTTTCGACAGATCCTGAGTTCTTGCATTATAACATAATAAAGCAATTAAAGCTGCATGAATTGTATGTAAATTTGGTGCAAAAATTGACCAGTGACCAAACTCTTTTTGTTCTTTGGCTCAAAACACAAAGTCAAGTACAGTATGTAACTAAAGCCCGCGTACTGTACACACACACGTGCGTCACACACAAGCAGACACACGCACACACAGCATTCGGCGCAGGTAAACACTGTCTATCAAAATGACATAATTTTCTGCAACTTCCTCTCCTGTTTAAAGTCAGGAGCTTTCAAAGAAGACGAGGGCGGGCAGAGGTTGAGGGAATAACAACGACCGGATGGCTTTGTTGGCTTCCACACAATTCCTCCGCCTCCAGCGCGAGCACTGAATCATCACACACAGATCACAAATAAGCCTGATGTTATTGGAAAACATCTAATGAACCTTATCCTCGTAAACACACAATGCAGAGACAGAAGAGTGGACAGGAACACACTCATTCTGAGCCCGTGCAGACACACACCACACAGCTAATACGATTTTTTTTTTTCAACACAGAATATGTCAAACTCTCTAAACTGACTTTTGAAAATTAGTTGAAGCTGATGTATTAACTTAATTTGGTTTAATATTGGACTACTTTATACATACTATAAAATTTATGAATAATTAAATGGTTATTTATTAAAAACAAATTCCCTATTGGTAAATTCAAATCGTTCTTTATTACACTGGGTTGTCAACTTTGAACTTGTATCATCTAGATGTTGGAAGTGTGCTACCTTGAGTACCTTAATCAACATTAATCAACATTTTTATTGAAAAATGTACCTGACAGTGACAGTAATGGAGTTTTTAGCTACTTTCAGCTCATTGTTTTGGTTTTAAAACCTGCAATCTCACTGTTTTCACTGCAGTTTAGAATAGTTTGATAAACTGTAAGCTGCCAAATAGCAGACACACGACGTTGACGATAAGCTCGAGAGCATTTAGCAGCTGGAGAGATAGTTATTTCAAGGAGAGTGACTGTCAGACTTTCTCATAACGACGAGAAACAGGAAGACAAAAATAAGCATTTGTTACGTTCCAGGTTAGATGCAGCGTGCTCATGTTTCACTCATTGTTAATGAGCAACGGCAAAAATACAAGGACAAACAGAAGTACAGCAAAGCACTGTTTGAGACGCTTTTCACTCTCATTGTTACATGCTCATGTCCATGCAGGAAAGTTAACCATATTACCACGGTTACACATACAGATCGCTGCTTATAAAGATTATTCTGTCAACAGTTCATGGATTTGGATCTCTAAAATCAATTACCTGTTATTATTAATTTTTTTAATAGTGAATGAACCACGCCAGAGTGTGAAAGCCGAGACTGTTAACCACGTCTCTATCGGTGAAAGCAAGTCCACGACTGTCATAAAAGCACCTAATATTATAAGAAATCTATATTATTAAGTATTATTTCCCCTGCTACTGAACATTATGTTCTTAAAAGTAGAAAAGTAGCTCATTAAATTGAAAAGATTCCCCGTTAAAAGGAGATACAAAGAGAATCAAGACGTTCTGTGACCGCCACACAGGCAGCGTGTCCCAGTGATAAAATCCACAATTTAACAGCAAAACAGCTGCTAACTGACAACAAGGCTGAAATTTGTTATCCAATGTTGACTTAACTATTGGTAGTCAAAACTGATGGTGTTTGTTTTCTCCTGAAAAGGGTCATGTGATAGGGGCATGACCAATCAGGGAAGGACACGTTACAGCTGATAAGACCCCAATGAGAGGGTGAAGTGAAGTGAATGTGGATGTCAGCACTATTGTTTTCAAAAATGTCCTTTTCTGCCTGTACAGATTAAAATGCAAATCCTGGAGTTTTAAAATTAAAACGTAATCACCAGCGTTTTAGCTTTAGGGGCTCATACTGACGGATTAGTGTGGACGCTACACATAAACACAGAAAGCGATATGGGTTTTAAAATCAAGCCATGTTTGTCTGGTGTTACCTAAATTTGTCAAATCACCGGTACTTTACTTTGAAATATTGGCAATATCAGGCCTCTAAAAAGTATTCAAATGAAACAATCTATGAATATTATTTGTTGGCGAGGAAACGCTGACTCAGTGTATGTTTAAAGCTCCCTTCGCAGCCCCACTCTGCAGTTTTCTGTTAGAAGTTATTCAAAGTCAACACTGAATTTTAGAGTGACACATTTGTGTGGCAAATGAGATATGAGTTCATACGAACTGCCTTCAAAAGGCTTTTATTGATGATAGTTACCGACATTCATTAGGCTTTGTTTCATTTGACTTCATTAGAATTTCATTAGACTAATTCACAATGTGGGTGAAGAAGTGGACATTACATTGAGAGAGGGAGGTATTTTAAAAGAGGTTATAAAAAAAAAGAAAAGAAAAAAAGTGACATAACAATCATCTGATGACATGATTGAAACATTCATGGTAACAGGAACCATTCGCGCCGATGTGGTCCCTCTGCATTCATTTAGCCAGTGCATGAATGTGTATGTTTATGTGTGTAAAGCACATGCAGTGTCCTCACCTCTACCTTAAGTTGACCTGCTTCTTTTTTTTTCCTGTATGAATTTCAAACTGCAGACAGTCAACGGGTTTATTAAACTCAAGAGACCCATGAAGGACAAATCGAATGGACTGCCAGCACTGGCAGCAGACAGGAGATATTCATTGGCTATTGTAATCTTCAACTACACATTTTTGACCTGAACAAAATATGCTCCCAACCTTTTATCGCTGGCATATCGAGTCTGTTGAGTAGAAGATGAGTGGATGATAATTATTCCAACAAGATCTGCCCAGAAACAGCACATTTTACCTCTAACTTCTGTTGGCCACAGAGCAGCTGGTTCCCCAATAAACTACTAAATTAGAATGTGAAAGAATCAATATTTCTATATCAGCAATGGATTAAATGTGCAATGTGAGAAAGTGGCGGTAGTGACAAACCTACAAAGATTCCTGTGTGTTAGCATATATAAACTTAATGTACAAGGTGCGATCATAAAGTTTCTGAGAAAGTCTTCCTGTTGCGAGGAAACCCAGTGCAGCACTGTGACGTGCGGAAAGCAGGGGGAAGCAACAATCCTTACAAGTCAGTTACATCACTTGATGAACATCAGCACCTGAGTTACACGTATTATTGTGACCACTGGTTTGTGCACATTTGGGATTTCACCACGGACGTGAAACGTGAGCACGTTTGATTTTAAATCTGATGTTTTGAGGAATAGAAAGAAGTACAGGGAGTAAAATCTGATGGATTAGTGGTGTACGAATGTGTTGATGCAGGTGAGAAATGTGCTTGTTTTTAAAGCACGTTGTCATGTTGGAGAAGCTAAGTGCCATCTTGGCACAGTTTAGATCGTTTACACCAACTGTTTTCCTTCAGACGTCTCAGATCGTCGCAGCAGAACTCGGCGTTAACAGTCTGACCCTGAGGGACGAATTCATGGTGCACGACCCTACAAACGTCCTGACCAGAGGTCAGTGACCTGACGCGCCTTCTTCAGTCTTGGATAGTGATGTTCTGCCCCTCTTGAAACAGGAATGCCGCTGAAAACACCTCACCAGGCTTTTTGTTTCATAGCCATGGGATTTCTGAAGCATTTCAAGTCAATTCTGTTGCTGATTTCCTGAGTTTGACACAAAATTTGACTCTCTGCTTCGTCCATGGTGAAATCGCAAATGTGCACATATCAGTGGTCAGAAAAACACGTGTAACTGATGTAGAACAAGCGACGTCGCTTGGAATACTTACCCACAAACATGATTGCTTCCCCTTGCTCCAAGCACATGAGTGTGCTGCACTCTGTTTACAGAATAGGAACCGGATCTGAACTTTTTGATCATTCTTCATGTTTTTTTGGCCAGTGACTTTATTTCAGCAGCATTGAAATGGTTGCCAGCGGCAGCAGAAAGCTTCTCACAGGTCTATGAATTGTGCACCAAGCCAGCACCAAACAACACCAGACTGGAGAAAGTTAGTAACAAGCACTCCGTAACATTAAGCAACAAAAGAGGGGACAGTTTCCTCCAAAGTTGGTGGAGCCAAAAACGGAGCCACAAGGGAGGTTGAATTTGTCACAACTGTGTGAACTGATAATATGTCAGTGTTTTTTTTTGTTTTTTTTCCTGTTTGTTGCACATACAAGAAGCCAAAAATATCAAACAGAACAAACAGAAATACATTTATTTTCAATCTTCACCAGAAGACATCTGTGTGTACTAAAACCGAAGTCAGTTCCTCCATTCGTGCAGCCGTAGAGCCATATTTAGCATCATAAATCTATTTTCCGGCTCCTTATCCAGCCGGCCACCCATTTACCCAGCGACTAACAGTCCGTCCATGCATCTGCCGAGCCATTCACTTCATGTCCATTCTCCCATCTGCAGCCAGTTATGAAAACCTGAGCCGAGTTAAGTCATATTTGGAGTCTCTTGTTATGAGCTTCAGCCTGCTGAGCTGCTCGGCGGTCCGCAGCACATTGTTGTGTCATCAGTGTGATCGATCTCAATACCACAGCCGAGGAGACCGATAACAACTGCACATTTTTGTCAAAGATAACAGTGATGATCGTGTTCTTTTTTTTTTTTTTGTCCTGCCACTACTAACGTCAGCCGGACTGAATTAGTCCCGATGACAACCCAAAACCTTATCAGAGCACCTCATCAACTCCTGTGTTGTCTCTTACGTAAACAGCTAATTTACAAGGAACACATTCATCCCTCCGTATTGACACTTACAGTAATGTTTGCTATCGGGATGTCCTGATGACAAGACGTGATGTCCAACACAAAGTGTTGAGGAGTTTCTAGTAATCCAGCAGGAAGGGCATCATCGGGTGAAGCATATCAGGCCCATGACGTGTTGTAATGGATGTTGATGTTTGATCTACGGGAGGTGGACGCACGTGCTCCTTCCTCCCGAACGGAGAAAGCTTCATTCGATTGAAGCTGATTTGTGCAGCCGAAGTCGTACAATGACATTTATTTCTATTCATTTTTATGGTTCAGTTTTAAGTCGAACCTCCTCTCATAAAACAGAGCAAATGGAGGCACATGCAGCACCTCAACAAAGCTATCATTTGCATAAAAAAAAAAAGAACATTAACGGAGCATTAAAATAGTGGTAACAACAGGCGCATATTGAAGGACATTAAAAAGATAGAGTGGTCCGACGACGTCAGCCCACACAGCCACTGTTCACATAAGTAACAGGTAAATAAAGGTCAAAGGAATGAGTTAACTGCCTCCTCTTTAGTTATGACTAATGTCACCTTCCATCCACATAATGGTTTTGCCCTTTATGAACACAGATTAAACACAAAATATATTTACTATATTTGTACACATTTTTTTGTTACAAATTGCAAAAAAACAAAACCCACTTGCTTCACCGTCCTCTTTCAAGTTTGTAAGAGGATTTACATTTACCACGAAACTCGAGAAAAATACAAAAGTCCCTCTTTAGATCAAGTGTTTGGTTTGTCCCTTCTGGTCTACCGTAGAAACATGGCCGTATAACATGGTCGTATAATATGGTTGTATAATATGGTTGTATAATATGGCGCGCTTCGTGGAAGAGGAGCTGCTCCCTGTGTAGATATGAAGGGCTCATAAACACAACGATTCTTCATTTCAGGTGATTTTAAACAAATAAAACCCTTTTCGTATATACATATATATATAGATATGTATATCTATATATCTATATATCTATATATATAGATATATATAATATAATGCCCATAAATCCTACACTGGTCTTTTAAAACATACTAAAGAACAATAGGTAAAATCTTTCAAGTGCTGCAACATTGGATTGATGCACACATTAATGCATGACAAATTATAATTAATGAATGCAATACGAATTATTCTGAAACTAGTCATTCTTTTGCAATAAGAACTTCTACTTTGTTTTATTTTGATGCTCATACTTTGGTATTTTTACTTACTTGAAACAGCGCATGTCAACATTGTGGCAGTGCTACTTTTGCTTCAGTAAAATACATTTTTCCTCCACTGGACCTACAGTTTATTTAAAGCACCTCACTCTGCTGCTGTCCCTCCACAAACGTTCTCCTTCCCCTCCGGCCTCCCTCCCTATCTTACCATTACAGCGCAAATGAGGCGAGCTACGATTAAACTGTATGTAAACAACGTGTCGCCCTGTGGATCGATACAGCTGGTGGCTGCCGCGTGATTGTGGCAGCAGATTGATGGGAAATGACAACCGGGCTCAGAGGGGACCATTAACTGGAGCACACGCAGAAAAAAAAAATAGCTGCATACGTCAGTTACAGGCTGATGTGGAAAGGGGCCACCTCCATCAAACACGAGCAGAAAAGCGATGCAATAAACAAATTAAAGGAGGGTACACACCACTGAATTAATTCTTCCATGAAGACAGAACATGACAGAAGAAGAGGCTCATTCTTCCTCTTTCTATTCCTATATTGTCACCAGGAAAGATGCGTCAGCTCTCCGTGGGAGACTCTCGTCAGTCCGCCCAGCGAAGGAGATTAACATGTTTTTTTTTAATTCGATCATAGAAATTTTATGAAACTGTTAACCAGAGGCCTCCGTAGCTGTGACGGAGGCAAAGGAGCCTTTAATGTTGGCTGCCAGCCAGCCGGAGAAAGAGAGAATGAGTCATGAGAGCACAGAGTGGTAAGGTTCGATCAGTCAGGCTCTGCACACGCTCATCATTTGAATTCCTCTCTCTGCGTCTTTCTGTTTTAAAGAAATAAACACAAAAACAGATGCTTTTCTCTTCTCCGTTGCCTCCATTTCCCGGCTTCGTGAATGTCTTTTTCATTCATTAGGAGACTTGTGTGCTCATTCGCTAACTCTTCTACCGGCTCATTCACGCTCTCTCAATCATTCATTCACCAAACAAATTCACACATTGTGTTTTTGGTCACTCACTCAGTGACTTCCACGTCCACTTCCTGCCTTTTTAATTTACCCACTGACTCAGTAGTCAGTCACTGAGTGCACGATTGCGTGGCTGAATAAGTCACTTATTCAGCCACGCAATCGTGCATTCACTTGTTGACTTTTTGGTTCACCTGTTAGCCTTTTCACTCATTCATCCAGGTGAAGGAGAATTTACTGAAATTACTGCTCTCACTCACTCACTGACATGATTTATGCACTTATTTCTTCAATGATCTTTGCCATCATTTTCACTCACTCTTTCTGTCATGATCATGGAATTTTTGTTCTACAAATAATTAGAATTCGCAATTTAATTGTCTTTTTCTTTACATTTATAGTCACTATTGCCATAATAATAATACACTGACTACATATAAAAAGAACCTTTCATTGGCAGAGGCCTTTGTAGCGAAATGCATAGAGAGATGAGATGACATCATGCTTTTATAGACATGAATGGAAACTATTGTGACAGTTATTCTGTCTGATGACAAATAACTGTGACCTGGGGATTTTGCAGCAATTTTGACCTACTCTTGTATTCACTCACTACTTCTCAGACACTCAGTAAGACTTTCTTTCATTTGCTGCCTTTGAACAGAACTTGCAGACTCCTTTTTACGTCATGGGAAGTCATATGCACGGTATGCTTGGCATTGAAGTGGTTACATCATAAGAACATGGTTGCGAGGCCTTGGCAACATCCTCTTGAAGATAGAAAGGCACATTAGCAAGCTGCCAGGCTGGTTAGCTAATGAAGGAAATGCAAAGGCAGAATAACAGAGACATTAATAATAATTAAAAAATTATGAAGAAAAACTATTCGACTTAACATCCAACCAAAAATTTGGATTTCCAGCCTCCATCTTTTCTGTAAATGTCAACAAATGCAGCACAATGCGTGAACTTGGAGATTTCAAAAAGTTCCAAAGAGATCCGAGGTCATGAATACCAAAAGGAATTTTCTCGTGAACACAATAAACACAACCCAGTTTGAAGTCAGCAACTCACTCACACTCATTGACTTCACTAAAACATCCTTCGTCCGGATGTGACCTCCATTTCTTCTTCAAACATTATTCCCCAAATATTACAGAACACTCTCGCTGGCTCCTACGGGCCTCACAATGAACTGGTCATAAAACTGCATCACACGCACACACACACACACACACACACACACACACACACACACACACACACGCACACACACGCACACACACGCACGCACACACACGCACACACACACACACACACACACACCTTCTTGTCTGATCTGTGTGGCCGAGAGACACCACGAAACCTCTGCACAAACAAACACTTTGTCCCGATTATGCAAACACATTAGAAAAACTGCTTAAAATACAACAACACTGCTGGTCCTTCATGTGAAATGAGTTCATAAACATATGACTGCTGAAAGCACAAGTTGTATGGTTCTGGCCAACGTCAGTGGTGGATTAGTTAATATTGGTGTGTGTGTGTGTGTGTGTGTGTGTGTGTGTGTGTGTGTGTGTGTGTGTGTGTGTGTGTGTGTGTGTGTGTTTCGTGCTTGTGGTGGCGGACCGAGTGCCGCACAGCGCTGACGGAGAGGCGACATGTCTGCTTTGCATCGGAGTCGTACGGAGCTGTCACTGTGTCATTGTTCGGCTTATCATCAAGAGCCACATACAAAATGTAGCGCCGCACTGCAAGGTAATCAGAGAGTAACACAAACAGCTGACCGTTACCAAACACAGCGTGCATGTGGGCAGTGAGCACACAACATGCTGTATGAGAACATTTCAAAACATAGAACCAGCAGCCCTGTGGCGACTGGTGGTTAAGACTTCCAAACAGCAATACCATTAAGAAACTTTTGAACCTGATGTTTTACTCCGTTTGGTTCATCACCTCATGGGAAAAGACTCCGTCTCACACTTACACACACGACTCACACTCAGTAAACGCACCGAGCAGGCTGATGGGCAGAGGAGAGGTGCATCGGTGCTGCAGGAGACGATCTGGTGGATAATAAAGTCGTTCTTTTGTTTTTCCTCTGTTAAACTGGGTCATAATCAATTATAAATCATTTGAATTCTAACCGCTGGAAAAGGCCAAGCAACAAACTCTTCTGAGCCACCTTTTAAAGTAAAAAGGACTCTGAGTACTGAACTTCAGCACTTTTATGGTACAGACTGAATTCTTTCGGTAGTATCTGGCATTAAAAAAAAAAAAGCCCTGTCATTCAGTACAAAATGTTGATACCTATGCTACTTCCACACCAACAGGATTTTCATTTTCCAACTTTTGCTCTGTTTAGGAGTAAATCTCATCAGCGTCAGTGAGCCACGTTGGTGTCAGGGAGCAACAGCAGTTTGTAGCCTCAGGTTGGGCAGTCGCCCTCCAGATTTAATCACTTGGTTCCATTTATGCAGCTTAAATCTGAAATCAGAACAACTCATTTCACTCTTTTCCAAATCATTTTTGCCCGTACACCGAGCAAGATACATGTGCTGCAGTAGCTTGAGACTTCTCTGTGTGCAGCTGGAAAGCTAGCGTCTACTGATAGCATTTGAGGCGTTTAGTGAACATTGGTAAATTGTCGCGTCGAGTCGAATCTGTTAATTGTAGCTGCAGAAAACAACTTGGGTCACACTCTCCCCCTCTTAACTGCATGAAAACTAAAAAACTTTTTTTTTTCTTTTTCTTAAAATTAATTTCATGAAATTGGTATTAAAACAAAAATCTGAAACTGCTTCCTGAAACCTGCAGGAGATATTGTAATAATTCAGATTAAAATTCAGAAATTCTTTCTTTTAAAAGAAAAAACAGGTTGAAATCAAGATCTCAAAGGTAACACGTGGCAGTATTAGTTAGGGACATCTTCAGGAGGCACAATCTGGACTTCAAGCATGATCAAAGAGTAGATTTGAGGGAAACAGATTTTTCTTGGAATGAAGGTAAATTAAATATTTTGTCTCTAAATTCATCTCTACGTAAGCTACTTTCCTCACAGCAAACAGTATAGATATGGTACGGGACTTTTTCGTTTGATTTTCAGCTCTGAAAAGACATTTCCTTTCTGCACCAGTCATTCTATTTGTGAGCATACTTGACTTTAAGTGTCTGTTTTTATTGCCAGTTTTTCTTCCTTTGTTTGTGATAAGACACATCACTTCAGTGGTACTTAGGAAAGCAAAGTGATCAAACCTGAGTGGACAAAAGGTACAAGAGTTTGAGTCATAGATCAGGTTAGGAGAGATGAGCGAGGAGAAAACTGGAGACGACGCGAGGAGGAAAAAGGGTTTTACATAAAATAATGCCTCATCTGTGATGTTTTGATCACTTAAAAAAACAGATTGTTGATTTTCAACCTTATTGCTGTCTATTGGAATTAGGGATAAAGTGTTCTCCGTGTATCTGGGAAGTGCAAAATCTTTTGTTCTTCGGACAACAGTGGTCACAATTGGACGTGCTCACTGTGTGTGTGTGTGTGTGTGCGTGTGTGTGTGTGTGTGTGTGTGTGTGTGTGTGTGTGTGTGTGCGTGTGCGTGTGTGTGTGTGCGTGTGTGTGTGTGCGTGTGTGTGTGTGTGTGTGAGACACGGTTGGTGGGTGGAAGAGCGACAGGCTAAAACCTTTTTCTCTTCACTCGTACTGCCAGCAGCGAAAATGTCATCCCAAAAATATGTGTGCAGAGGATCATGTAGAAGATACATTTAACTGTGTTTTGGTTGGCGTGGCGAGTCGGCTGTATCTATTCGAGTGCACGGCTGGATAAATGTGTTTAGCTGTGCTAGACGATATAACCGTCCGGGACCGAAAACTGAGCTGCCGAGAGCAAACAGCGACTGGTGGTCAAACTGTCCTCCGATGGAAACAGAAATTGAATCGTTCTGCTGCGCTGAATTTCAATGCGGGCAGATTTTGTCGGATGCTGTCGCCAATCCCAAGAAAGCCCGTGTGTAGCGTTACTGTGAACGAAAGTTTTCCTTCTGACTTGGACGAAGGTGTTCTGGAGACCTTCGTCATGACACCGATGACAAAGTGAAAAAAGACTGGAAAAGGGCCGAGGGGGCGGATGAGTGAGCGTTTTTGTCAGAACGAGTAGCTTCCTAATGAATAACTGTCTTTTACTCTGCAGACATTTTCATCTGGCTGCTTATCGTTTTCGTGTTGAGTGGGTGCTACAAAGGGACAGACTTGGCAAAGGCAGCAGAAGGATTTGGCAGTGAGGCTCACAATGCATCTTGGTACATGGTGGAACTGCCAGCCGGCTCCGTGAACTCAGATAAATTCAGCTTTTTCAGTCAATAGAGCTGCAGGGAGGAATTTATTGCTTCAATCGACTACTTCAACGACTAGGTGCGGGAGTACATTGTGATATATTGTGATTTATTGTCTTTTTTTTAATTTCAAATTATGTCCCCAGTGAACACTTTGTCAAATTCTGTTTTATCTACCTATAAATTCATGTTTTCAGCCTGTTCTTCTCACTTCAGGCATTTTTATTGCAACAAAGTGAGACTGTGAAGCAGACAGATCGACCAACACAAAACTGGGTCAGAACCTACAATGTGAATGGACCATGTGTGGAATATTTGTGGACTTTTAATTTGAAACAGATACAGGAAGTCCTTAGCATTCGGCCAAATAATATTGACTTCAGGTCTGGACATTGTCTGGAGTTCCCTTTTATACGTTGTATATGTGGCGCACAAAACGAGATTGTCAGACGTGCATTTAGCTGACCGGTGGTGGCTTCATCAGCCAGCCGATGATGCAACTTAGATCGCTCTCTCAATCGGTGACAGATATTCGCATTCATGGGGCTGGCCACACTGAAACCTGTCATAAATACTGACAAATTTATATAATAAAATATCTATACTTAGCATCCATGTATCAATATAGATGTTTACAAAAAATATTGCAGTAGAATGCTACATACATTGTCTTCTTCTTTACAATAAAACGTGTAAAACTCTCCCTTTATAAGAAGTCGGAAATGCACAGGTGAAGAAAAACATGACTGTATATCAGACCTTGAAGACACTCTTGCTATTACGGCGTCAGTGCCTGTTTCATAGCACCCAGTGAATCACAGTGCTGGTTCAATAGAAATCAACGCACATTGAATTTGAAATTGGAAATCAGTTTTAGCTCTGCTGAAGAAGTATGTATATATTTGCATCTCTGGTGTTTGTTTTGATTGGTGCACTAAAAATGGTGACTCCCAAGAAGAATGAATGTAGGGTTCATTCATTTCCCTGCATTAATAAAAAAAAAAAAACATAGATTAATGTCTATTGACTCACAGGAGCTACAGAATTAATTACTTCGGAGGATTCTGCACGTGTTAAAATGAAACTAACAAAAAGCAACCTCAAGTGGATATCAGAGCTAATTTTAGCAGGTTATGCTAATTGGCGTCTATTCTCTGGGGGGAAACTCATTTGCCAAGTTTGGTACTTGGAAATCTCTGTGGTTCTTCCTGAAAAAGTTTGATGGAACGTCTCTCGATGTCAAAGCTCTACCTGCCTTCCAAATTACATACTTGGGACAATCTACTTCATATGAATGCACCTTGAACTTCACGAAGCTTAATGCGACATTTAAAGTATAAAGAAAAAGGATGCGATTGTGAACAATACCCTTCTTCTTCTTCTTCTTCTTCTTCTTCTTCTTCTTCTTCTTCTTCTTCCTTTATGAATTGCAACTGGGCGGAGCATTTTTTTAGAAGATCCCCTCCTAACTGACCAAACATACCATGATTGTTAAAACCGCTTTTTCAGAACTATAATTTACATGCATCTATATACTTTAACATCTATTTACTGTAACATTTATACTGTATTGTTCTCTTATCTTATTGTATATTGGATATCTCCTTCTAGTTTCTCAATGGTATTTTATCTACGGAACAATATGATATAATTCGTATTATTTGTATTTGACATTTGTATAATTTCAGATTTGTTTTTGTAGGGCATTTTGTAACTTCACTTTGTTCGCTTTAATATACAGTATAAGTATTTCTATTTGATGTTTAAAACAACTGGATGATTCAAAATTGTCCAACAAAAAAGGAAACCCTGATTATGGACTTCCATTTTGTGGTTTACACAGGAAACAACACATTTTAATCTTATTTAAAGTCACATGCTTATCAAGAAAAACAAGCTATTTCCTGTTGCACACAAACAATGGAGAAATTCGATTTTATGTTTTGATAACTTAATAAAATCACTGCTAAAATGTGTACAGCGGTAGTCCTGCATGCAATATTAGGTATGCGGTGTCAGCTGTTCAATTTATTTGGCTCCTCCATTTTAATTATTTTCATTTACTGGGGCAAACATTTGCAATAACCAGACCCCGTGAACTCATCTCTCATTTCCTATGCAACCATGATCTCATATTCCCACAGCGGCCTCGAGGCCCAGAAGTATTCTAACAGCTCAAAGACGGCAGGAAAACAATTAGGTCTGGCGTTTAGCATACGTGACGCTGGTGTTTGAGTGTTTATGCATGTCTCGCTATCATGAGGCCGCACTTTGAATGACAGCCACCAATTACTGTCTCTTACCATAATCTGCTGAATCAGCAGCGCAGCGTGAAGTCAGTGGATGGAGTGAAACAACAAATGAATCAATCTGTTTTCCACCTGCAAGAGATGAAAAAAAACCAAAAAAAAACAGTAAACAGAGTGTGATAACTGTTCACGAGCCAGTTGCCTGAGATACCTCATCATATAACCTTAACATGTTCGCTTCAGGGAAGTGTTTCTATAACAGTGCAGCAAAAAAAAACGTGCACTTACAGGTATGAAATGTACATGATGACTCTGAGGACTCTTTCACTGTGAACCCGACAGTAAACTCCAGGACAGTCACAAAAATATGACAAACCTTCGTGAGTAGGTCGGCTCAGACTCCACCGTCAACACTGCCTCACACTGGCCTACTGAAAATGTTCGTTTTGGACGTGTCATGTATATTTAAACCCCATTATTAGTCGACCAATACAACAGTGATTTATTTGAAACACAGATTTAGTAATAGAGCACTGATGAGCTAATTATATTCTTCAACACACACAAAATGTGTGTTTCTTGCCACAAATTGACACACTTCACTGCTTCACTGAAAAATGCTTTATGAGCACAACCATAGGAATCGGTTCGTCTCATTACCACACATTAACGTTTAGTACAGCACGTGTGACGTTAAGTGACGTGACACGGCGTAACGTAACGTAACAGTGTTATCTCAAATTGCAAAGTATCGCCAAAGTATGTGCTTTTTAGATAGCATGCTATACCACCAAAAAAAAAAAAAGATGGGACATCAGGAGCTTCTTCACCATCCAGAGCATAATAAGTGGTAAACTAAGTCGTCAGTCATTTCATGTCAAATTAAAACCTACTAGTGATCAAATTCACCAGCCTTTCCAGTGTGGAAAATAATGTCAACCTATGTGAATTAACCATATTAGCTAGCATTAACTAGCAAGCTAAGCCAGGTGTCTTTCATTTGTGGGCCAGCAGTCAGGTTGTTAGCAGAAGTAAATATAAAATGCATAGAAATATTTGATTATTAATTGAATCTTGGTCTAGAAATACCATTAAAATGTCACCGTTAATGAATGCAGAAAACAAAACAGCAGGCTGGGAAAGCAGAGCAGGGTTATGAGGAAAAAGGTGCATCTTTGGAGATTCACGTGACCTTATAATGACAAATTATAGTTGAATTAAGTTGCCGAGGCGTCAGCATGAAAGTTAGTCTGTGGATGTTTAGCAAATATAGTCAACAGATTTGGTCATGAGTTTATTTCTAAAAAGAAATATGACATTAAAACAAATTGATTTCACAAGATGCTATTTACTGAATATTTAAAATCGTCCTAAAAAACAACAGGATCACAAGTTTAACCATAGGTTTGTAAGTATTTTATCATCATTTTGTAATCTGGTATTCAGTTCTCTTTGATATATCCATGCAGAAAACTCACTGCTTGCCTGTTAGCCAACCGTCTGTGGATACTATGCCTGGCTGTCGACAGACTTTACCAAGACTTCCTGTTACAGTTTAGTTGACTCATAATTCAGCTTTACTCCTTAATTTTACAGGGAGCCACGGGAGAGAAGCTACCGTGAGAAATATGATCTCGCTCTTGCTGAATCCCGTCAGCACTCGCTGCAGCACTTATGGAACATCCTGATGATAAAGAATTACAATAGTCCAGTCTGGAGGTGACAAATACATGGACCAGTCTGTCAACAGGAGACAGGATGTTGTTTACTTTGACAAGATTGTTCAGGAAAATGAAAAAGGTAGTCGTAGAGAAATCCTTCATGTGGAACATCCTGACCAAAGATAACTCTGAGGTTCCCCACCGTAGTCCCGGAGGACCAAGGCAGTTAAAGGGGGCAAAGGTCATTGAGTGCAGATGATACAAGAGGCTTTCCAGGCAACAGGAAAAAAAACAACAACGATATTCTACGTTCATAAAATAACTGCAGCACCAAGGAACAGAGGGACCTTTGTGGTATCATCCGTTGTACGTCACACTGTATGCCAGACCAAACTGGATCGATCTACAGTGCATATTTACTGACTCTATTTGATTTGAAGTGGAAGCATGTGTTCAAATGCATGAATGTACAACATTCATCTTTCAAAGCCAAATTACCTTGATAAACACGTCTGTGTACAAAGTATGTTTTGTTATTTCATCTCTGGCCCCTCCAGCTTATTTTGGGGAGTTTGTAATGGGAACAAGCAAAACTCTTAATCAGACCATAAACAGAGATCAAATGAGAAGTTCAGAGAAACATGAAAAGGAATCAAAGGAACATTTATCGATATGACGTTGTTCAATTACAGAGATAATCCTTTGCTTTCTGCTAGATTAGGAGTGGTGTGTGACTCAACGGGAAGGTTATGTTTGGGGACAAAAGGCAAAGCTCTGCATTTGTGGAAACAATTTTTAATAGTTTTACTGTTGCTGTGTTCCCGCACATGTTATTCGAAGCACTAAGAAGTTTTTAGCCATGCCAGCGATGTGGCTCTACGGGAATGCTCCAGTTCATGTAATCCAGGGGGAATATGTCAAAAATGATGGGATGGTTTCCTATGAAATGTTGTGCAGGCATTGACTGTCCCCAGAGGACAGAGCTGACTGATGTTTTTCCTAGGGCTACAGTCATCTTGACATACAGTACTTAATGAACAAGTCTTGGATGGATTGCTTAGAAATTTGGTGCAGCCTTGAGGCCATGGTCCCCTGACTTTCTATATAACACCATCATCAAGTAAAAATACGTTCATTTGTCCTGATTTTTAAGAATCCCTCAAAACTAATCACATTTCCATCCGTCTCAGCTATGAATTTGCTCACTGCAGCAGGCAAACACGCTAAATTAAGGGAACTTTACGTGACGTGCCTATGTCTTTTCGTCATCACCTATGTGGGCTGCGTTTCCCTTTACTTGACATTAATTGGTTTGTAGACAGAAGTGCCTCTGACGTCGGTCTTTTTCTTCTTCTGTTGTTTATTGGCCGATCCAGACCAAGACCAACGCTTCACGGTCACATCAAATTTAGGTTATTTTCCAGACTGTGGTCCAAGGCTCCTGTCACACCTGTTATTTTGGTCCACAACAAACAGAAAAGTCAGAATGTGTGGACCAAACAAGATCAGTGTAAAAGCAACCTAAGATAGTCACATTTTAACATTGTGCCTGCTCAAGCATGTTAGCAGCCTCACAGAGCCGATGGAGTCGCTGTACAGCGTCGTGTTCGTACAAGCAGAGCGTGCTTGAAGTTAGAATCAACTGATTAGCATCAACGGCTTTTTTTCATGCTGCCTTGTTCATCAGCTGCTTGACTAGCAGCTAACCTCAAACCTTATTCAGGTGTTTGGTGCGGCCAATATGACTTCACATTTCTCACTTTTCATCTGCCGCCGCTGTCTGTTGGTCGAGAATATGCCCATTTTATTCAGGTGACACAAATTCTTTGAGAGCGCTCTCAAAACTCATATTCCCCTCTAAAAAGGTCAGGTAAGCTTTGAATGCAAATATAATGAATTGTGAGTGACTGAATGTCAATTGATAATCTGTACATATTTTACATGTACAGTATAGTGCAGTAAGGATACAAAGACCGTGTCCTTAGACATCACACAGAAGCAAACAGATTATTTATTTTTTTCCTGGTTCAATGAAATATCTGGACTGACCTCACTTCAGGTAAAATATTTACATTTCCTTGCTCTCCATTCTTAAATGCACATATAAAGTGGTTGCTTACACTTACATAAAAATGTAACATGTATTCACTTGATAAACGTGTCCCAGAAACCTTTTTAAGCTGTTTGTTATTACCTATATTGCAAATATCTGAGGTGCCTATCAGAGATTTCATCAAGATATATAGAGAAAGATGAGACTAAATGTTGAAAGTCTTTGTTTATTGATTTCTGGAGGTCATTGGTTGTTTATGTTCCATATAATTACAAATCCAGAACTGGGCCGCAGGCTTGATATACTTCTCCGATGAAATCAATAACTGCATTGTTGAGCTCGGGGGAAGTAAACATTGGCACAGACAGGTATCTAAGGGTATCTGTATTTGTCATTTGTATCTGTTAGTCAACATTATTGTTTAGTTTAATTTCTGCTTACATATCGTACATTATACTTTGAAATTTGTCCTCATTAACTACATTAATCAGGAGAAAAGACAAATTGTGTGTGTGGGTGGGATGCAATAATATATCTCTGTACATGTGTATTTCTAGCCCTCGGCTACAGCAAGACTGTGATAGTTTTGTTTTCAGCACATTCTCTGTTTGACGTCTTCATTTTGAAATTTGAAGATCAACATGTTATTTCTTCTGCACCACACTTTTTTTCAATTGATCTGCTAACTTTACTTCGAAACAATGGCTATAGTAATTCCCACAGAAACTCTTACACAGCCTATTTATTCATTCACACGCTTTTTCATTCATTTGTTCGTCTCTCATTCATCAGAACGGTGTCAGGGTTGGAGCTTCAGCTCTGTGTTTGGTCAGAAGTACTGAAATCTGCAGATCTGAGTTGTGGCTTGTATCACGCTGTATCAGCAACAAAGAAATTGCACTAGATCCACAGCTTTTATGTGGCTTTGTGTCGCAGCATGTCACAAACAGAAAAGTTGGAGAAAGCTTTGCTGTCAGGGACTCTTGTCTAACCTTTATCTGTTATATCATCTTCCTATTTTCATACAAATAAAAAGGGAAATTTGTAGGCTGTAAAAGTAACCCTCATGATTTACAGTAGCAGTCAGACTTGGTCGGTATGGCCATTAGCTTATGGTGACTAATGTTAACTAACTTTCAATCGATATATACGTGTTGCTAATGTTATGACTCTTTACTATTTGTGCTACTGCTACACTGTATTTTGGAAGAATACATAAACTGTGTATAAAAGGGAACACAGCTTTCAGGTCTGAAAAATTAGCCTGATGCAGAAGCGCCTGCAATACCCCAGAGTGCAACTAGGGGCTGGATGGATTTCGCTCATGTAATACAAAGTCAATCATTTTTTTTCACAAGTTATTATGGTGTTGTCTCTCCTTCTTAGAAGCATTTTTAGCAGTCCAACTGAAAATAATCCCATCGTTAACAAGAAATTAGACCTCAAAAATATATTTTTTTGGGGTGCACTTCTTCTTGATTTACAACCCTGTTGTGCAGTCAGGTTTCCATTACAGGTGAGTGGGGCATAGTGTCCACAGGTTCCCAATCAGATCGAGTCAGATCTACCGCTTGCTCCCTCCCAGCTCCTCCAAATATCTCCAAACCCCTCCGAACTAGCAAGATGGCGACAGCTAAAATCCAAACTCGAGGCTTGATAATGGCAGTTAATAAATCAATGGTTGACATTTTGTTGGTTGCTTCTTGGATGAGTCACATCACCTAGTAATAACATCGTGAAAGCTATTGAGTTGTAAGAATCATGGAAATTAAAAGCCAGAAGAAGATGTTGCTATCCTGTCATTAATACTTGTTAACCTGGTATTATGAGACCCAAAGTCACTGCATGAATATATGGGTTTGGTCACGCTCAACAGCACAATCTTTCCAGTTGTTGCATCCTAACAGGCATAGAACATAATTTTGAAACTATCAGCGCAGCCTTTAACCAATTGGCATTGACCACCTCGAGGCATGTTGTGCGCCAAAACTTTTCAACTATTGTTGAAAGGACTTTTATGTTATAAAAATGAGCCACCTCCAGTTTTTGCTGATTGGTCTGCACTTCAAAGTGACTGAGTAAACTTTTATGCAAACAGAGGTTTCCAGACTATAATCGCAGCGAAGACGAGCAACAGTGAGGTGGCGCCAGTTAAACGTGTCGAGGCCGCTGTTCAGGAACTGTTGCTCAAGGTTTGTTTAACTTTAACTGAGTACAAGCAATCATTGTCACATTTACAAGGAACAGAAGTTGAGGGTTGGTAGCAGTGTTTCACCTCGCGTTATTCATGTAAAGTTGATTGTTTGCACAGCCTCCATTAATTTGCCCCATACTGCCCTTGTACTGAACACTGAAACAAAAACTCGAGGTAACTCGCAATTTCCATACCGACTCTATGAACTGATTTCTCAGCAAATTTTCTTTGTGCTGAGCGCGTTTAATTCCTCCACATGGCTCTCTCTTTTGTTTTTAAATGTATTCATTCATAGGTGAGAGCCAGTTACTTGCTACAATTCCACTTACAAATGCGTCTTTGCCACTTTGGTGCCTATCAAAGTAACTGTTGCTCCATTACGGCACCTCTACAATTTGCTTTGTTCAGTGTAAACACGCCTAAAGAAGCTCCTACTGCATTTCCCTCGGAGAGACGGTCAGGATTTGTACAACCGCTCGTCGGAGAAGGTGAGGACAGTCTCTGTGAGGTGGCGTCCAAATCCAGCTGAGGAACTTGTGAAAATGGTCAGAGCGTACAGCTTTACAAAGAGAGGAGTGCAAAAGCTGCTATCCACACACACACTCACACACAAACAGAGGAACACAGCAAACATTATGGCTTGCAGGTGGACGTGATGTTCTCTGTCTTCACCACAAGAAAAAAGAGAGAACAGCACGTCGCGGGACTGCGTATCCAGCTCACAAGCAGAACCTGCTTCTGTTTGTTTTACCACATGTCTTCGATCCCCAGAGGGCCTCAGCGAATACAGGGAACGAGAGGAACACCAGGAAAAGGGTCAATTCGGTTCATTTCTTTATCGAGCTAATTGTACGTGAAGACTAACAGAAGCAGCTTCACGTGTCTCTAAGTTTCTTTGCATTAACACCTGATCAGACGAGATTATCTTCATCTCAATGAAAGGATGTGATTAGAAAAGCATGACTTAGTGTTGATGTGTGAGAGCGAGCGCGGTCTGGGAACTGGCTGGAGTAAGAAAGTGTTCTAGGAACAGACAGAAAGATAACGGGAAAAGAGGTTTTCATTTTGGAAGTGTCATTTCTGACATCATTTCTGAGTACACTTCTAGAAGCTATTGGTGAGTTAGAGTGCGCAGTGGGAAAGGGAACGTAAAAAGAGAAAGGTCAGCACGGATGCACACATTTAATTATCACATGGAGCTCATGCTCACATTTAGACTTCATCGTTAATGAGGTCGGCTCATGCTGCTTTAGCGATAAATATACGCCGTTGCCGTGGAAGCGGTGGCCATAGCAATGACTCTACTGAGGACCGTGATGCCCGGCTTGAAAGAATTAGGTTTTGTTTATTCATAAAGAAATCTGATCAGCAAAGCAGTGACAGCAAGTCTAAAATATAAAAACACAACTTAATATACGTTTATACGATTTTTGAAAAGTCTTTTATCTGAGCTGTAGATGCTTTGTTTACTCTAAAATATACGTTTAGATTCATCGCAAGTTACCAAACAGCCTAGATACACTTTTTTTAACCTGACAAACATACAAGTCCTCCAGACATTATTGTTTTTATTATTTTTTTCGCTACTTAGCAAACCAAGATGTGCCTGTTTCTACAACTGGCAGATACAAAGAAATATTGGCATAATTTTGATTAATATTTCCGTCTATGTGACAAATGTAAATCCAATTTTCTAATTTCTTTTTGCTCAGTTTTGCTCTCCAACTCCTGAGGTGCTGGGGGGGAGGGGCGACTCACAGGGGGCTTTTGGCACTATTTTGATGGAAATATATTATATCCTGCAGTGGCTGGAAAAACAGTACAATGGGCAGCGAACCGAATCATTATGGCCTAAAAACCAAAACCAGGATTTCTTCAATTGTTATTATAAGCAAATTTGATTAGAGCAACTTTAACTTCTGGAACCATGCTGTTAAAATGTTAAAATTTTGAAGTAACATATATAGCAGGGGTCTCCAACAAGTACGATCTGTGTGTGTCAAGTATCAATTTGGTATTGTTCATATAAAAGAAGCTTATTCAGCTGGTTTGGGTGGAGCTCAGCTATGTGAATTAATGCCACTAAACATGAGTGGCTCTTGGATACTTTCATTTTGCCAAAGTAGCAGTCAGAGGAGAAAGGTTGGAGACCCCTCATATATAACATAGAAAATGTATTTGAATGCCCAAAATAAAAAACAAAGGTAAGTTCAGCCATTTATTAAGTAAACTGATTTAGTTTTTGTTTTTTTTAACAAGATAAATTCCATCTCAGTAGCTCTTTAGGTAGCTTGAGATGCATTGCATGTAACTGTAATGTCCAATTCAGGTCATTGAGGTCTGAAGGAGTTCAAAGTGTTTCAAATGCAAACGAAGTCTCCCGTCAGGCCCAGTGAACCAGCTGGGTTCATATTCACCAGATTTAAAAGCGCAGCATATGCAGAGGGACGGCAGCCAGAAACAGACAGAGGGGAAGGATCCGCCGCTGTCATCAAGTGTTCTGGACTCACTGATCTTTGTAAACGAGACACTGCCATAATGTGATGCCTTTATGACAGCTGGAAAACTCCACAGCAAATGTGTGCTTTATATTCATGGGAATGATGGATACATGAATCACTGCAGTGTTGTTTGGCAGGTTAACAGGTTTACTGTGTTCTCACCGGGTAATCCCTCGCTGACTCAGGTTACTGTGGGGCGCAGCGACATGCAAACTCTCGCTGCGTGTGTGTGTGTGTGTGTGTGTGTGTGTGTGTGTGTGTGTGTGTGTGTTTGTGTGTGTTTGTGTGTGTTTGTGTGTGTTTGTGTGTGTTTGTGTGTGCTCTGTTCAACTTCAGACGAAATGATGTCAGTCTTCTGTCTCAAAGCTAAAAGTGTGGGACTTTTACATATAAATGAACATCTGTTACATTCAAGTTTAATGAGTTCACACAATGTTGGTTAAGCCTTAGCCAAGTGGCAACCAATCGTGACGCTCTGTTTTAAAGCCTGGAGTTCGGTATTTTGGCCACTGCCATCTTTTCATTTTGAAGCCAGAAGTGACCATATTTGGACGAGCTCGGGAGCAGAGAGCGGTTGATCTGACTCGATCTGATTGGGAACTGGAGTACACGATGCCCCACCCTCTTATAGCAAAAACCTGACTGCACCACAGACCTGTCAATGAAATGGTCATGCCCCCAAACATACAGTTTTTTGAGGCCTAATATCTAATTAATGACAGGATTGTTTTCAGATGGACCATCAGAGCACTGATCAAAGGGACAGAATTTAGCAAATGTGATCATAATGACTTGTGGAAAAAAATGGATTGACTTTGTATTTCATGAAAGAAGTTGAATGGGAGTCTATATGGAACCTTTTCGGAGCCAGCCCCTTGTGGTCCTCGGTGGTATTGCACATTAAGGCATTTCCACACTGGCCTCACTATGTCAGACCTGGAAGCTACGTTCACTTTTATATACAGTCTATGCTCCTACCATTGCCACATGCTAGCCAGGCCAAGGTTGCATGGCTAACAGGAGTTTGAATGAGGTTGTGTTACATCAGGAACAGAACCTAGAAGTTTCAGTTTGACATCAGCTCTCTATGATTGGACAGTCACTGCTCGGGGGCGGGATTTAGCAAAGCAGTAACCAGTGTTGTGGACTTGTCCTGGAATTTTGCGTGACTGATATAAAGATAATATTAATGTCATTACTACAACTAACATTCCAAAGTGTATTGAAAACGTTAGTGCCGCCAAACAAACAAACAAATTGTCTGGGATTATTTACGTGGGGGACACAAGCGATATCTGGGATCTATTAGTATGAAAACAACATCAGTTTGTATTATATTGAATCACATAATTTATAGAAAAAAATGACCTCTGAGAATATATTTACACTTCTTTGGTAATTTGCTCAAAGGTTCCACAGCATTAGTTACTGAAGCTGTGGGGAACCGTGAGACTTCAATAGTCTAGTCAAGATTTAAACCAGGCAACCCTCCACGGACAACACTCTCTTTAACGACTAAGCCGGCTGGATACTGAATTATTTTAAACTTTAGTTGTTTATATCAATGAGGGACAGCTTCCCATAAAGCCCTCTGGGAGTTCAAGTTCATTACTGAAGTAAAAGGGCCCCAGGGGGCCTTTGTCTATTCCAGGCGGATGAGATTCTTATCTGGAAACTGCAACTCATTCCAGTCAGTGACTCATTCCAACACAGTCCCGAGGCTATGTCTACAGTAAATCTAACTTTAGCAGCATCATGAGCAATAACGGCACCTAATTTACCTGTACGTGACTGTAACAGTCACTGGAGTGTTTCTCCTGGTCTAAGTTTCGCTGCTGAGTCGTGAGGCAGCCGGACAGTTTCAAAAAAATAATTTTGAACAGTAATTTTGGCTTGTGGAAAGCAGGTAAAGAGGGCTCTGCAGTTCTCCTCGATCTCGCCTCCGATTGCATCAACCTTCAGTGTTCAGCTCGTTCTAAGTGGTGTGTCACAGCAAAGTGTTTTGAAGCCAAATGATTTGTGTTTTGGGGGTGCAAGATCAATAAATATTCTAATCAGTCTAGTTAAAAGCTTTTGTTCTATGGAATCACAACCACACAGATATTCAGGATAATGTCCAAAGGCAAGCAGCATGATTATTAATGCTCAAATAAGAGGTTGTCATCATTTTCAGGGCAATTTTCCATGAATCAGTGAAAATGACAAGCAAGGAATTAGATATACGAGGGGCTGCAAATGTGGAACCTCCTGCCACGCTGGACCAATTCCTACTTGCAAGAAAGGAAGTGAATCATTCAGTAGACTCCTGATCCTGAATACACGGCTGACATCAACATGCCTCAACCATGAAATACGTTTTATTGACAATTTTAACACTTTCTGGAACTGTAAGGAGCGTTTCAACCTGATGGTGTTCATCTGAACTTCCCTGGATCCAGACTTCTCGGCACCGACCTACGTCATGTCCTTGGAGTGCCCTACCAAAACAAGATAAGGGCAAAGGACAGCTTGATCTCTCCCCCCATGCAGCACACACAGGACAGAGAACCCCCCCCCCCCCTTACAGGCAGACAGCTTGCACATCTCCCCCTCAGCCCTCCTCACCAGACCCACTACTTCACATCCACGGCATCCGGAGGATGTCTTTGTCCCAACCAGCCACCCAGCAAGCCCCCTCCCCCCTCCATCTATCAAGGAGTTGGTTAAAAGTGCAACACAGAAACTCAATTCAATTTCTATCTTATTAGACAGCAAGAAACGGGATCATCACCACTCGAGCTTACGACAGAACTGAGGCTGACCCCGTGCCACGTCTTCCAACATACGGTGATATTAAACAGCCGGTGGCTGGTGGCACGGTCGCATTCATCATAACAACCATAGACCACGTGATACCTGTTTCAGTAAATCTCAAAATTGACAATCTTCAGCCACAACCAGCCTCCTCTCCAGTCTTAGATTCCCTGCAGTTGAAATTGGCTCTTTTTAATGTCAGATCTTTGACCAATAAATATTTTCTGGTTAATGATCCCATAATTGATGAGAGTTTGCACTGTATGTTCCTAGTTGAAACGTGGCTTAACAACACTAGTGGTGAAGCAACACCGATAGAGGCTTAACTATAAACTTTATCAGTCAGTTAGACAAAACAGGAGAGGTGGAGGGATCGCAGTCATCTTCTCCACACAGTTTGGGTGCAATGACATTGACCTCGGTGAATTTACATCATTTGAATATCTTGCTCTGGAGCTGAAAGGTAAATCAACAGTACTAATCATCACAGTATATCGACCGCCAACGTACTCGGCATTATTTCTGCAGGAACTCTCAGAGTTGATCTCACTAGGTATCACCAGATATGATAGGTTAATTCTGAATGGAGACTTTAATATTCATGTTAATAACAAGTACGACCTCAAAGCTACAGAGCTGATGAATTTACTGGACAGCTTTGAACTGACCCAACATGTAAAGGAAGCCGCCCACCAGCATGGTAACACTCTGGACTTGGTGATAATAAGAGGGTTACACATGGATCATGTTTCTGTATGTGAAATACCGATCTCTGACCATCACTGTATATTTTATGACGTGATTGTAACCGTGCCGAAGACTAAAAGGGAAATTCTGGTTCAAAAGAGACTCCTTGATGAAAGGGCTGAAGCAAAATGATGAGATCAATTGAACCATACAATCGTGAGTGCTCTTTAAATGACACGGTTGAACACTTCAATAACACTCTGTCGTCTGTTCTAAATACTGTTGCTCCCTTAAAGGTCAGAAAGAAGTCGACCGGTCGAATCTCCCAGCAGTTAAACAATAACGGTGTGAAAGAGAACAAGAGAAGTTGTCGCGCAGCTGAAAGAAAGTGGAGGAAAACTGGACTCCCAGTTCACTGTGATATACAAAGAAGCCATGATTTCCTGTAACAGAGCAATACGTCTGGCAAGAAAGGATTACTTTTCTAAGATTATTACAGAGAATGCTGGAAACTCAAGAATATTGATCTCCACTATTGAGCAGCTGCTCAACACTAGCCCCCCCCCCCCCCCCCCCCCCCCCCCCCTGCAGGTCTCGGCATCACAATGTGAAGAACTAGAACCGTTCTTCAGAGACAAAGCCACTTCAATCAGAGCCAGTGTTGCTGCTTGTGTAAACACAGATGAACGACAAAAATCTTGTAACATAGCAAAATTCACCTCCATCACATTAACTGAGCTTTGTAAGACTGTCCCCGGGTGTAACCCCTCCACGTCCTGTATTGACCCGATACCAACAGCGTTTTTTTAAGCACGTATTCAACAGCATTTCAAGTCATGTCCTCCAGATTATAAACACATCCCTTCAAACAGGCATTTTCCCGGATGCCTTCAAAACAGCTGTTGCAAAACCATTACTAAAGAAACCCAACCTCCATGTCAACGCATTGACCAGCTACGGGCCGAATATCCAACCTTCCATTTATTAGTAAGATACTTGAAAAGATAGTTTCAGTGCAAATAAACTCCCTTCTTAAAGAAAACAACATCCTGGAGGAGCTTCAGGCTTTAGAGCACTGAAACAGCACTTACTAAAATAATCAGCGACCTCCGACTGGACTCTGATGGAAATAAGGTGTCAGTTCTGATCCTGTTGGACGTCCTGACAGAGCTTCATTGAATCTAATCCTGAAATGGGTGAATGCTTCGTTATTGCTTCACCACTGAATGAAGTAAACTTTATTCTCATCGCAAAGCTACAGAAAGATGAGACAACAGTGCACGTGATCGCGGCCTCACGTGGACACAAACACTCGACAACCCACTTCCACAGTCGCACTACCCTCATTGAAAAAGCAGCAGGGCTTTAGAGGAGCAGCAGATGCTGGACATGTTAGTCATGCAATTTTCTAGTTGCTCTGGATTACTCATCCACAGCGTTATTGTCCAATTTTAGTTAAATGCTGTTCATGTTTCACAATAAAATCCTAGTTAATAAATGAAGGATTTCTGCACTGAAATACCAGAGGGCTCTTACTTTGAAAACGGATACACGTGGATCACGTGACACCACATTACTCACCCCAAAGCATCGGGAAATCATGTCTCCTGTGTTGTGACTAACTAGCTTCGTGTTGTCTTGTTGGGTTGGTCAACTTGACAACTTCAGCAGTTTGCTGGCCAGCCACGCAGGACGTCGTTTAGTCACTTAGCTTCTAGCACCACCTGCTTCTTAGCTTAACCTCCTAAATGTAATTGTAAAGGCTCAGCAAAAAGAATCGTTCAGTTTCCTGTATTATAAAGTTGTTCTTCCAGTACATATGACTCAGTGCAGCATGATCAGGGCACAACACCTTTTCAGCCTTCATATCATTTTGTGAGTGTTGTTGATTTCGGTTTTCTTAGAGGAAAGGATGTGCAATGTAGAAATTGAAAGGCTATTTCTGGTACATCATTTGTGGTTTGTGTCATAAGAATAGAGAGACTTTTTCTGTTTTTGTTTTTGTTTTGTTGCCATCACGTTTTCCTCTCCTGCATGTTTTCCAACTCTCCTCGCTCTCCGTGCATGCCTTGCATCCCGTCCTTGTGCATTCAACGTGCAAATCACAAATACAAGATAATAAGACCACAATGTAAAGTACCTCCTCCACGTGAACAACCTTCCAGTATTATTCACTGTGATCACTCCGCGCCTCCTCCTCTTCACTTTACAGTCTCATCTTATCGGTTCAACGCGAGTGAAGGAGTCTGTGTCTGAAAACACGCAGTACAGTAAAGGTACACGTTGCCCGTCCGCGCTGCTCCACAGAACAGTGAGCGTGCCGTGCCGTGCCGTGCCGAGCCGTGCGCCGCAGCGGGAGGTTTTCCTCGGCTGTTTGTTGATGTTCTTCGGATGAGCGGAAAGGAGGCTTACATTAATGGATGGAGCCCAGATGGAGGGCTGCTCGTCTCCGCAACGGAAAAAACACACGCGCAGCTAATTGGTTATTCGCAGAAATGTAAACATTAAGGAAAGGTTCTTTTCCATTATTCATGGGTTGTCAGAATCGACCCACTGCGACAACAGAAGAATCCCACGCTGTAAACGTGAGTGAAGAAGAATTTGGTGTCTCCATCTCGTCCATGAATGGGACATTTGGATTGTCACACTGGGATGCAGCAGAACCATTTTATCCAGCTAGTCTAATCTAATCCAAGTCAATGACCCAGGCCAGTCAAACTACTCCAGTCCAATTAGCCCAGACAGATCCATTCTAATCAAGCCAAGTCTAGTGTAGTTCGATCCAATCCATTTCAATCTACTCTGATCTGATCTGTTCCATTCCACCGAGGTCCAGACCAGTTCAATCAAGTCTGGTGACTCCAGTCCAATCCGGTCCAGACAAACTCGGTCAAATCCAATCTCAAGTCCGGTCCAGTCAAAGCTGATTTACTACAATCCAACTGGTTTCCATCCAACATTGTCCAGTCCAATATACATATATGATGCAACCCAATCAGGTTTAGACGTGTCCAATATAATTTATCACATCATGTGACGCAGTCTAATAACGAGCATGTCATCAAAAAAATATGGAGATAAGATGATGAAACAAGTGAATGACACTTTCAAAATAAACTCAAATGTATTTTTAAACATTAACATGCAGTTTTAGTTAAATGTAATCTCAGCACGACATTCGCTGACATACAACACGAAGTCACTCTTACATAAAGGGATATGATGGAATCTACAAGGCAAAGGATGAAGGAGATGCACCTGGGCTTCAGTGTTTTTAATCATCAAAGGAACCTTTTGTTGTCAAACTGTCTGTAAGACGGTAATTATGCTGCTGAATTCACTGAGTGTCATCGCAACTAGGTCCAGTGACTCAAAGGGAGACAGACAGAGGCAATAAAACCCAGACAATAGGAATCAAAACTCCACCTTCCTCCTCCTCCTCCTCCTCCTCACTTTGTCTCGTCTTAAAAGTAACCTGGTGGTGTTACGGCTCCGGGGTCCCGCCAATCATCTGCAATAGATCAGAGGTGGGCTGCAGTGTGTTGCACAGCCAGCAGTGAGTTCACACAGTTAGTCGCACTTTCCTAGACACACAATTGCCTTTTTCTGAAGCCAGGGTATTTCTACACACACACACACACACACACACACACACACACACACACACACACACACACACACACACACACACACACACACACACACACACACCACATGGCTTTGTTTGGGGATCCTGGTCACTTTAGTGCGGTAGAGTGGCGTGCTTGGCAACTATAGCGGAGGATGAGCACACACACGCACGCGCGCACGCACGCACGCACGCACGCACGCACACACACACACACACACACACACACACACACACACACACACACACACACACACACACACACACACACACACACAGACCAGAACAGAGGAGCCATCGGGGTTATGGAGTCCTCAGGTAGGGTTAATGACACAGAGAGCAACTGGTGCAACAGATGGTCCTCACCAAGTCATGAGGCCCTCTGTTGGTAAGTGGCATGACGATGGCGGTCGATTGTTGACTTATTCACACCATTGCACATATTTACACACATTGAGGCGGCATGACCTCCCCCGGACACACCCTTTACCTTCTTTTTCCATGTATGGAAATAAAAAAAAAAACAGTGGAGCCTTTTGGAACACTACCAGGAAAAGAAAATATTGTAAAGCTGAAGTTTTGTCAGGTCAACTTCTGCTTCCTTATTTTTCCAGAGAAACTAACCACTGTTCCTCTGCTGGAATAAAACTACCTGCTGACTAAAATAAAGTATCAAATAAATATGATGAAGGCAATACACTTATTAGGAAATAATATATTGGTAATTACACATTTGCTCACTTGCTGCAGAGATGGAGGAACATTTTTTTTCCCAGAGGGCCACGCTGACTTAGACAAAGTAAGCAAAGGGCCACACATTGGACCACGAAATTTAAACATTAAACTCGTCGTACCATAAACACTGGAAGTAGCTAGCATGGCCGGGTTAATAAGTCCCCCACCGGTATACCTTTAAATGTCATTGATTAACACATCATTTATTGTTAGTTTAAAGCAAAATATCTTCCTGAAGTTAAAACAAATAATTTAACAAAGGAATGAATTCATCAGTTTTTAGGATGACTAGTCGTTGTTGTTTTTTTGTTGTTGTTATTTTTTTTTTGTCAACTTTGGACAGAGCTTGGCCAGCTGTTTTTTTTTTTCTTTCTATTTTTAGTGTTGATGCTAAGCTAAGCTAACCAGACACTGGCTGCAGCTGGCTGTTTCCCAGTATATTTAAAAACGGCATTTAAATACGTTGTGTATTTCTCTAAGAAATCCCAAAGCAAACTGAGGTCATGTTATAATGCAGGACCCCGTCTTAATCAGTGTTGTACTTAAAGGCTGATCTCTAAAGACTTTGGAAAGAGACTAACATAAAGTGATCGTGAAGGTCGTGGCCCTCCACTGAGCTACTTTTACAGCCCAACATAAGAGTGGGACTGAGTCCTCTTTTGCAACGTGGCCCCAACAAAAAACACTGAAAATGCCAAATGAATCACTTCTTGTCACCACAGATTATCGGACGCAGACATTATGTCATTAAAAGAACAACTAAATAGAAGATGAAGCTCCATTTCTTTATCCCATTTCATCTCGTCATCAGAGTGCCTGCTTATTACTACTGAGCAAAGCTGTGATACAAGTGTGACCCCTGCTGGGCAGAAAAGGTATTACAACGTGTGCCCAAGCCTGGTTAGAGACTGATCAGGACAGCTGTTAAAAGTAAAAGCATATTTCTGTTTTGCATCACAGAAAAGTACAAATAAGTATATTCATACGTTAGTGGATGTAATTACTTAACACATTCCTGTAATTTGGTGAGAAGATGTGTGTATCTACTGTTTTGTGCCTTTGGATAAGAAACTATAGGGACATTTGCCTCATTATGCAAATTCATGAGAAAGAAGTATGGCCGAAAATACAAAGTATTCAGTCAGACTGAAAAGCACTGGAGGCTTCTGAGAGGTCGGGAACATGCGGGTGATAAAAGGAGTGATTGATCATTGACTCTTGAAAGAACGGTACTAAATGAATTCAAGTTTTCATTCAATGGCAGCCATCTTATGGCCATCAGAAACACGGTGAGCCGTCTGTCAGTTCGATCTAATTAGGGTCATTTCATCTTCACAGAATATGTGACAAAACTTTTTTAGGTCACATTACCCAGGGCAGCCTGCTTCAAATGGTTCATCCTCACATAAGTGCAACTGAATCTAATAAACAAGACAAGGCAGATGTTGGTGGAGGGTCATTTCTGGATGTCATTGTCATAGTGTTTCAGCCTGGATGTTTTTGGGAAATTGGAATAACTATTAGTCAGAGTCTGAGTCACAGCCTGCCTGAGCACACAGAGTCGATCACATATGCATGGAACCTATTTTCCACTCGCAGGCCCGACCAAGGACACAATAACCTGGAATGGTTGACATAGATTTATTCCGTTTCCAACGTCACCATCAGCAGCAAGAACTGGCATAAACTGAGAGAGCAATTAAAACTTATTCTAACTGTACTTTATATTCTACACATAATTGGAAGGTGTTTTTTTTGTTTTTGTTTCCTGCGGTCTCTCGGAGCACTTTCCAAGTAAAGAATCTGATATTCTGATAACTAGCAGACTTCTCACAATGTCGCAGGTAGATTGCTGACAACAATAATGTAAACGTAGGACATGCAACAACAAAACTCAACTATAAAGAAGACAGCAATACCCAGAACACATAACCTTGTCGACTTTCATCTCCTTGGCCGGAGGGCCATGCTGCCAATGTGCAAACAAATGTCAGAGTATTGATCTGTAAAGGCAAAAAAAAAAACAACAACCTTGTTCCAAGCCGAACCTTCAAATGAAAAAGCCGACTGGTCAATTCAGCACTTAAAAAGAGTCAAAATGTCCTTCCTTGTATGACATCATGCTCCATGCGTCATGTTGTGTGTTGCTGACCCGTTTTGTTCTTCTGGTCACGTTGGCCGCTCTCTTCCTCCTACCGATTCTTCCAATCCTCTTCCCTTGGTCGTGCCCTGCCACAGAATGTTCCGATGTCAAACCTTTTGTCAGAGCAATCTTATCAAAGACACTCAGGTTAAAATATCCTGAACCGTATTCTGCTTCTGTCACACATTATTCCTGCAGGGCGAAGCAGCCTGGTACCTCACACACACACACACACACACACACACACACACACACACACACACACACTCTCTAAACTCACCCTGCTTACCTGCAGATGGAAGTTTCAGGTATCTTAAACCTTCTTTCTTTTTCTGTTTTTGAAGGTAGAACGGCAGGAATTATCTCACGTACTGCTTTACACAGCTTATAGACTGAATATTTACCTCATGAGCTCATCAATTACAGCAGTTTGATCTGACATTTTGAGTTTGCAGTGACTTGCAACATTTTTTTCCCAAACCACAACACAAATGTTGCAGGGACTAGCAGTTAAAGAAAATCATCAATGGACTGTTGTGGGACCCTCTGAACTATTTAATCCGTTTTAAAAGTTGTATATGTCAGTCAGGTAGATCTAACAAACCTTTGTTCTTGCTTGAAAAAAACATAATGCCATTAAAGCTTCCTTCAATTTCAGCCTTTAAGCTCTTTCATAGATAAAACTTATCAAGTGCTCCTGACTGAAATAACTGTCTGTAAGGTCAGCGGGTCACGTTTAACTAGACAGGTTTTGGATACACGTAGTAGCCACTTCACCTTATCAGGCAGGCTGTGAAACTTTAATGAGTGTGCTTGGTTTTTTTTTTTTTAAAGAGAGAAAATTTGATGGAGCAGCCCTGGGAGAACGTAAAGAACCTGAGTCATTTGGTTCCTCTTTTAAATTAGAAGTGGATATTAAGTCTGTTGTCAAAGCCAGCTCCTTTCAGCTGAGAGTTTTAGCTAAAGTCAAGCCCTTATTCCTCCCTATTAAAGACCTTGAGAAGGTCACTCATGCGTTTGTTACTTAAAGGTTGGACTATTGTAAGTCTTTCTGTGTTACATTAACATCGTAGTTGCAGCAAACGCTCCTGACTGGTGCACGTATGTACAGTGGTGCTTCATCGTTTGTCAACACTTTAGAATTTTCTATATATCTGCATTATTACAGTCCTAAACATAGTTAGAGAACCCAAATGAATAAAACAACAACATTACATATAAGATCTACTTTCAAGACTTGCGTGACAGTCTGATGATCTTTTAGGTCATAATTATGCAGAAATATAGAAAATTCTAAAAGGTTTCACAAACGTTCAAGTACACGTAAAGCGTGGGCACATTTCATCCTTACATCAGCTTCCTGTGAACTATAGGATTCATTTGAAAATGTAAGTTTGTGTACAAGTGCTTAAATGGAGCAACGCCAACTTATCTGTGACCTGCTGCATTGGACCGGCAGCTCTTTGTAGTTCCTAGATCCAGATGGGCCAACCGGGCTTTTTTAAGTGGCAGCTCCGAAACTTCGGGACAGCCTCTCGTTCCAGATCAGGTCATCAACTTCACCACCGGTGTTCAAATCACATCTGAAAACATATCTATTCTCACTGGTATTTCCAAATGAATTAAATCTTTGTTTACTTATAAACATTATTCACTGCTCAAGTATATTTTAGTTTTGGCTGAATCTTGTTTTTGATTTCTTTAATTTAGTTTTTACCGTTTATCTCGTCTTGAATGGTTGAAACGATAAAACTCTTCAGAGCCTGAGAATATGACAGAGTAGAAGAGCAGGGAGAACAACACATTTCAAAGCACAGTAAAGAGATTAAACTACAGCAGATATTCCCCTGTATTTTTTTTTTGGCTACAGCAAATGTTGTAATGACATGTTACTGGCAGAAGGTGGTGCTATTTATCCAGAGGAAAAAAAAAATACATCCACTCGTTATGATTGAATCTTTATTGTGAACACAGGAGACTGATACAATACAAATCATCTCAGTTAAGATACAGTTTACAGATTACAAGTTACCAGGAAATTAATGAGATCTGATTTATTCTGAAAATGTACGACCTATTGTAAAAGTGTTACAAAGACTTTGTAGTGTTTTCTGACAAACTATATTACAAGATACGCAAAAATCAGTATGAAACTATTTCAGACCAAACATCTGGAAATAAAGCAGTGTTCCTACCAGTTAGTAAAATGACTCAAAACGGCTTAAGTATTCAAAACAACAGCTGAAAATGATCCGTCTTCAAACCGACACACGACAACATATCTCTCAATCCACCGCCAACTTGCAGTCCTCTCGGGGGTCGAGCAGTAACCCGACATTAATCCAGCAAGAAACGACCAAACACTGGTTAAAACTCTAATGAGCAACAGGAGCTAAAAAAAAAAAAACCCTCAGCAGGGAAAAAATTACAATAAAAAAAAGTTAAGCCAAACCTTCAAGCAAGTTTATCAAATTTTCAACACTTCTTTGCGGTTCACTTTTAACTAAAAGAAAGGTACTTTGAATATCTACGGTGTTCGTGTGTTTCTGTTGTGTTTTTTTTTTTTTTTTAATTTTTTTTTTACATTGAACTATTCTATCCAAAGCGGTGAAACAAAATCCAGATGTTTGAGGTGGTCTTTGAAAATTCCCTATGATTTGTATAAAAAGTGAAACCTAATCAATAAACTCTCTCAACACCAGCAATATATAACTGAAGAAAATACGAGCTCAAGGCCCACTAAAAGTAGGAGCTTTATTTGGAGCTTTCAGCCACATCTCATGGTTTTGATCCGTGGATGAAAAATTGATCTACTTAACATCATCGGCTGATGAGGACCAGAAGACGTGGTGGGAAGATCAAGAAGAAGCTGCTCAGAGGACTTTGAGTTCAGGTTTGGTTCTGATTTCTGTGAACGTTTACGATCATTATCCAACTTCTTTGTCTATCCAAGCTGAGATCAGATGCCTAAAAGAAATACTGAAACTTTGTGTCACAAAAAAAAAAAAAAAAGAAGCTATTTGTGTCCTTTGTTTCGTTTGTCTTTCACCTTCGAAAAAAAATGATTAACATGTTGGTAATGATTTCTCTGGAAGAACAGCACCTTCCTGTTGTTTTTGCCATGAAGCAATACAACCCCCCCCCCCCCCAAAAAAAAAAAAAAAAAAAAAAAAATCTGTAAACTGCAGAGTACAGTAGAGGTCAAAAGAGACCTACAACCATTTGCTGATGATGTTGTCTTATACATTTAACACGGTCTAATAATTAAAAAGGCGTTTTTTTGTTTTTTTTTTACGTTAAAATGCGTCACACAGCTTTCAACCTAAATGTACTGTTTAGAAAAGAGCTCAAATCATGTTTCACAGACACATCAGTATTATTAAAACATGATATCCTGTACATAAACAGCACACGGTGCCATTTGACAGCTTACATTAGGTGCAGTTGTATATTTGTACAAATGTGTTTCTATTACTTGAATAAGATTGATTTGATTTGATATTCAACATATTTGTGTTTATATAGTTTTGTTTCAACAAGACAGGCATTTACAAACTACAAAGCTTTCAGAGCACAAAAATTGAAATTACACTTAAAATATGTACATCACTGATGAGATGGACCAAACAGGCTGTGAAGTGGACTTACAAACATGGCTGCATGTGTGCGTGTTTGTGTGTGGCACATGCATGTGTATGTGCAAGCATGTAAGACGGGAGTTATATTACATTCACAGTTGCAGAGGAAAAAGTTGATTGGGAGAGAGAGCATGTTGGCCATACAGCCGCAGAGAAATATTAGAAACACCGAGCATGTCGGGGTTATTCCCAGGCACACGGACACTCGCTTATCACACAGTCTAATAGGATGTACCTGTTCTCCCTCTCTCCCTCTCTCACACACACAGACACACACACACACACACACACACACACACACACACACACGCACACACACACGCAGACACACACGTAGGATGTGGTCTACGAGCGGCAGCAGCCGGCGATCCTCATTTCTTTGTCGACGTACTCCTGCAGCTGAAATTTGGGCTCGTCGGGTTCCTTCATGGACCTGTGCTTCAGTTCTCTGATGGAGAGACAGAAAAAGAAGGACAGTACCAACACGGAGCCGTTAGATGTGTTGCAGCGTTTGCCATCAACGATCACAGGTCCCACACAGGTCCCAAATACTACTTTGGAGATCCCGAAGTTTTCCCGAGACACGAGATTCATCTCATAAAACTACACATTTTAAAATCCGTGTTAGTGAGCACTTCACCCTTTCCAAGACCATCCATCCACCCGACAGGTGTGGCGTGATTATTAAGCGTGCCTTGAACTGGTCACAACACATGGCCACTAGTTGTATGGCGCAACAAAATGCCACAGATGTCAGTCAAGTTTCAAAGGAGCACGCGATTGGTGTTCCGACAGCAGCGGTGCCCACCAGAGTGTTTAGTGACCACAACATGCCGCTTAATCTGCATCTGGAATCGTTACACCTGTCAAGTGGATTATTGCTGCTTTCAAATGGAGCTCGTGAGCTCGTGGTTACGACATGGGAAGTCGTTTGCGCCGTATGCTTAGGGTTCAAGTAGTTAAGTTGTAAAAACACAGTTGCTAGGCAACGGCAACGTGGATGGCGTCTAGAAGCCACAGAGGCTAACCATTTAGCAAGCTAATTGGGTGTAACGTAATGTAGGAAATGCAAAGGTACGGAGGGAAGAGATGAGGCTGCTGGGAAGATCACCGTTGTCCTCAGACGTAGGCTATTATCCAAGTTATGATGAGAAACTCTACATGACTGAAATTACAATTTACTCTCTTAACATCCAAGGGAAAAATAATTTCCAAGGCCTCTGCCATTTCTGGAAGCATCAGCAAACACAGAACTCCAGATTTAAAGAAAAAATTTTAGTTCTGATGTATTGAATACCACAAGAGGGCGCCGTTCATATCGACTCTCCTCGTGTAAATACGACCCCATTTGAATGCAGCATATATTTTGGCAAATGTGAAGTGCTTTTAACATCTGTGAACAACATTTTAGAAATATACCTTTTGTGTGCATAAAATAAATCTCAGCTATTTTAATTCGACTCGTGCAAAAATGGAAGCAAAAACTTAAAAGTGCTGCATTTATATTTTTGTTGAGCTTATTTCTTGGAATTTTGGATAAATGTGCAGAGGTGGGCTCCCTGTTGAAACAGCAGGGGGTCCCAAGGCAGAGCGTTCTGGCAAACAACAGGTATGGTTGGGCAGCAAAATGTTGTTTTGTGTCTGTGTGGTTATTTGACATTTTTTTGAAGTTGTTTTGGTCTCTTTCTGGTTATTTTTTTTTTTATATCTTTGGTTATTGAGAGTCTTTTTGTGGTTGTTTTGCATTTCTTTGTAGTTGCTTTGTGTCTGTTTGTTGTTGTTGTTGTTGTTTCTCTTGGAAGTTGTCTCTCTGTAGCGGTTTAATTGACTTTCAAAATTAAAATCCGGATAATCATTCCAAACAAATTCTCGAGACTAGAGCCTGCTGATCCCTCGGCCGCTGTGCCTGGCAGGGCCGATCAATCCCGCCTTAATCACCGTGTTAATTAGCTCAAAAGGGACAGAATGAAGACGTAAAGACCACTCTAATGACATTAAAAAAAAGTCCTGGATGATCTTTTTACCATAGGAGATATCATTTCCCTTCAGTATTTTGATTGTTTGTCAGTTAATTAAAGATTGACCGTTTGTTGTTGTCACACTTGCATTATCACAGTTTCCATGCAAATCCTGTCTTTGCCTCTTTTTGTGTTGCTTTTACTCAGACTCGTGTGTTTTGTGCGAATGAAGCACCACTAAAGTGAAATCAACTAAAAAAAAAAAAACAAGAGGTGGAAGAGATTAAGAAGTGGATGAGTCACAGATGAGGAGTGATTAAAGAGACGTTTGAAGAGACACGAGAGACAGCAAGAGGGTGTAAAAACTTAAAAAGGTGTTCAAAATGAGCTATAGAGGACAATCAGAGACGATTTGGTTTCATAGTCTGTATTTGCAGAGTGATTGTGTGCCAGACTGTGCGATGCTATTCTTGGCAACACCCCATCCTGCCAGCCTGTTACCATAACAAAGCTATAAATGTGAAACAGCTCCCACACAAACTGTCCAACACTACACATTTGAGAGAAACACACAGATAAAATAGCATCCTTATTGCTACTGTTAGGACAAACTTTTCAGGCAATGCTCTTTTGCTAACAGCTGAATTTGCAAGTCGTGTTCCTGTGTGTCTAAAAACTTAATTTGGGCATTTTTCTGTGTTCATATCATGGCCGAAGGGAACAAATGCAAAAGCACATCATCATCATCATCATCATCATCATGTAAATTTGTCCCTGGCGGTATATCAATGAACCCACCCAGCGACATACTAAAGGTAATTCCTCTTCCAGATGTTTTCATCCAGATATGCAGTGCGAGGCAGAGGGTAGTGCTTGTTTCTTTCATGTCTGTCAACCAGCAGGGTAGAATACTATACAATCAATAAACTGTTAAAGAAGTGCTCAGTGTGTGGCCAGACTCAGCACTCCACAGTCCACACCGCTCTTAATGGCCACATCCATTGTTGTGGCCCTCTCTTTATTGTCTTTGTTGACTAAGCTGCACTTTATTTTGTCTGACCATTTATTTTTGTAATGTACAGGGTCGGGTGTGTCATAAACGGTGACTTGTACAAGTCTCGTTTTTAGACGACCACTGACTAATGTATCTTGAATACGTTTTGCAAGTGGTGGTTGAACAAAGTACATATTTTTCAAGTATTATGCTTAAATACAGTTTCAGGGTAACTAAAATCCCATGTTGTGCAACTTTACACTTCTACTCCATTACATTTATTTCACAGTTTTAACTACTTGTTATCTTCAGATTAGCCTTTTGAGATTTTACGTCCTACATATTAAATCTGTAAATTCAAACCATTTTGACTCGTGACAACCTTCAAAACTGGAATGCATGTAATGAAATTAATTTTAGGGTTCAGATTTTTCTTTTATTTATTCCTTCTGTCAATCATCTCCCGACCACTCTGATTTATCAGGTGACCCTTTTTTTTTTTTACCCTTAAGTTTGAAACCTCTAAATTAGACCAACTATAAATGAACTAGTTGAAAAAAGTTCTACCTCAAGCAGAATGAGTTCTTTTACTTTAATACTTTGCTGATAATAGTTCTGTACATTTTCTGAAGGAACACTTTAAAAGCCAGACCTGTGCTTGCAATTAACAATTCTGAAACTTTACTTTGAAGTTTTAAGGCTCCGATTACTTCGTCTACCAGTTGTTGTTGTTTTTTCTCATTTCCTAATTACATTGTATTCTTTGGATGAAAAACGGACAGAAGTTTCCGGTGATGGCCTGGCGACTTGTCCAGGGTGTATCCTGCCTTCACCCAAAGTCAGCCGGGATAGCCTCCCCCGTGAGTCTGTTCACGATAAAGCACGCGTAGATAACAGATGGATGGATGAAACAAGCGGCAATTACAGGATAATGGTGCATTGAATCGTTCATTTCCCGAGATCTTGCTTCAAAGACATCATCAGTAGGCGACCTGATGAAGCAAGTGGAAGCGAAACCACAAACAGGCAACAATAAAGAAAAGACTCAGAAATTCTGTAAAGTGTTTCATATATATATATATAAACTCTGTCTAACATTAGCTGAAGAGGAAAAACCTTTGGTGTCCTGAAGTGAACAAATCGTATGTTTTTATATATTTCGCTCCCGCAAAGGACGATAATGTCATTGCTCCTCTTGAAAGACGCTCGCTTTACGATCATGCTTTTCACGGACTGTGGTGCGTTCACGGAGCTCCAGATCTATCGGCGATCTGCTTTTCGTAGCGAGCCGTTTGACTCACTTGGCCGCAGCAGTGAAGGCCAGCTCCACATTCAGCCCAGATCTGGCGCTCGTCTCCATGAAGGGCACTCCAAACTCCTGCACAGAGAAAGATCTGGTATTAGGTGTGTGTGTGTGTGTGTGTGTGTGTGTGTGTGTGTGTGTGTGTGTGTGTGTGTGTGCGTGCGTGTGTGTGTGCGTGTGCGTGTGCGTGCGCGTGCTGTCTCGTGTGTCTTTTCTTGTGAGGACAAAATGAACTCACGCTGACAGAAAGATGAGATTTATGATTAATTTATGATTTGGAGTTCGGAGGTGGATGTAGGGGTTTAAAGTATCTGCAGAAGGATGAGATCAATACTAATAATTCAGCAACAGTTTTGATGGTTTCTGAGGCTTTCATAACTAAAACACCCGTTTGGCTGTAATTTATGGGAATAGCGTGAACACAGAATGCAGTCGATGAGAGACGCCGCCGGGTAAAGTGATCTCATTTTCTCTGTCTGTGTGAACGTCTCAATATTCCCACCGAGTTTTTTTTTTTTTTTTTTTTTTTTTACCTTGACAGCTGCGGTGCTTCTGCCACACTTCTCCCAATGACTTTACATTTACCCTAACACGCCTCTCAAGAGTTCATCTGAGCGAAGCGGCCCGGAAAATGAAGTTAGCAAGCCCTCGTCGTTTACTCCAAACAACAATAACAACAACGCGTGCCTCCAGGAATACATAATTACACGCACTAATCAAGGCACAGCAGCCGCACGGAGGGGGGGGGGGGGGGGGGGGGGGGGATTTTGGGGTCCGTGTGGCTGCGTGGGCAGATTAAGTACAGCGTGTCCTCTTCTTATATGTGTCTAACTGCATGTCTACTGTATGTTTGTGAGCACCAGAGAGTTCACCTTCGCCAGCTTCTCCCCCTCCTCTCGCTTCACCGCCCTGTCGTGCGTGGAGTCGGCCTGCGGGACAGTGAACACGCAACGGGCGGTTAGGAACACGGGTGGAGGGCTATTTGTTTAAAGTACTGGAGCACACGTGCGTGCGCATGCCTGGTGGAGCTGTTGCCGTTTTGTAAGGTCGTCTAACCACCGTTCCTACGATCTGCACACAATAATCAATAATATCTATTTCCATCGGTTTCATTTGATAAAGTCAACAATATAATGCCGCTGTTTTCAATAGTTGTTCTTTACACTTTGCAACTAAAGTGTGATTTCCGGTTTCAGTCCCAACAGGTTCCTTCAAAGGCTGCCGGGGCAGCCGGAAGCTTTCCTGATGTTACACGTCCAGTTTCCTTTCACTAGTTGCTAAATATGGAAGTTGGCTGACGAATTTGCCACGACAACTGACTCCCTTTCCAAATATCAACTTTTCACAATTGTTAATATCAAAAACACTTAAAAAGGTCTTTAAACCTGCATTTACAGATTATACAGTCCCTTGGCGGTAAAAAAACATAAACTCGACACGACAAGATTGTGTCACTGGCAGGCGATGTGTCAGCAAATAGTTGGCAGCGTTGCTATTAAGACGGTTTCTGGTCACCTGGAGGATGTTAGCCTAATAATCCTTCTCTTTGACTCTTTATGGCTTTTAAGCAGCTCAATACTTCATTGTGTTCAGCAGCTATCGATGCATAAAAACATCAACTTGAAAGCTAAAACTGAAAGCCCAACAAAGTTGAATGGGACCGCAAGACTGGGTTGTAATTGTGGATTTTTCGGTGTGAGCGACTACTTATGTCACACTTGAGTCACTTGATCCACTATAAATGTCAAGTACTGATGAGTTAATCTTTTATAATATTTGTATTTGAGCTTGCCATGATGCTGACTAGTAACCGCTCCAATAATGCGACATTTGAATATCCTGTCTGTGAATATAATATAATTGAGAACTCTGCTTTCAGGCACATCCTTCCATCCGGCTCCCACTCGACCTCCTTCCCACCCTCTATGAGTCCATCTGT
This sequence comes from Embiotoca jacksoni, assembly GCF_022577435.1. NCBI lineage: Eukaryota > Metazoa > Chordata > Actinopteri > Embiotocidae > Embiotoca > Embiotoca jacksoni. The sequence continues at coordinate 8,832,271 of NW_027185341.1, read as the reverse complement.
CCATTTCATCTCCCCGCGTTGGCAACGAGGTCTCACCTTGTTGCCCAGCAGCATGACGACCACGTCCTGCTGGGCGTACTCATGAATCTCTGTCAGCCACGCCTGGAGATGGACAAAAAAAAGAAAAGAAAAAGAAAGGAGAGAGTGGTGAAGAAATCCAAACCGGGAGAGGAAGAGATAGAAAAGGACGGAGTACAGAGGAGATGGGCATGCTAGAGGGGGAGGGAGAGGACATAAAGACTGGTGACAGAGGAGATGGATGAGTCCACAAGGAAGGACACCGACAATAGAGTCATTTGTTGTTCACTGCCGCCAGTTCATCTTGTTCTCTTCTTCCTCCCAGATCTTCTCGTCTTCACCCGTCTTGCATCTCTATCCGTCCGTCCCTTCCAATTGCAAGCCGGCGTCTCTTTTCTCACCTGGTTGTGTTAATAAGCACTAAATGTCTCCGAGGGTCACTCGCGCACACAATCTTCTCCAGAAATACATCTCATTATTTGTCTACCAGAGACAAAGGTGGGTTTTCATACCAATTTCACACAACTTTTGAAATGCGCAGTGACCAGTGACGTCACCGAGCAGCTAAAACCGACTGAAACTAGACGCTGCTAAAAAAAGGAGCGAGCAAAGAGAGACAGAGAGAGGGAGAGAGGGAGAGACAGACAGAGAGAGAGAGAGAGAGAGAGAGAGAGGGAGAGACAGAGAGAGAGAGAGAGAGAGAGAGAGAGAGAGAGGGAGAGACAGAGAGAGAGAGAGAGAGAGAGAGAGAGAGAGGGAGAGAGATGGTTGCAGCATCTCCAGATTTGATTCGTATTGGGTCCTTCTTTAATGTCAGCTGATACATCACAAACAAAAACAAATAAATATGCTTGGCAATATTCCAGCAGACTGATTAAAGGTAATGCACTCATTGATCTTAGTTTGTGTATGGGAGCAATAGTGGATGCGATATCTCTGGGGAAGTTGGGGGGGTGGAAATATCTACATGAATAAATATATATACATGAAATATATGAAATAGAGTGTGAATTGATGACACTTGTCAAAACAATTACTGGCATCATTAATTTAGAGCTTGATCGACCAATCAGCCAGGATGATATTATTGGCTGATATTATCACTATTATCAATGTCAGAATTCATGTCTGTAATGTTAAGAGTATGAGAGCCACAAAGTATTGCAACAAAACGCCACCATCACTTTTTAGTGAAACATTTCCACTGCATTTTGTGTTGATTAAAGTTTGTTTCTATGCTGCATTATGGGTAATGTAAGCTATAGAGGTTGACAAGGAAGAAAAAATGTGTGGACTATGCATATTAAAAAAAATCTCTGCATTGATTTTCTTTTTTTAATTAAACTCTCCATCATGAACACTCCAATGTTATAGGAGTGCAATGCTGGTACTCTTTTAAAAACGGATTCTTCTAGACTACAAGTATACATATAAAAGTTTCTTGGATTAAACACTGTAATCCACATTTGTAAGATTTATTAAAATTAGTATCTCCTTAATAAAGCCAAAGAATAAAAGAAAAAGGTGGAGGAGCAGTAAGTCATTCTGGTTTCTACCACACACAGGATTTAATCATTTATTTGATTTAGCGCCAATTCCTTACAGCAACTGCCTTTTATTATGATGACCATGTGTTAGTGGTAAAATAGGATTATTAATGCAGGCTACAATCATTTACATTAAAGCTGTATAGTTGCCCTGCTTTCAGGTTTCGATTTAGCCCGGATGATTATAATTTCAGGGACAGTAATTACTATCTTATTCTCTGAGCAGATGGGTGGTTGCTTTTGTGTGCGTGTGATTAAATCTAAACCCATCTTTTTCTTTTTCAGCCGTTATACGTTTGTTTTAACTATTGAAAAGCTCAAATTTTCTTGCCATTAAAATGAATTTTGAAGATAGTCGAGATACTAAATAACGAGCCACAGAGGATCACAGGATTTGTGTTAACTCTGCAGCCGGCCTGATTTTCTGTTCCACCAGAGAGCGTGAAGGGCGGTTAGATAATCAGAGATTCTGGTGTTAAGCCTGGATAAGTATGGGAAGAAAACGATGGAGTTAGGTGTAATAAAAACAGAGAGTTTGTTCAACAGTGACGCGTTCGAGAGCCTGTACGACAACACTTCTACTGTTAGAGAGGGCAGTACAGGAAGGTTATGGCAGTTACCACATTTTCAACAGCTCTATGGCAGTATGGAAGACGTTAGAAACTGCAATAATTTCCACAATAACATAGAAAAGAATCATGCTGTATTTGCCAAAGACCTCATTACACAACCTTCTTTTCACACGTGAAATTCTAGCCAGCTCTGTTTGCTTTTTCAACACATGTCGGTTTTCACACAAGGCCATGAACTTCAGTTTGACACCATTTCTGCTATGAATGCAGCGTTCCTTATCAAGGATTGTGTCAGCTTAGAAATCCTGGTAAACTCACTTCTGAAAACACAGAAGAGTGTTGGGCTTGCTCATGAAAATGAAAACCAGACAGAGGTGTTCTCATCAGAGGACCAGACGGACCAGAATTCAGATCCAAAAATCGGAAGATCGGCAAGTAAATGACAGCAAGTGCAAATGCAGAGCAGTTCTGGTGTTTGAACTATGTTTAAAGAGAGATTCTCAGCTGACACATCTACATTTAGAAAACTTAAAAATCATAGACACACTCATAAGGCTGGGTGTTCAAAAGATTTTCATACCCGACTTTAACACAACATTCATTTTTACCCATTTCATGAATTCCATTTTAACGAGAAGAAAATTACATTCCACAAAACAGAATAACATCTTTTCTTTTCATGCAGTTTAGAGGGGGAGAGCGGGACCCAAGTTGTTTTCTCCAACATTTACAATTGTCCCACATGCGCAGGCACGCAAGCTATCGATACGTGCCAGAAATGGCCGGTGTTCCCTAAACGCCTCACGTAGATGGTTACTACGATGGTAGATGTTATAACTAGCCGGCTGTGCACAGAGAAGCCTCCAGTAACTGCAACGCACGGCAACTATGTGGCCAAAAATCTGTTCGAAACGCGTGAAATAAAGTTGAAACCCGGTGATTCTGTTTGCTTGGCTGGACAAATTATTAAAAATGGATTCCTGTGTAAATGTGGCAAATGTTATTCTGGACGTAGCTGATAAGGAACAAAATATGATTCTGAATGAAAAAAAATGGCAATTTTTAATATAGATAATAAAAAATATTATGACCGTGCAAAAATAATTTTAAGGCTTGTCGGAGTAATTCCCATTACTCACAGCCAGATAAAGCTGTTCATGGGCCACCGGTCAGTAATTGACAGTGGACCCACAGAACGAGCAGAGATGGATGGACCTGTTGCTTTTGGGGACCTTCAGAGTACGATGATGCTGGAAAATTGCATTTTGTCAAGCGGGTAATCCAGCCTTGATTTGGCCCCACCTAAAGAAGAATTTATTTTTTTTGTTTTTAATAAATGTGCACAAAAAAAAAAAAACATTTTTAAATCCCTTCATCATTTGGGATTATTATGTGTAGATTAAAGTGAAGAAATGGCAATTTTATCCATTTTAAATTAAATCTACAATACAATAAAGTGTGCAAAAAGTGAAGGGGCCTCAAGCAACATTATTGAATGAAATGACGAGCAGAGGCATTTAAAAAGAAATGCTGACAATATTAACTGTATCTCTATTGGATAGCTAAATGACTCTCTCCAACGATAACCTCCGAGAAGGAAGGTCAGATTTGTCTCAACCAGGTCAAGTGCAACTAACTCTTCAGCAAGAAATCAGAACTCACAACGTCCTTTAAGAGCCAGATGAGCAAACGATTAAAATTTTGAACATTTATACTTCCAACAAGTCTTCACGAACCCTGCCGGTGTGAGACCAGCTGTCATACCCACATCGCTGCTGCTTTCCTCGAAAAATCGCGGGAGTTTCTTTAATCAGTTTGCCAGCAGACTTGAAGGGATCCGACTTCAAATCTCTCAATCTTCTGCAGCGCCACACTGAACACATCGACTGAGCCGCTTTCAGCATCTGCGGTTGTGAACAAGTCTCTCCGCCAGCTT